>NC_033800.1:30178553-30202522 GCF_001876935.1 Asparagus officinalis
CGGACTTGGGCTTGGAATTTGCAAGAAAATTCTTTTGAAGCTGGATTTTAAATGGGCTCAAGAATTGGATTTTGATTTTCTTTTGAAAATCAAATAAATCAAAGGTGGAGATTGTTGCTTGGGGCTCAAGACAAATCCAATGGCTCATATTCATTGAAGATTACTATAAATAGGGGTAGAGAGTGAGGGGTTAGAGGTGTGAAAATTTTGTAAACTCCTTTTGGAGAGGAGGGCTACTCTTAATTGAGAAGGCCTTCCAAAAATTGTAACTTTAGTTGCAATTAATAAAAATAATTTTTTCCTCTTTAAATTTGTTCTTTCTCCTCTTTGTTGAATGATGAGGATGGAGATGAAGAGCAATTTGAAGGTTTGCATTTCTTTTCTCTTTTATTTCTTTTTAGTAATTTCTTTATTATTGCTTATTAGTTAGATTTAAATTCATGCTTGTAGTGTAGATTTATTTTCTTGTCTTTTTTATTTCTTTTTGCACTTTAATTTGTAGAGTAGATTTATTTTTCTTGCATTTAATTTCTGCAATTTATTTTGTAGTTTAGATTTTTATTTTCTTTGTAATTAGATTTATTTCTTGTTCATAGTTTAGATTTTTCTTTTCTTTTTAATTTTGTAATTAGTCTTCTTTTTCTTGTTTTTATTTCTTAAGATGTGAATTTAATTCTTGTAGGAATCTTAGAATTGTATGAAACTAGTCTAATTTCTTTTATATTGTATGAATTATTCTCTTGTACTTAAAATGTTCATGTTTAGGATAATCAACTAGAGAACTAATCGGTAGAAGAAGAATTTGATAATCTATGCTTATCTTAAATGGTTTGATAGGTTATGCTTATGAATTCTAGGATTATTATCATGTTGTTGTTCTTATCATGAATAGTAATTTTAACTTAGATGATAATTTGATAGGTTACACTTTCCTTAAATGGTTTGATAATCTATGCTTAATAAATCTAAGTTGAAATATGATAAAAAGAGAATAGTTTATATTTTGTAATTGAAATTGGTTAGTGGATTATATTCTAGATTTCTTACCTCTTTTGAATCCTTCATCTTAACTTTCTTAAATTTTCTTTTCATTTTTGGTTTTATTTCTTGATTTTATTAATTCATATTTCTTGCCTTGTGATTTCATTTATTCTTTAATTCTTCCTTCTCTCCTCTAAAATTCAATTTATTATCTTTTGCAAATATTCACAACAATCACTCATCACATTCACACTTATTCTTTATTCCTAATTGTCACGCACAAAATATAAGAACCAAGTTTAATAATCTCTTAAAATCACCTTCTTCGTGGGATCGATATCTTTTTATACTATAACTTGATAAATTGTGCACTTGCAATTTTGGTACATAATTATGCCGCATCAAGTTTTTGGCGCCGTTGCCGGGGAAGGTGCTAAAATAGGATTTTATTAACTTGATTCTTTAACTTGTGTATTTTTCTTGTGAAGGAACCGCTTGGAGCTTGAAAATCTTGGATTGAAGATCAAGAATTTGGAGCATTGCTTTCGGGTAAGTCTTCTTTCTAGTTTTCAATTCCACCCTCTTTAGCTAGCTTCACAATTAGAGACAATTAGGATTTAAAAAAAAAAGATTTTATTTTTGTTGACCATAATAAAATTCATCTTTCACTTGGACATTAACTAACAAGATAATAAATTCAAACATGAGCCATCTTCTCACATTTGATTGTTGTTGACCATAGTTAAAAAACTTTTTATCATCCTTTTTAGTCGCTTTTAATTTCTAGGGTTGCATTTCATATAGTGTAGGAATTCACCAAAGTGATTGTAGCACTTGATTTGGCACACACTTAAAACATTCTTAAGGGCAAAACCCCAATCAAGATAAGGTAAGGGATTTTATCACCCTTTCCTTAGCCCACAAATCACTAATTCCTCACTTCACAAACCCAAGCCTTCTAAAACTCATTAGACGTTGGCTCCTAAGGATTCGAGCTCAATAAGGAACAAGAAATCCTTAAGTGAACGGTTTAAGTTTTCTCAGAATAGTTGGTGTCTAAGGCAAGGTTTAGGGGTTGCGTAAAGCGCTCCGCAAGGAAAGAGGTACTTAATTGATCTTTGATCACCCTCTAGTACTATCCTTACCTGGCTAACTATCTGGGTAAAACTTTGATCTTTTCACTGTAGGAATTTTTGGTTAGGAGCTGGTCTAGTGGAGTTAGGCTAAACCCTAGAGTTAGAGTTGATTGAAAAGTGATTGCCTTGATTTGTTTTAGTTAGGATTTTTCTTTTTCTTTATCTTCTCATTAAAAAAACTAATTTTCTTTCTTTCTTTCCTTAAAAAAAACTAATTTTCTTTCTTTTCTTAAAAAGAAAAAAAAATTGTTTTGGTGTATGCAATTTTGGGTTCGGGATAATTTTCATCGCTTAATCCGTGTTGAACCAATCCAAAAAATGGCAAATCAACCAGTTCTTCAGGATATGTGTTACCCCACCAGAAATGTAATTCCATCTTGCATAAGACTCCCCGAAGTAAATGGAGCAAATTTCGAGCTTAGACCGCATTTCATTAACATGCTTCCCAAATTCCTAGGTAATGAAACAGAAGATGCATATATATTTATCTCGGAATTTGAGGAAGTATGTATTATGATTAAAATGAGGGAATTAACTGGTTGTACAGCTTACCAATAAATTCCATCTCAACTTGGGAGGAATTTGTCACCGTTTTTCTCAAGAAATTTTTCCCTATTCACAAAACGGTAAAGCTTAGGAACAGCATTCAGAATTTTAAAATTGTCCCGGGAGAGCCATTCTGGAAATACTTTGACCGATTTAAAGATCTTTTAATCCAATGTCCTCATCACGGTCTAGAAAAATGGCGATTGTGCCAAGTCATATATGAAGGATTGGACTATTCTTCAAAAACATCTTTAGAATCGATGTGTCAGGGAGATTTTATGAGAAAAAACGCCGATGAAGCTTGGGAATTCCTAGAGAGTCTATCCGAGAAAACAATGCAGTGGGAAAACTGTGATGACAGGGTTTCATCTGTTTTCCAATCTAAGTCTAGTGGTTTTTCCTTGGAGTTAAACATTACGTCTGAAGCGAAGATGGCGACGATTATGCGGAGGTTAGAAGCCTTAGAAGTTAAGGAACGAGCTCCGGCTCAAATCAATCACATTTCTGCCCCGGGATGTCATAACTGTCAGTCTCCTACCCACGTTTCAGAGGAATGTCCTCTTCTAGGAAACAACCATGCATTAGAACAGATGAACGCTGCATTTCAGCGCCCTAGAAATGATCCATTTTCTCCAACCTACAATCCAGGTTGGAGAAATCATCCCAATTTTGCTTGGAACCAAGGAAATTCTCATGGAAACCAAAACTTCATCCCCGCGTCGAACCAACAATTCCCTAGGGAAACACTGTCTCATTCAACGCACCAAACAATTTTTCTAACCCACCTTTTCCAAACCAACATCCTCATCCTCACCAGCCTACAAATCAATCAAATTCCGATCATGACAAACGTTTGAGTGTCTTAGAAAAGGGTTTAGAAGCTATGATCAAAGCTTCTACACAAACTACCAACATGTTGACCCAATCATCCACCACTCTAAATTCATTCATGCAAACCACCGGCCAAGTGCTCAACTCGAACACTCAAGCCATAGCCCGGTTAGAAACCCAACTTGGGTAATTAGCCGCTGCCGTGAGTGAGAGAGAAAAAGGTAAATTCCCTAGTCAACCTGTCGCAAACCCTAAAGACACTGGATACAGTTCCAACAATCCAGCTCAACTGAATGCAATTCACACTCTGAGATCAGGAAAACAAATAGACAATCAGGTTAGAATGTCACCGGATCAAACCCCTTCTCCCATTCAAAACACTCCTTCTGATGAAACAATTCCTTCCGATGACCAAAATGCTGAACTTGAGATTGAGCCTGATCTAGATAGGTATAGGCCCGTTGCCCCCTTTCCAGATAGACTCAAACCTAGGAAAAACTCCCCGCAGGTTGAGAAAATCCTAGAAACATTCAAACAGGTCAAGATCAACATCCCTCTCCTAGATGCAATCGAACAAATTCCCTCTTATGCAAAGTTCTTGAAGGACTTATGCACTAAGAAAAGAACCACCAATGTCCCCAAGAAAGTCTTCTTAGCTGCCAACCTCAGTGAAATCTTTTCGAAACCCATGCCATTGAAATATAAGGACCCTGGTTGTCCCACAATTCCATGCGTCATAGGTAACACTCACATTGATAAGGCACTTCTAGACTTGGGAGCCAGCGTCAACCTCCTTCCTTATTCAGTCTATCAACAGCTAGGTGTAGGAGAACTTAAACCGACAAGATGCACTCTATAGTTAGCCGATAGATCTGTAAAAATTCCCAAAGGAGAGGTAGAGGATGTTCTGATCAAAGTTGGAGAGTTCATTTTCCCAGTTGATTTTATGGTCTTGGAAACGCAACCCGTTTCCAATCTCAAAAGTCAAATCCTCGTCATTCTAGGAAGAACGTTCTTAGCCACCTCAAATACTTTGATAAATTGTAGAACCGGTCAGATGAAATTATCTTTTGGGAATATGACTGTTGACCTCAATATTTTTAACTTAGGGAGACAGCCTAGTGATCCATCTGATGAACCCATGGAAGTGAATTTCATTCAAGGAATATCCAGTGAACAACAAGAGGGAGAGTGTGAGTCTGATTCAAATGCATCTGATTTAATGATTGAGGAGCTTTCTGATGACGAACTTGAGATAGAACCGCTGGTCAATCATGTTTTTGCTGTTGGCTGGCAACGAGAACCTTTAGAGATAGAACCCCGAGTCCAGCTTCGCCCATCTGTGGAGGAACCCCCTAAGTTAGAGCTCAAACCTCTACCCAAAAATTTAGAGTATGCCTACTTAGGGGAGAATGAGCCTTTACCAGTTATCATTTCTTCTGACTTAACTATCAGTCAAAAGGAAGCTCTCTTAGCTGTTTTAAGAGAGAATAGGGAAGCAATTGGATGGACCATGGCTGATATCAAAGGGATTAGTCCAACCATTGTTCAACACCGAATCCATTTGATAGATGATGCCAAACCTACTAGAGATGCTCAACGTAGGTTAAACCCAGTGATGAAAGAAGCCGTTAGGAAAGACATTCTGAAATGTCTCGATCATGGGATCATTTATCCCATTTCTGATAGTGCATGGGTGAGTCCGGTCCAAGTTGTTCCAAAGAAATCTGGGATCACCGTGATCCAAAATGAGGCTAATGAGCTGATTCCCACTCGGATCCAAACTGGATGACGAGTCTGTATTGACTACAGAAAACTCAACTTGGCCACTCGGAAAGATCACTTCCCTCTTCCTTTCATTGACCAAATGTTAGAGCGTTTAGCAGGACACGAGTTCTACTGTTTCCTGGATGGATATTCAGGATACAATCAAATCCCTATCGCTCCCGAAGATCAGGAGAAAACCACCTTCACTTGCCCGTATGGAACATTCACATACCGACGCATGCCTTTTGGCATGTGTAATGCACCGGCCACATTCCAACGTTGCATGATCAGTATTTTTTCCGACATGGTAGAGCAATTTCTCAAAATTTTTATGGATGACTTTTCTATTTTTGGTGACACATTTTCCCAATGTTTGCATCATCTTAAACTGGTCCTAGAACGGTGTAGGGAGAAAAATCTGACTCTCAATTGGGAGAAATGTCATTTCATGGTCAAACAAGGCATTGTCTTAGGACATGTAGTTTCCAATAGGGGAATCGAAGTGGACAAAGCTAAGGTAGATCTCATTTCCAATCTCCCTCCTCCCAAAACAGTCAAAGATGTCAGATCGTTTCTTGGTCATGCTGGTTTTTACCGACGTTTCATCAAGGATTTCAGCAAAATTGCTAGACCCTTGACCAATCTTTTAGCCAAGGATACATCATTTGTCTTCTCCCCCGACTGCCTCAAAGCTTTCGAATATCTGAAAAAGGAGCTAACCACAGCTCCTATCATTCATGCACCGGACTGGACCTTACCATTCGAACTGATGTGTAATGCATCTGACTCTACGATCAGTGCTGTTTTAGGACAACGGTTTGATGGAAAACCGCATGTGATCTACTACGCCAGTAGGACTCTGAATGATGCCCAGCAAAACTACTCTGTCACAGAGAAAGAGTTTTTAGCTGTAGTCTTTGCCTTAGAAAAATTCAGGTCCTACCTCATCGGTTCCTTAACCAAAGTTTTCACTGATCATGCCGCACTAAAGTATCTTTTGACCAAAAAGGATGCTAAAGCACGGCTCATTAGATGGATTCTCCTTCTTCAAGAGTTTGACATTCAAATTCTTGACAGAAGGGGAACAGAGAACCCCGTAGCAGATCACCTCTCTCGACTCCCAAATGCACCAACATCAACCGTTCCAATCAATGAACATTTTCCAGATGAACAACTCCTAGAAATCCAATCTGTTCCCTGGTTCGCCGACATTGTGAACTACATAGTCATGAACCAGATCCCTTCTCATTGGTCCAAACAGGATAGATCCCGTTTTCTCTCCCAAGTAAAATACTTTTACTGGGATGATCCATATCTGTTCAAATACTGTCCTGATCAGATCTTTAGGAGGTGTGTTCCCACTGAAGAAACTAGGAGTGTTCTATCCTTCTGTCATGAGCAAGCTTGTGGGGGCCACTTTGGCCCGAGAAAAACAGCTGAAAAAGTTCTCCAATCTGGGCTGTATTGGCCCACTCTCTTTAAGGATTCATTCGAGTTTTGCAAAACCTGTAACCGCTGTCAGCTTTTAGGGAAGGTCACTAGGAGAAATATGATGCCTTTACAACCCATTTTATCCGTTGAACTTTTTGATCTGTGGGGTATCGATTTCATGGGACCATTTCCAAATTCCTTTGGAAATGTCTACATTCTAGTAGTCGTTGAATACATGTCAAAATGGGTTGAGGCGGTAGCTTGCAAAACTAATGACAACAAGGTCATTGTCAAGTTTTTGAAAGAGAACATTTTTGCCCGGTTTGGAGTACCTCGAGCGATCATCAGTAATAATGGTACACATTTCTGTAACCGTTCTTTCGAGGCTCTGATGAGAAAATATTCAATCACACACAAATTGTCAACTCCTTATCACCCCCAAACCAGTGGACAAGTAGAGGTCACAAACAGGCAGATCAAACAAATCTTAGAAAAAACAGTTAACCATAACAGAAAAGATTGGTCTGTAAAATTATATGATGCTCTGTGCTCTGTGGGCATATAGAACAGCTTTTAAGGCCAATTTAGGGATGTCACCATACAGACTGGTATTCGGGAAAGCTTGTCACCTACCAGTAGAGTTGGAACATAGAGCAATGTGGGCAATAAAACAGTTAAATTTTGACTCAGACTCGGCAGGTAAGAACAGATTGCTTCAAATAAATGAGTTGGAAGAAATTCGGAATGATGCATACATAAACTCAAAAATTTACAAAGAGAAAACCAAAATTTTTCATGATAAATCAATTTTGCGAAAAAATTTCTCTCCAGGACAGAAAGTTTTATTGTACAATTCAAAATTGCATCTTTTTCTGGGAAAATTAAGATCAAGATGGACTGGTCCATTTATTGTCAAACAAGTTTTTCCACATGGAGCTGTCGAGATAGAAAATCCTAAAAATGGTAATATTTTTAAAATAAATGGTCAACGTCTGAAACCATTTTTAGAATTTTCTACGCTCGGAGAGGAAGAAGTGTTGGTTCTTCATAAACCTCATTATCTGTAAAAAAAATTTAAAAAAAATTAAAAAAAATTTATAAAAAAATAAAATAAAAAATAATTATTTACTTTTTTTTCTCTTATTTGATTTCTTCATCCTCATATTAACAGTAATTGCAGATCCTTATCATCATTGTCAACCGAACAACTGTAAGTTCTTTAATTCTTATCTGCTTTACTTTGTGCATCAGCGAATTTGCATTGAGGACAATGCAAAATTTAGGTGTGGGGGTGAGAAATACATATTTTTCTCTTAGAAATACATATTTTCCTCTTTATTTTACCTTTTTGGGGGTGAGAAATACATATTTTCCGTTATTTTACCTTTTTAGTTGCATTTTTTTCTTTCTTTTTGTTAAAAAAAAATTGTCACTTGCCAAATTAATAGAGTTAAGTAATAATTGATCTAATTGATAGATTTTAAATTTTCTAATCCCTAGTTAGTGACATACTCAAGTTCACCTTTTATGATAACTCCAAATAAAATTATTGAGAAATGATTTTTCAACTAGTATACTTTACTTAAGTCTTACCTTAGACTTTTAATTAAAAATAATGAAATTTTTGCATGCTTAACTTAGAGTTGAAAATATTTTTTTCAAGATATCTTGATTTACACAATTTTTTTTCCAGACTATATATACTTACACACATATATATATTAAAAAAACTAACCTTATAAAAGAAGAGTGCGAAAAATAGGCACCAACTAAGTTGACTGAGCAATTAAGCCCAAGGAGTATCTCTATACTTAATGACCTAAGCCCAATTGGGTTGGGATTCATTGGCCCAAAACTCGTTAAATGGTCACTTAGAAAGCCCGTTAAAATAGAAAACAATCACCAAGAATTAGAGAGTAAAAACTTGAATGCAAAAATGTGAACTTTAACACAAGTGGACTTTAAAGACAACTTGCTGCAACTTTTCTCCATATAGGCAAATCAATGGATCAAAGGACCGGACACTTTGCTTCAATTTGGATTTTCTTTTGATTTCAAAATCAAATTGGGCCAGACTTCATGAATGAATTGGGAATGCTAAAGTGGGCCGGTTCTTACTTTTATATTTTGAGAATCAAATGTCAATAAAGCTTCATGGACCTTGGACTTGCTGAGATTTTTTTTCGGATTTGAAAAATCATTGGTTGCTGCTGAGAACAAGACCGGACCCAGCATTTATTTTTTTTACATTGGATTTGGATTCAATCTCCACATGGGCCGGACTTGTGATGTGGTTGTGAAAATCAAAAACATTTTAATGGAGAAATGGGCCGAAGATTGAAAATCATGAGTGGACTTTGTTTTGCAAATATTCAATCACATGAATTGGCTTTTGATTGCTGCAGAGACTTGGAAAATCAAGTGAACATGGGCTTAAGAATTGGATTTTGGTTTTCTTTTGAAAATCAAATAAATCAAAGGTGGAGATTGTTGCTTGGGGCTCAAGACAAATCCAATGGCTCATATTCATTGAAGATTACTATAAATAGGGGTAGAGAGTGAGGGGTTAGAGGTGTGAAAATTTTGTAAACTCCTTTTGGAGAGGAGGGCTACTCTTAATTGAGAAGGCCTTCCAAAAATTGTAACTTTAGTTGCAATTAATAAAAATAATTTTTTCCTCTTTAAATTTGTTCTTTCTCCTCTTTGTTGAATGATGAGGATGGAGATGAAGAGCAATTTGAAGGTTTGCATTTCTTTTCTCTTTTATTTCTTTTTAGTAATTTCTTTATTATTGCTTATTAGTTAGATTTAAATTCATGCTTGTAGTGTAGATTTATTTTCTTGTCTTTTTATTTCTTTTTGCACTTTAATTTGTAGAGTAGATTTATTTTTCTTGCATTTAATTTCTGCAATTTATTTTGTAGTTTAGATTTTTATTTTCTTTGTAATTAGATTTATTTCTTGTTCATAGTTTAGATTTTTCTTTTCTTATTTTTGTAATTAGTTCCTTTTCTTCTTACTTTTATTTCTTAAGATGTGAATTTAATTCTTGTAAGAATCTTGGAATTGTATGAAACTAGTCTAATTTCCTTTATATTGTATGAATTATTCTCTTGCATTTAAAATGTTCATGTTTAGGATAATCAGCTAGAGAACTAATCGGTAGAAGAAGAATTTGATAATCTATGCTTTCCTTAAATGGTTTGATAGGTTATGCTTATGAATTCTAGGATTATTATCATGTTGTTGTTCTTATCATGAATAGTAATTTTAACTTAGATGATAATTTGATAGGTTACACTTTCCTTAAATGGTTTGATAATCTATGCTTAATAAATCTAAGTTGAAATATGATAAAAAGAGAATAGTTTATGTTTTGTAATTGAAATTGCTTAGTGGATTATATTCTAGATTTCTTACCTCTTTTGAATCCTCCATCTTGACTTTCTTAAATTTTCTTTTCATTTTTGGTTTTATTTCTTGATTTTATTAATTCATATTTCTTGCCTTATGATTTCATTTATTCTTTAATTCTTCCTTCTCTCCTCTAAAATTCAATTTATTACCTCTTGCATATATTCATAACAATCACTCAACAAAATCACACTTATTCTTTATTCTTAATTGTCATGCACAAAACATAAGAACCATTTCTAATAATCTCTTAAAATCACCTTCCTCGTGGGATCGATATTTTTTATATTATAACTTGATAAATTGTGCACTTGCAATTTTGATACATAATTATGCCGCATCATCGAATAACCTGTAAGCTTTTGTCTTCTCGTCATAACCGATGAAGACATACTTCTTGCTCTTATCATCTAGTTTGGTTCTTCTTTGATCTGGTACGTGCGCGTACGCTACACTCCCGAATACCTTTAAGTGTGATACGGTTGGTTTCTGTCCGCTCCAAGCTTCCTGCGGTGTTTTATCCTCCAGTTTTGCATGTGGACAGCGGTTTTGCACATACACAGCACACTGCACTGCCTCTGCCCAGAAATTTTTCGGCATCTCTTTGCTCTTCAACATTGACCGAACCATGTCAAGAATAGTCCGGTTCTTCCTCTCGGCCACACCGTTTTGCTGAGGTGAGTAGGGTGCGGTTAAGAATATCTTGATCCCATGTTCCTCGCAATAGCTCGTGAAGGCGGTTGACATATATTCTCCGCCTCTATCTGACCGTAGAGCCTTGATATAAAGACCGATCATTTTCTCTACTAACACCTTGAATTTCTTGAACGCCTCGAGTGCCTCAGATTTTTCTTTCAAAAAATACACCCAAGTCTTTCTTGTGTAATCGTCAATGAAAGTAATAAAGTACCTCTTCTCACTAAATGATTTAGGTGTGATCGGACCACATATGTCGGTGTGTATCAACTCGAGAGACCTCCTTGCACGATATTCAGCCTTCTTTGAAAAAGTATTCCTCGCTTGTTTGCCGAGCACACATCCCTCGCAGAATTTCTTGATGTAATCCATGTCTGGTAGCCCGTGTACCATATCCTTCTTTGCTAATTCTCTTAGGCCGCCGTAATATAAGTGTCTGAACCGTAGGTGCCACAGCGAGGCTTTATCCTCCATGTTAACTTGCAAGCACCTTTCTTGCACGTTTCTCAAGTTGATTTGAACATACGATTCTTGGCCATCTCCACATGTGCAAGCAACCGACCTGTTTTGTCCTTCAAATGCAACATCCTGTCTTTCATAAAAACTGAATATCCCTTCTCCATTAGTTGCCCCTTTGTCCTTCAAATGCAACATCCTGTCTTTCATAAAAACTGAATATCCCTTCTCCATTAGTTGCCCCATGCTAAGGATGTTACTCTTCAATTCGTCTTTCATAAAAACTGAATATCCCTTCTCCATTAGTTGCCCCATGCTAAGGATGTTACTCTTCAATTCAGGCACATAGTAAACATTCTCAATCGACCCTTCTTTACCATCTTTCTGAAAAAAATAGATTTTACCTCGGCCCTTGACTTGAACCTTCGACGCATCTCCAAATGACACGTTCCCATCCTCTATCTTTTGCATCTCCACAAAGAGGTGTTTGTGCCCGCACATGTGATTACTAGCGCCGGTATCGAGGTACCACACCGTGTCGCTGTCGGGAGTAGTGTCCTTGCAAGCCATCATGAGAACACCGTCGTCACTTGTTTTCTCTTCCGCAACTAGATTCACATTTTCTTCCACCTTTTTCTCGGAATAGCAATCCTTTGCATAGTGCCCATACTTGCCGCAATTGTAGCACTCTACACTTGAATAGCACTCCTTTGCGTAGTGCCCATACTTGCCGCAGTTGTGACATTCGACATTTGAACGATTTGACCGGCCACCTCTCCCACGACCACGTCCTCGACCACGCCAATTTTGTTGGCTCGGCTGGCCCTTTTCTTCATAATTATTTCCACATCCGCGGCCTCCACCACGACCAAAACCGCGACCTCCACGGCCACGTCCCCTTCCTCGGTTTTGCTGTGTGTACATCGCCTTGTCCTCCTTGATAGTTGCTTTAGCTTGTAAGGCCTCCTCGTGCAGCTCTTGTTTCTTCTTCTTCTTCCGTTGTTCATGCGCCTCAAGAGAACCAGCGAGATCATCGACAGTCATATCTTCCAAATTTCTCGACTCCTCAATTGCACATACAACATTCTCGAAATTCTCGGTTAATGACCGTAGAATCTTCTCCACAACCCTTGCCTCAGTTAGGGTTTCTCCGTTGCGTTTGAGTTGACTCACCACTGTTTGCACACGCGTGATGTAGTCGGATATTCCTTCTGACTCCTTCATCTTCATGGCCTCCAACTCGCCTCGAAGAGTTTGAAGCCGCACTTGTTTAACTCGGTCAGCGCCCTTGAACACCTTCTGCAAAGTGTCCCACGCTTCCTTTGAAGTTGCCGCACCAGCAATTTTCTCGAAACCGGACTCATCCACTGCTTGGAACAATAAATAGAGAGCGGTCTTGTCTTTCATACGCGTTTCTTTCAACGCCTTTATCTGATTCACGGTCTGATTGGCCGTTGCTTCCGGCTCTTCATAGCCGACTTCGACTACTTCCCATGCATCTTGCGCACCAAGCAACGCACGCATCTGAATACTCCAGTTATCATAGTTTGTCTTGGTGAGTCGTGGCAATGGTATCTGCCCCAGCGATGTACTCCCTGAATTCACCATAGCTCTGATACCAATTTGACAAAAACAGAATGCTAATGAACAAGAACAGATGACAGAAACGTGCAGGTTTCTGATTGCTGAAGAAGAGGAAATAAAACAAGAACAAATTGAGCTTTTCTATCAACTCTTAATCATATATTTTCCTTCTCTCTTATTCCTCTTAACCGAGTACAACTCTATTAATAATCTCTGGAAAAAAAAACTGTAAACAGAAAACTAAACTAAACAGAATTCTAAGACCTGAAAACTAAACAGAGTTCTTATCTCCAAACAACTTAAAAAATAAACTGACAATGTTTGAGTTTATCCTTTAACAGTATTCACTTTGGGGGATGGAGTCGTTCACAATTTCACTTAAAAATATATGTATCCTATTTTAATCAGTAATTTGTTAGTAGTGTCACTGCAAGTACAATTCCAATCTCTAGTTAGATGAAAGGGGGGCAACATTAACCTCTCAAAAAGGTAGAATACTAATAACTTACAACCGCTAGATAGTTATCTGTCACTGGTGTTATGTCAATTTGATTCAGCAGCATTTACAACTTTTTGGTTACAATTTTCAAACCTATAACAGTAGGTTGTAAATCTAACTAACCCTGTAACATTATAACAAGCGCTAGATTCACATTGAATATAAATGCTGGTGGTTTCGTTGTAACTTTTACAAACTCAAAAATTTTGTGCAACCAATAATCAAGGTATCTGCTGCCTTTGAAAAAAACTGGAGATCAGCACATTCTATGTGCATAGATACTACTAACTAAAGCATTATCTTGGCAAACACAAACCTTCCTGTTGCACTGAATCTACTTTATGCACCGTTTTAGAATTTAGTGTACTAATTAGTTCATGTTTGGGTGATGACTCTATCTCAACCCTGATTACCAACCAAAAAAAAAATGGCCGGTTTTGATGCACTGGGTAAAGAAAGAAAATTTAAAACGAAGAAGATTATAACCTTACATTCAATGAAGTCAAGCTTCTGCTCGCTTTCGAGAAAAAGAAATGGTACCTTTGATGATATAACATTCTTGAGTTCCTTGAATATGGTTACAAGAAATGAGTCTGAACAGGCTTTCAGAGCATTACAAGAAATGAGTCTGAACAGGCTATCAGAGCTGACTGTTATGCTCTAGAGCAGTAGCAACAAGGGCTTTTACGCATCCATATAACATAATATATATTTCTCTTTGCATAACATAATATATATCTAGCTAGTTATTGAGCTTCTCAAGTTTCTTGGTATTAGATACGGTCATGGGATTATTCAGGCTCTCGATCCTCCGGGACTGCTGCGAAATTATACTTGCCGTTGTCGGGCAGTCTTGGAAAACAACTTCATACCCATCTCTGAAGTTATCCATTCCTTGGCCTAGATACTGCCAGAAGAGAGCACCGGAGCAAGCACCACCAGATCTCGCCGATGCATAGATTGTGTTGTATGCAGCCCAATAGTATGCATCTCTCTGAGCTGAGCTGAATTGCTTCGATGATCTTCCAAACTCTGTGATCATGAGTGGTTTTCCTAAGGATCCCGCATCTTGTGTATGTGATGTAATCCAACTCTGGAGGAATGTTGTTTGTGCATTATCATCAGCACCATTGATCCTGCATTAACGTAATTTGTTATGTTTTGAAAGGTAAACTTATGCAAGTTGTTGTTTGTGAGGGTTATATGTGGTTAAGATGGGTGCATATACTGTATAGATATAGACGATGCGTTGTTTTTTGGCACTTTTTTTGCACTACTAAGTGCAAAAAAATTAGGATAGCTATAAAAGAGGCTAGGCATCCTCTATATCTTTGACTGTGGATAGATCCTAAAAATTTCCAATACGGACCAATAACATCTTCGATTGCTGAGAAATTCTACAATACTGTTATGCCAACTAACGAAATCTCTACTTTGTGGGTAACCTACAACTGTAGAAATTTGGTACAACCAAGGATTCAGAAGATTCATTATCAATTTTAAACTTCTTTTGCAGCATAGCATGCTATAGAAACTAAGGATACTCACCATTGATCAGGGTAGATGTGAATTGTAGTGAAATCAATTTGAGAGATCTGATTGTTGGCGATGAAATCAGACCCAACTTCATAACCAGGATTGTATTGTTTCCTGTCAGGCCTTGAATCCCCATAGAATCCTTCTAAGCCAGCTTCAAGCATGTGGTTGCTATCAATCGATTTCACATAACCGGCCATTTCCGATATCCAATTCTATAACGCATTCATAAGAAAAATTATCAAAATTTTTACAATATAGCACAAGTTTTGTCCATGTAAATTTTGTACATATTCTTTATTTTAAACCTGTAGAGTTGCACCAGAGTAATCGCTCTGGCAACGGGGTTCGTTCATGAGCTCCCATGCAAAGATGGTAGGATCATCCTTGTACATTACTCCTGTTATCGAGTTCACCCTTGTGAGAATAGCCTGAATCATGGAAATAATAAGTAAAAAGAATACCAAATAGATTATTACGAATTAAGGAAGATTTTGTGTGTGTGTGTGTGTATTACCTTGATATGGTTCTTGTAGAATTGCTTTGTGGGATAACTTCTGAAGAAATCATCATCAGAATTCAACCACTGTCCTTGATCCCTAGCCCACTGCACATACTGCTTCTTTCCTCCATATCCCTCCCAGTTATTCACCAAACTGAGAATCAAATAAACCCTATTTCTCTTTGCCTCTGAAATTACAAAGTCCAATGCCTATAAATAAAATATGTTAGAATATAAAATACAACCATCAACACTCATCATAACTTAAAGAGTTTTGGTGTACTAACACAGTCCTTTGACAAAATGCACCCCACAAAAATCAATAATCAAACCTGAAAATTTGTAATCTCTAGCTGTATATTCTGTTATATACCTTGAACATATTCTCATCATAATTTCCAGGAGAAACCTGCAGAGCCCTGTAACCTCCATCACTGAAAGCCCAGGTTCTGACAACATTAAGTCCATAACTTGCCGCTTGCTGAAATGCATTGGAAACTTGATATCTTGTTGTCGGGTCCCCTGCCATGTACATCATCCAATAAGCATTGAACCCATTAGCATAGAATGGTCGCCCGTCCATCATGAAGTGGGTCCCACTGGCCGAGGCGAAACCCCCGTTATTGGATGATTCGGCATTGCCAATGCAGGGTTTGAGAACAAGTAGAGCTAAAAGAAGGAAACTGCAAATGGCTTGTTTGCTCATTGTGGTTGATTGTTTGTTGTTTGAGGAATGAGAGAGTTGGGAGGATTTGAGTTGAGAATGTTGGGGGGTTTATATAGAGTTTTAGGAGCAGGCAAGAAAACAAAAACAGGGTTTCCAATTTTACTGCTGAAGATTTGGTGAGAGTGAAGTAGAGGACATTGAGATGCACATGAGCACCGAAAAAGGTGGTTAGTTGAAAATTTTCTGTTAATTTTTTTTTATTATAGTGGAGACAGTTGTTATTTTAAAGAAGGGACTGCTTGTTGATTAACTGACTTGAGTTGAGCTAGAATTGCGAGCTCATGCTTGTAACTTTTGAAAACTTGAATTCTCTGCTTATTTCAAGGAAAACGATAAGTTACTTAAACATCCTAATTATGAAAGTACATATACAGAAGATGATCATACTATGATGTTTAATACGTTCTACCTCTGGATCTTGAGCATCCTAATTATGTGATTTGTTTTTGTAATAATTTCTTCACAAATTGTGCATCATATATATAAAAGAGAGTCAAGTGATCAGTACCCTTTAACAGAATAAAGTAGATCACATTATCCTATTTAGGTGCAATTTTGCATAAATAAAAATAAAAATAAAAAAACAGAGATTAGAATAAATTACATAACAAAATAAAAATAGGTAAAAGAGGTTCTGAACATGTTTTGCGTCCTCAAATAGTGGCAGATGATCGTCTTTAATTAGAAAAGAAGAGAAAATTAATTACCGATCTCCAAACTATTATGTCACGCAGAATACACAAAAGCCAAGCCATCAATGATGGATTGAAACTCTAGAATAATTTTCTCAAAACAGAATTCCCCAAGAAAATACTTGTTCACTATGTTTTGGGTACATAGTCTTAGGGCTCTGACCACGAGTGTCCAACTTCGCATAACATAAATGCCAAGAAATATTTATTAAATATAAAAATATAATCTTTACTATAACTGCGAAGTCTTGATATAATAACATGTTGGGGCGGAGTCACGCCCACTGCCGCAGAAGCGATATCACCTGAGAGATAGCACTGGCTATTGTTGTCACAAAAGTACAAGTCAACCTTTATATTATTGTTTCTCAAAGGAAACTAGAATAGATAGTGAAATTCTTATTTCTCAAAGGAAACAAGATTCGAAAATGATATATTTCATCAAAGTGAAATATACACTCTTCCTCTCATCAGTTCTAGGACTGAAATATCGAGGGAACCTACAAGCTATGGCAACTTACAGATAATACAAATACAAACACGAGATTTACGTGGTTCGGCTAACTAGCCTACGTCCACGGGAGGGGGGTTTTTCACTATGAGGAAAAATACCAAACTTTACAAGTTCTCTCTTCCTTTCTTTCTTTTCTCTCAAAAAACTCCTCTTGAGATTTTTACCCCACTAATTTCTCTACACCCCACCTCTCTATTTATAAGCGAGGAAAGGGGGTTGAACCGAAAAAATCAGGCGGGAGAAGAAGTGCGCGCGGGGGAGAAAAATGAGAGCTCGAGCACGAGCTCTGACGTGATGTTGTGGGCTGGCGAGGGCAGACGAGCGGCGCGGCATGATCTCGAGGACGAGCGGTCCTCGCGTGCGCGCACACGAAAGCAGAAAGCAGGCGGCCAAAAGCAGATGCCCACGTGCGTGGGCCCCCCCTCGTTCCCACGATCATAATTCCCCACCTCGTACATCATTTGATAAACCTCAAATTATGGACGAACACCAGAAGAACCCCACGAACTCCACCAGAGAGATATCCAGGCCAAACCAGGCCAAACCAGCTACGTCACTATACTGCGACTGCCTACGTACCCTCCACCGGGATCAAGCTAACCGTAGTTCTGAAATTATACTCCAACATAGTCTCCACCTCACCTCCATCTCTGCCCCCACAGGGCCATGCCCTCTTGGGCAACTCAACACGAGCTGATATGAAGCAAGTCCAAGCAATGCTGGAACTTGCTGCATGTGACCACCTTGGTTAACATGTCTGCGGGATTCTCATTCGTATGCACCTTCATGAGAGAAATATCACCATCCTCTATGACATCCCGCACAAAATAATATCTGACGTCAATATGCTTGGTACGAGCATGGTGAACTTGATTCTTCGCCAAGTGAATTGCACTTTGACTGTCGCACCACAAATTCACGCTCTCCTGCTCAATCCCCAAATCGTCTAGAAGACCCCACAGCCACAATGCATCCTTCACTCCCTCCGCCATGGCCATATACTCGGCCTCTGTTGTAGAAAGTGCCACTGTAGCCTGCAACATCGATCGCCAAGTAACTGGAACTCCATGTATCCTGAATACATAACCAGTAGCAGATCGTCGTCTATCTAGATCGCCTGCATAATCTGAGTCCACATACCCGTCGATCTAACATGTATCTTTACCAAAACACAGACCCGTATCCGCGGTACCTTTCAAGTACCTCAGGACCCATTTCACCGCTTCCCAGTGCGCCTTTCCCGGATTCGCCATGAATCTGCTGACCACACTAACCACCTGTGAAATATCAGGGCGTGTACACACCATTGCGTACATTAAGCTGCCAACTGCACTAGCATAAGGGACACGATCCATGTGTGCCTTATCTCCGCTGTAGTAGGAGATTGTTTACCTGAAAGCCTAAAGTGTGGAGCTGTAGGCTGTCTAAAAATCACAATAGATAGCTTATCCTCCATCAAACACCGATGATGAAAGTTACAATCTGACAACTTCCAGAAGGCTACAAGTTGAAGACTTTCACGTAGATCGCTGAAGGTTACAATCTGACGATATTCACGACAACCGATGAGAGCTCTAGTTCAACAGTATTCATAATCAACATCGGGAGTTACAATCTGACGACTCTCATATTCTCAAGGAGCCAAGACGAAGATTACAAGACAATGATCTTTGCAACGCTATGACAAAAGAGATTACTTTGTGATAATCTCTTCAAGACAAGATGCGGAACTCATCACCGCGCTCTAAGACCAAAACACGGAGGTCGCCGGGGTCGAACCCGCGTTACAACAAGCGAAACGTGAGCGACCCTCGCGTTCTGGATGTTCAGTCAACACCCAACCTCGCGTCTCAATCCTAAGACGCGAGGTTAGGGTCCTGAATGCCAGGTTAGGCGTTTGACGCATTCAAATATGAGTCGAACGGTTTCAGAACCGTTTTCCCCACGATCTGAGGAAATCACGCCCACTTAGGAGCGGATTTAGAGGGCAGTTACACCCCCTTAATCCCCTATAAAAGGAATAAACTCAACTGAGTTCAGGGTTGGAATTTCTTGGCTCAGATCGACCACTGAAGGCTGGCATTTTTTCGGATCTGGGACTTGGCAGCAGAAGAGATCGACATTCATCTTTTGGGATCAGTCCTGAGAGCCTTCGGCCTTGGCTTGAAAACCGATCCCCGGTTCAATTTAACTCTTTTTCAAGAGTTTCCAACTCGTGCAGAGTTATCAACTCATCCAGAGTTCTAAAACTTGCCACGCAAGTTCTCCACAATGTCAAATCGTGAGGAGAAGACATCGTTCCAGTGAATCAAGACGTGCGGATCGTCAACGGAGAGCAAACTCGACGTGAGCAATCGAGGGAGGCATTCCATCGCTACCAAGAAGAACTCAGTTTTAAACAAATGAGAGAATCAAATTCGTTCTCTTCTCTTTTGTAATCAAATTGTAATCAGAATCAAAGGAATACAAGTCAAATTTCTTTGTTCTCTTCTTTGCAATTTTCCCTACGTACAACCAACTCCGATGGTTTAAGGATAAAGTTGTCACCACCAACTTTGCACTTTGCATCCCGAACCTCACGATCACCCGCTCTATGTAGCCCTTCTGACTCAAGAACAATCGTCGATTCGCCCGCTCTCTTCTAATCTCCATACCCAGTATTTTCCTAGCAGCACCCATGTTCTTCATCTCGAACTCATTGCTAAGTTGAGATTTCAGCTTATCTATCTCCACCTTGTTCTTTGATGCAATAAGCATGTCATCCACATACAAAAGGAGATAAATATAATCACCCTATCTCCACCTTGTTCTTTGATGCAATAAGCATGTCATCCACATACAAAAGGAGATAAATATAATCACATCCACGAAGCTTCCGAATGTAAACACAACAATCATAGTCACTTCGGGAAAACCCATGCTTCAGCATGAAAGAGTCAAATCGCTTATACCACTGTCGCGAAGATTGCTTCAATCCGTAAAGTGACTTTCTCAAGCGACATACATGATTCTCCTTGTCCTCAACCTTGTATCCCTCAGGTTGATGCATAAAGATCTCTTCATCCAAGTCTCCATGCAAGAAGGTCGTCTTAACATCGAGTTGTTCCAGCTCAAGATCACCATGAGCAACAATACTCAATAGCACCCGAATAGAAGTGTGTTTTACCACCGGAGAAAATATCTCATTGTAATCCACACCCTCTCTTTGTGCAAATCCCTTAGCCACTAGCCTCGCCTTGTACCTCGTACCACCGAGCTCTGAAGGATCTTCCTTTCTTTTATACAGCCACTTACAACCTATAGCTTTCTTTCCTACGGGCAATGGGACCACCTCCCATGTTTGGTTTTTTCGGAGAGATTCCATCTCCTCCTCCATCGCAGCCAACCAACTCTCGCTATCTTTATCCTAAATAGCTTCATTGAAGGAGACCGGCTCATCTTCCTCCACCGAGAGTGCGTACTCAACCAAATTAACATGCCTATAGTGCTTCAGGGGTTAATCAGCCCCCAGCTTCTGAACCTGCTTGTATGCTCGCTGGCCTAGTGGAAGCCAAGCTATCCTCGAGCTGCTGCTGTTGTAGTGCCTGTGTATTCTCCTACTGAACCTCCTCTTGCTCAAGCTCATCATCTACCTGATTTCCCACTTGAACATGATTAGAACCTGGTTGGTCTTTGGGTTCTATCTCAATAACCTGGGACTTGGAAGTCCCAACAGTCTCAACACCATCATCATTGGGCACCCTAGTAATCATGGACTTCTCATCAAAGGTAACATCCCTGCTGATCACAAACTTTGAATTTTCTGTACACCAAAGGCGGTAGCCTTTTACGCCCTTTGCATACCCCAAGAAATTTGCCTTCTTAGCCCTCGCATCAAGCTTTCCTTCGTTGACGTGATAGTAGGTTGTACAACCGAAAATCCGGAGCCTTTCATAATCTGCATGCTCCCCTGACCACACCCGATAGGGTGTGTCACCGTCCAATGTCGAATGTGGAGATCGATTCACTATATAGCAAGTTGTAGCAATCGATTCTACCCACCATTCTTTGCCTAAACCAGTATATGATCGCATACTCACTGTTTTCTCCCGCAGTGTTCGGTTCAGTCTTTCCGCGACCCTATTCTGCTGTGGTGTAGATCTAACTGTCCAGTGTCTAGCAATGCCCTCATGATCACAGAACTCCTTGAAGGCACCATCTGTGTACTCTGTATCGTTGTCAGATCTCAGCATCTTAAATTTCTTCTCTGTCCTGTTCTCAACCATCGCCTTCCACTTCTTGAATGTCTCAAATACCTCATTCTTATGCTTTAGAAAATAAATCCAAGCATACCTAGAATGATCATTTATGAATGAGACAAAATATCTGGAACCACCCTTGGAAGTTGTCGAAGCCGGACCCCAAACATCCGTGTGCACATAATCTAGTATCCCTCTGCTCTTGTGATTGCTCCTCAGAAACTGGACCCTGTGCGCCTTTCCATACACACAATCCTCACAAAAATCCATGCAAGGTTTCTTCAGATTCTTTAGCAAACCCTCTTTACCGAGCAAATCCAGACCCTTCTCTGACATGTGCCCAAGCCGCCTATGTCATAACCGTGTGTGCTCACATGGGTCTCCACCACTTCCTTCAGCTCCAACTACTGTATCTCCCGTCACCGTCGTACCCAGAGAGTATATAGATTACCGAGACGAACGCCCTTCATCACTGTTAAGGAACCCCGAACAACCCTCTTCACTCCGTTCTCTGTTACGATCTTGCAACCCCCAGAGTCCAAAGCACCGACTGAGATGAGATTCTTCCGCAAGTCGGGAACATGTCGTACGTCCGTCAGGGTTCTAACTACTCCATCATGCGTCTTGATTTTGATATTACCTAGCCCCACCATTTTACAAGCATGGTTGTTCCCCATCAAAACGGTTCCACCATCAATGCTCCTATAGGTAGTAAACAACTTCCTATTTGGACACATGTGGTAAGAGCAACCAGAATCAAGAATCCACTTCCCGGAGGTATCCTCGCCACCTGTGATGACATAACATTCCTTATCGCTCCCATCCTCTGAAGCGTAGCTCGCCTCTTCCTTGCCTTCTCATCTTTCAGTCTTGTTGTTGTTCTTTTTCCCACCTACTCTCTTGTTAGGATAATCGACCTTGAAATGCCCAACTTCACCGCATTTGAAACACGCTCGTCCCGCAAGAGGTCTCGATTTAGATCTAGACTTTCCTCCCTTGCCTTTTCCTCGCTTATTGCCTCTTCCTCTGGCAAATAGTCCATGCGCTTGTTCTTTGTTACCACCCGTGGCCATATCACTAGTTGTAATTTTTTGAAGGTCATCCACTAGAAGTGACGTTCTAGTCTCATCCATCGACAAAGTATCACCCACAAGCATCAGTGTTTGCACCAGGTTCTCATAAGACTTCAGCAGAGATAGAAGCAGTAGAAGCGTCTGATCCTCGTCTTCCACTGTCACCTCAATGTCTTTCAAATCCGATATGATCCTATCGCATCTTGCAAGTATACAATTTGGATTTTAAATAGATCCGGTTCGTTAGACTCTTCGTCATGAAGGTGCTTTCTAACTTCAACCACACGCCCGCAGCCGTTTCCTCCCCGTCTACCAAGAAAGCTACATCTCTTTCAAGGCAAAGGATAATAGACGCCCGTGCTTCCAGATCCAGCTCCTCCCAATCCTCATCAGACATATTTTTGTTCTTCTTTTTTCCGGCCAAAGCCTTGTGCAATTTTTGCGAAATTAGCGAATTTTTCATCTGCATCCTCCAATAGGAAAAATCATTTTTCCCATTAAATTTTTCAATCTCGTATTTTCCAACTTTACTTGTTTTACTTGTAGAAGCCATTTTCCGCTTGTATTATGTCAATCCGCTTCTCTCAGGAATTTTTAACAATTTCTTTGTGTTTTACCACACAATATTCAACCATCACCTCAGATCAGAAATTTTACCACCTCCAGTCTGAATAAGGGCTCTGATACTAATTGTTGGGGTGGAGTCACGCCCACCGCCGCGGAAGCGATATCACCTAAGAGATAGCACTGGCTATTGTTGTCACAAAAGCACAAGTCAACCTCTATATTCTTGTTTCTCAAAGGAAACTAGAATAGATAGTGAAATTCTTATTTCTCAAAGGAAACAAGAATCGAAAGTGATATATTTCATCAAAGTAAAATATACACTCTTCCTCTCATCAGTTCTAGGACTGAAATATCGAGGGAACCTACAAGCTATGACAACTCACAGATAATACAAATACAAACACGAGATTTACGTGGTTCGGCTAACTAGCCTATGTCCACAGGAGGGGGGTTTTCACTATGAAGAAAAATACCAAACTTTACAAGTTCTCTCTTCCTTTCTTTCTTTTCTCTCAAAAAACTCCTCTTGAGATTTTTACCCCACTAATTTCTCTACACCCCCACCTCTCTATTTATAGGCGAGGAAAGGGGGTTGAACCGAAAAAATCAGGCGGGAGAAGAAGTGCGCGCTCGGGAGAAAAATGAGAGCTCGAGCACGAGCTCTGACGCGACGTCGTGGGCTGGCGTGGGCAGACGAGCGGCGCGGCACAGAGGGCAGGCGGCGCGGCATGATCTCGAGGACGAGCGGTCCTCGCGTGCGCGCGCACGAAAGCAGAAAG
>NC_033800.1:30202540-30220752 GCF_001876935.1 Asparagus officinalis
AACATGCTTCTTAATTTAACATGATATCAGAGTAACTTAGATTTGGGCATATGCAAGGCACTCAACCTGCTCCTTTCACTTTGCGAACATCCTTTAACATTCAGAACCTAATAACAGAGGTATATTGGGATTCAAGACATCCTGAATCTTAGGATGAAAGAAAATAGTAGATTAAAAAATATACTCTAATTCAATGTTCGTAAATAAATGGATACAATTCACAAAACTACCACAAATATTTTGAGAGGCAACTACTATGAACTTTCTTCACTAAACTACCATACTCGACAATAGTTAGGATAAAACTATCAAGCATGTACTTTACATGTGATACGTTTTGGACAAATTTTTTTTTTTTGAACTGAAAAAGCAGGGTTAAAAGCCCTGCTCATAAAACGAATATTATTAATTAACAAAGATATATACAGGTACAAAAGAGCATCACAAGCTAGATGTAGACCCGGTGAGGATACAGTAGGTAAGGAGCGGACATATGTCGTCACCTACCAAACTGTACCCACATCGAAACTATACCGTTATAAGCACATTATTTATGCAAGTCGTTAATTTTGGACAATTTTATCATTGTTCAGTTTAGATCCTTTATCCAAGTCGTTAATTAAGACCATTGGTAACGAAGTTATACGCACATTATTTATGCATACCGTTATAAGCACAAAAAGATAACGCATGATGTATGTGCACGGCATCATCGCTATCATCTTCACCAGAGTATCTGATGAGCGACGCTTCTGGCTATCACATAAGTGTGATCTTTCAGTTGGAAGCTGTCTCCTTCTTCAGTTCCTTTTAGCTATATAAGGCACACGTTATTTCGTTATCCTAGATTGCTTTGTGTGTTGTTTGCTTTGCTTTCCTGAAAACTTTCAGTTTTAGGAGTTAGGCTCACATTTATTCCTTAGTTTTGCCCAGCTTGCGAGCTACTGCTTTTATTTTATTTGAAGACCTAACTTAATTTCTGTTGCAATTTCATTAATTATATTCTTATCCCATGCAATATCTATTGGCATTCAATAGGATTTTTTTCAAAAGAATAATAGGAACTTCTTACGATAACATGTTGGGGGTGAAATCGGGCACAATCTAGAGTTGATGGGCCTTAAATAAAAATTAGGAATCAATTTTAACTCAAAAGATATAGCTATTAGGTATTGATCCAAACTTTTATTTAAACTTATCACTCTTTCTTATCTTATTCGATGTGGGACTATACTCACATATTAATCACCTCAACAACTCCCCCTTAATTTGTGAGTATAGTTCAACTCAACAATAATTTAGTCTTTCACGAGATTCACTAACCTTTTACACCACTTCACTCGTAGGCTAACCAATTCATTAACTCTTACACCTCTTCACTTATGGGCTAACCAGATCATACATTCAGCACATGGCTATCAAACATCCATAGGAACTTCCACCACTTCACTCATGGTGGATTATATCACTCATACGGGCATCAGTGGATTCTCCCGACACCTTCGGGCTTCATATCGAAGATCATCTGTTTTTTTAATTACTTGAACCATGATCTTAGCTCTGATACCGTTGTTGGGGGAGAAATCGGGCTCAATCTAGAGTTAATGGGCCTTAAACAGAAATTAGGAGTTAATTTTAGCCCAAAAGCTATAACTATTAGGTCTTGACCCAAACTTTTATTTAAACTCATCACTCTTTTTTATCTTATCCGATGTGAAACTATACTCACATATTTATCACCTCAGCCAAGCATAACAATCTTGTCTTCTGCTACAACTAGACTAGTTTGTTACTGCAGGTAACTCAAGGTGTTTGTTTAGTTAATAGCAAGCAAAAGTGGATCACATGTTGGATTTTTTTTCCTTGAAAATATTCATTATTAATATTTCCCCACACCAATAAAAATAGCACCCTTAGAATAGATTGCACATTTCTTTCAATTAAAAAAATTTTGCCCAGAAAGGAGTCCAACAATTCTGGTACAAATTCACCATGTTAAGCTTACTATTAAGGAGCGTCTAGTATCCATTGAGGTTTAAATATGATTGGATAGAGCACTAAATATGTTTGGACTAATGATTAAATCCTTTTGAGTCAATTGAGTCCAAAACCTGTTCCATCTCCAATTACACACAAAATAATAAAGAAAATTTTCTTTTACTAATATTTATTTACTAATAATATTTGAGTTATGTAGGAAACGTAGCATGAGATGAGACTTCACCCGGAAACCATGTATAGACATGGGTCCCACCACCAAGTTTCCCATGAATGGTAGGCACAAAATCCTCAACTTCCCACTTGGGTCCTTTGTCATCCCTCTAACCTCCAACCGTCATCAGCAGTCTTTCTATAGTTTTAAACCATTCTCACCAATAAAAAATAAAACCATTTTTCCTAGGATATATCTTCTTTATTGTAATCCCTGAATTTAATTATTTTTTGGCTTCCTGGATATCCGATAAAAAATTATGATAACTTATCAGCGAATTTACTACACAAAATCTGTTAGAGGAAGCATATGCGTGCAAGCGAAATAAATGAGACAAGATAAAAGGTATTTGGAAACTGAAAGAAAGATAAAACTCCTGTTCGGTGCATGATCAGTTTGCATTGCTGATGTATTCGTGTGTCTGCAACACCTACGGCAAGTAGGCAAATGTAACTTGAGTTGTTAGTAACACTTCAAATACAGGAGGAGGAAAACTTAAGCAAGGTTGGTTGTAGACAGAAAGCTCCTACGTACCCTAGGTTACGTATAATTTTTGTAATGGCAGATGCACTCTCTGTATGAGCATGTTTGGCGAGTGGTCAAAGTGGTTTATAAGCCACATGGTCATGTTTGTAAATGCGTCATTTTCACTTACAAGCCACCAAAGAATAAGCTAGTGTATATTCTAGCTTATTTTTTAGTGGCTTATAAGTCAAAAGGTTTGATCGAGTAAAAGAACAAAACACCCCTCATCATTTCAAAAAATTTCAAGACCTATTTATCTCTCTCCAACCCCAGTAAGTGCCTTGTTGGATTTTTTTGGTCAAAACCGCTTTCCAAAAAATAAAAAATAAGTTTTCAAACTATATAGTTATTAACTACTGATATTTTTCAGAAATCCTTGGTAGCGTAGTGAAAAGTAAAAGTTTTGGTATCTCAAAAGGTCTTGAGTTCGAGGCTTTCCGTAGGCAAGCCAAAAATTGTTTTGTCTTAAATAAATCAATTAATTCATCATAAGTGCTAGCGGGTCGTGGGTCGTTGGCCATGGCTCGTGGGTCGTGGACCGTGGGCCAATGGGCCAGTGATCGGGGCTAATCGAGCTGAGGCGCTAAGTGGCGCTTTGTAAGGCGCACTTGGTGCTT
The DNA here is from genome assembly GCF_001876935.1 of Asparagus officinalis. Taxonomy (NCBI): domain Eukaryota; kingdom Viridiplantae; phylum Streptophyta; class Magnoliopsida; order Asparagales; family Asparagaceae; genus Asparagus; species Asparagus officinalis. The sequence goes on from NC_033800.1 coordinate 30,205,895, forward strand.
TATAAGACGCACTTTGTACTTCGCACGAATGCATCGGGGCTTCGTGTTCGTGCGAGGGTGCATGCGACCCTCGCGAGGCGCGACGCAACCCTCGCGTTCGCGCGAGGGTGCGAGCCTCGTGTTCGCAAGGCGCGACGTGACCCTCGCGTTGTGTAGAAACGCGATCGTCGCGATCAGGTGTTACTGCATGCAGTAGTTACAACAATTAAGTTGTTTGTTGTTACAATCATAATTATCATTATAATTTGTAACAGTCAAATTGACTGTAGGTAACCCTTGAGATGGCCTTAGAGGCCTGTAAATAGTGCACATTGGGGCAGCTCTTGGTGAAGAAAAAAACACACTGAAGTGTTGTAAAAATTTAACAGATTGAATCTGTTAAGTTGTTGTGTTGCTGCAGAGTTTAAAGCATGCAAGCTTTAGTTTGTGCCCGAAGGAATATAGCCCTGAACCGAAAGGTTATTACAGATCGAAAGATCTTTGCCTGAACCGAAATGTTTTAATAGATTGAGGAGATCGTTGCCTTAACCAAAATGTCTTATAGATCAAAGAGATCTTGACAGTTCTTGGTTGGTGCACACCATTATACTATACTATTGTTCCTAGAAGCATTTTTTGCATTGTGATCCTTATACCGGAGTAGGCCAAATATTACTTTAAGCACAACATTTCACAAACGCACAGTAGCTAACTTAAAAAAGTTTTAGAATATAGCACTTTAGCTTTCTTTCAGTTCTCTCTAATTTATATCTGTTTTATTCCAGATTTAGTCACAGGCGTCAACAATCTTAAAGCAATATTTTGATCTACCATGGATCCTGCGAGGACTCTTGGAGTGGATTGTCTTAAGTTAGAGAACTTTGATGGATCCAACTTCAACGCATGGATTTGAAAAGTAATCTTTGGGATGCAACTTCTAAAAATCTACTATATGGTTTCTGAAGAGAAACCCGACTCTGAAGAAGATTCTGAGTCTGAAGCCTCTTGGGCTAGAGATGATTACTTCTATAGGAGTTATCTCCTTAACTGCATGGCCGATCATCTATTAGATGCTTACACTAACAAGTCCTCTACAAAGAAAATCCGGAATACTCTAGAGGACCAGTACAAGGATAAGGAGAAACTGTCCATGTCTCAACTCATTGATAAGTTTCTAGACTTCAAGTTTGAAGATGACACTGAGGTTTTGCCTCGAGTCAAAGAGCTTGAAAAGCTTGTTATAAAACCGAAGGATGAAAAGATCAGTCTTTATCAAACTTTTATTTCTGGTGGAATTGTCAACAAGCTTCCTCCATCTTAGATGTCATTCTCCACTGACATTCGGAGAGAAAAAATACATGTGACTCTATCTGATTTGAAGAGATCCATTCGGATCGAGGATGAGATTCGGACTCACACGAAGACTGAGCTCCTTACTAAGCAGAAGGCGTCTGCTAACATGGTGGCTGCTAACTTTGGGAAGGGTAGTAGTTCTTCTTCCAAGAAGAAGAAGTCTTTTAACAAAAAAAGAACCAGAATCCGAAGAACCTAAAAGTTCAGAAGAAAAAATTCAAGAAGGACTGCAAAGCACCAAAGAAGGGAATAACACACAATGTTAATCAAGTTGACAATTGTGTGGCTATGCTCTTTCAGGTGACAACTCTCATCAATGTCTCTGGTTGGTGGTTAGATACAGGTGCTACCTATCATGTCTGCTCTAACAGAGATATGTTCTCTTCTTATGTCGCTACCAAAGAGAACGTATCAATGGCTGGTTGTTCTGTAGTTCATGTTCATGGAACTGGGACTGTGGTGCTGACTCTCTCTTCAGGAAAGACTCTTACATTAAAGAATGTGAAATATGTTCCCTCAATTGCCAAAAACTTAAGTCTCTGGAAGCCTTGTATGATGTAGGTATGAGGCTAGATTTCCAAGGAGGAAATGTTGTGTTATCCTTTTAAAAATGTATTTTGGCAATGCATATCATACTAATGGCATGTATAAGATCAGTACTATTGTACCCAACTCAGTTATAAATGAAATATCCTATTTTGCTTACTCCTCTATGTTATGGCACAATAGGCTGGGACATGTAAATTATAGAAAATTGTTTAGCATGGAAAAGTTAGGATTACTTCTAAAATGTGGGTGTAACAAAACTGAGAAATGTGAAGTCCGCACGCAAGTGAAACTAACAAGGAAGCCCTTTCCAAGTGTCACAAAGAGCACCAACCTGTTGGATCTGATTCATTCAGATACTTGTGACTTCAAGAGCTTCGTCACTCAAGGCGGCATGAAGTATTTCATCTCCTTCATTGATGACCATTCTCACTTCTGTCACGTCTACCTACTGAAATCTAAATATGAAACTTTCAGCAAGTTTGTCGAGTTTCGGACTCGTGTCGAGAAGTAGTGTGGAGTTTAGGTGAAAAGACTCAGGAGCAATAGAGGAAGAGAGTACCGATCTAAGGAGTCGGAAACATACTTCAAGGAGCATGGAATCATTTTTGAAACTACTACTCTGTATTTTCCGTAATCTAATGGGATGCAGAAAGGAAGAATCGCACATTGACTAAGATGGTTAATTCAATGCTAATCATATCTGGTCTACCTACCTTCTATTAGGGAGAGGCTTTGTTGATGGTAAACTCGATTCTAAACAGAGTACCCTATTCTAAAACTAATAATACTCCTCATCAGTTATGGTTGGGATATCCAGATTCTTTGGATAGTCTCAAAGTGTTGGGGTGTCTAGCATATGTTCGAGTTTTAGATATCAGAAGGCCTAAGCTCGGACCAAAGACAAACAAGTGTGTGTTTCTTGACTTTGCTGAAGATAGCGATGCTTGCAGGTTCCTAGACCTTAGAACCAACTCCGTCATTGAAGCTTAGGATGTAGAATTCTTTGAGGATAAGTTTATCAATGATAAAGGTTTATTGCTCAAAGATATACTAGTGAATGTCGGTACGTCAGATGCACCAGAGGAGCCAGTTTCATGAGAAACTAAAAGTGTCAATGTTGAAGTTACCGAACCACCTTTCAAGCGTTTCAGGAGATAAAAAGATTTTGGAGATGGTTTCATTACCTATAATGTGAAAGGAGATCCACAGACTTTCCAAGAATCAATGTAGTCAACAAACACTCTTCTGTGGAAAGAAGCTATAGATGATGAGATGGATTCATTGATCCAAAATCATACTTGGGAGCTGGTGAATGTATTTGAAGGTGAAAGGCTTATCAGTTGCGAGTAGATCTTCAAGAAAAAGCTTCGTCTTAATGGTACTATTAAGAAGTACAAAGTAAGACTGGTGGCGAAAGGATTCTCTTAGAGAGAATGAATAAATTTCTTTGATTTCTATACACCAGTTTGCAGGATCACTACCATCAGAGTGCTTATCGCATGGGTGGTGATAAAAAAGTTTGTCATACATCGGATAGATGTGAACACTGCCTTTCTCAATGGAGATCTCACAGAAGAGATCTACATGGAGAAATTAGAAGGATTTGATGCTCCAACTGGTAAAGTTTGTAAACTTGTTAAGTCTCTATATGGACTTACGCAGACACCAAAACTCTGGCATGAGAAGTTTGATGGGGTTGTTCACAGTAATAGGTATCAACTCAGTGAATCTGACAAGTGCCTATACATCAAGGTCGCTGAAGAAAGGTGGTGGTCATCTGTCTCTATGTGGATGATATGCTCATCATCGGAAGTGATTTAGAAATAGTAATATCTACCAAGAAATTTCTCTCAGCACAGTTCAGCATAAGGACCTTGGAACTACGGACGTGATTCTCGGAATCAAAATCATATACTCTGAAGAGGGTATTGGATTGTCTCAATCTCATTATGTGATTCTCGGAATCAAAATCATATACTCTGAAGAGGGTATTGGATTGTCTCAATCTCATTATGTCGAGAGCATGCTAATGAAGAGGGTATTGGATTGTCTCAATCTCATTATGTCGAGAGCATGCTAAGAAAGTATGGCTACTACGATCTATCAGAACTGTTAGTACTGTATGATTACAACAAGGAGGTTCGACCAAACACTGGAAGACCAGTAGATCAGCTAAGGTACTCAAAGATCATTAGGAGTCTTATGTACGCAATGATCTGCACAAGGCTAGACATAGCATTCATTGTAGGAATGCTTAGTAGGTTCACAATTAATCCTGAAAAGCTTCATTGGGATGCTGTCTAGAGATTGATGAGATACTTCAAATGAACTACATGTTTGAGCCTATTCTACATTGGATATCCGGCTGTAATCGAAGGTTATTTAGATGCAAGCTGGTGCTCAGAATCAGATGAGTACAAATCTGCTGGAGGTTTTGTCTTCATTATGGGTAGAGTTGTTGTCTCGTGGAAGTCTAAGAAGCAGACTATGATTGCACAGTCATCGATGGAATCTGAGTTCTTTGCACTTTGTGCTGCAGGAGATGAAGCTGAGTAGTTCAGTTGTTTTCTCCGATACCTTCCATTGATAGAATTGCAAGTCGTAATAACTATCTATTATGATAATCAGGCGGCGAGTGCTGTGACAGCGAACTTGATATTCAATGAAAAGAAGCAGACCATTCGTCTGAAGCATGGCTATTTGAGAGAACTTATTTTTCAAGAAGTCATCTCTGTGAGTGATGTCCGGTCTTCAGAGAATATGGTTGATCCTTTGACTAAAGGTCTAAAAAAGGATATAGTCGAAAGGATGTCTGCTGGAATGAGTCTCAAAGTTTGGTGAGTCTTACAAATACTTACCATTTACATTAAGTTATTAGTTCAAATCTTACACTACTAATGATAAGATGATTAGTTCAAAAGTCAAGTAAGATTTGCAAGTAAAATCCATGGGTCTCAAAGTTTGGTGAGTCTTACAAATACTTACTATTTATATCAAATTATTAGTTCAAACCTTACGTTACTAATGATAAGATGATTGGTTCAAAAGTCAAGTAAGATTTGTAAGTGAAATCCTATCATAGTAAAGATGATGACTGTTAAGCCTTAATGAGTCCAAAGCATTTCAGATGCGGGCTGCTGGATAGGTAACATGCCTATAGGACTCACCGATGATCCTATCATGTAAAGGGGATGGCTATTAAGCCTTAATGAGTCCAAAGCATTTCAGATGCGGTGTGTTAGATAGAAAGCACGCCTAAAGGACTCACCTAGAATCCTATCATGAGAGAGGATGACTCTTAAGCCTTAATGAGTTCAAAGCATCTCAGATGCTGGATGTTTGATAGGAAAAATGCCTAAAGAACTTACATATGCATGGCGAAGATTTGGTCGTCTCCTATGGTCTCTTTTGGAAAGATGCCTAGGGCCCTAGCAGAAATTAGGACATGCACAGGGCCATAAATGTGCAAGGCTAAGGTAAAGGCAAAGGCAAAGGTAAGTGTGGTTAAAAGTGAAAACTACCACAGATGAGTTTGATCTTGTGTGATCGTTGAATTTTTAGATATGTGCTGGTTCAAGTCTCTACGATACCATGCATCTATCTTTTATTCAGTTGGTCTAAGGAGGATTCAAGTCCTTGAGACATCTACCTTATGCACAACGATTGAAATAACGACACCGTTACACGACACTAGTTTAAAAACTTGTGGGGGATTGTTGGATTTTTTGGTCAAAACCACTTTCGAAAAATGAGTTTTCAAACTATATAGTTATTAACTACTGGTATTTTTCAGAAATCCTTAGTAGCGTAGTGGAAAGTAAAAGTTTTGGTGTTTCAAAAGGTCCTGAGTTCGAGGCTTGCCGTAGGTAAGCCGAGAATTGTTTTGTCTTAAATAAATTAATTAATCCCTCATAAGTACTAGTGGGTCATGGACAGTGGGTCGTGGGCTCGTGGGCTCGTGGGCCATGGACAGTGGGCCAATGGGCCATGGATCGGGACTAATCGGGCTGAGGGCTAAGTGGCGCTTTGTAAGGCGCACTTCGCACGTATGCATCAGGACTAGGTGGCGCCATGTTAGCTGCCACGCAGGCTGCTTCGTAGCATGCAGGCGGGCTTCGCGTTCGCAGGTGGCCCTCGTGTTCGTGCGAGGGTGCGACCCATGTGTTTATGAGAGGAAACATGACCCTCGTGTTCGGGCGAGGATGCAACCCTCGCGTTCACGAGAGGGAACGCGACCCTAGTGTTCGCGCAAGGGTACGACCCTCGTGAGGCGTGACGCGACCCTCGCGTTTGCGTGAGGGTGCGAGCCTCGTGTTCGTGAGGCGCAACGCGACCCTCGTGTTATGTAGAAACGCGACCCTCGAGTTCAGGCGTTACTGCATGCAGCAGTTACAACAATTAAGTCATTTGTTGTTATAATTACAATTATAATTATTGTTATGATTTGTAATAGTCAAATTGACTATGGGTGACCCTTGAGCTGGCCTTTGAGGCCTATAAATAGTGCCCCCTTGGAGCAGTTCTTGGTGAAGAAAAAAAACACACTGAAGTATTGTAAAACTTGAACGGATTGAATCTGTTAAGCTGTTGTGCTGCTGCAGAGTTTAAAAGCGTGCAAGCTTTAGTCTGTGCCCGAAGGAACATAGTCCTGAACCGAAAGGTTACAAAATGAAAGATCTTTGTCTGAACCTAAAGGTTATTACAGATCGAAAGATCATTGCCTAAACCGAAAGGTTTTAACAAATCGAGGAGATCGTTGCCTTGACTGAAAGGTCTTATAGATCGAGGAGATCTTGACGGTACTTGGTTGGTACACACCATTGTACTGTACTGTTGTTCCTGGAAGCAGTTTGGCATTGGGATCCTTGCACCAGAGTAGACCGAATATTGCTTTAAGCATAGCGTTTCATAAACGTACAACAACTAACTTGAAAAGGTTTTAAAATATAGCACTTCAGCTTTCTTTCAGTTCTCTCTGATTTATATCTGTTTTATTCCAGATTTAACCACAGGCACTAACATGTCTTTGGTTATTTTGACAAGAACTATGGCTTAAGCCATCTATTTGCAAACACTGTACTATCTGAAATGGATTATAATTGACTAGATTTACTAAATATTTTGGGTTATGACTCGCTTGATTTATAATCTATTTGTGGATTATAATCCAAAGTTGCCAAACATACTCTATGTATAGTATTAAGAACTTTACACATAGACTCATCGATTTACAAACAAAATTTTTCTCTCTATTATATGTACTTTTACTGTAGCATTGTATGTTCAACACTTCAAGAGAATATAATCTTTTTGCGACAATGTGAGAGGACCTCTTTACAACAAATTGATGTTACCTGACACCTACGTAATTGGTACAAATAACGGAGAGAACTACTTTTGAATATCAGGGGGTTCAATGTTATTAAAAAAAGCTAATTAGCAATTACATACCTTTTATTTCCCTTACTATTACACTTATATACCCTCATTATCTTCGGCAACAATTTTTTAAGAAATTTTTTACCTTATAAACCTTTAACGAGTACTAGATTCACATTGCATACAAGTGGTGGTGTTTTTATACCAGTTACAAGCCAAACAGCTCCAAAACTTTGAGCACCAAAAAATCACAGTGTCTGCTGCCTTTGAAAGACATTGGAAATCAGTACAATCAATCTTGATACTCCCATTAAAGCAAAATCATGGCAAACAATAGAATTACTGTTGCACTAAATTTTTGGAAACTGCTCGATAAAGGAAGAAATTTTGAATTTTCACAAGACATATAACATAACATTCCATGAAGCCAAGCTTCCGCTCACTTAAAAAAATGGCTCTTTTGCAGATAGCCATCATTCTAGAGTTCTTAAATACGGTTGCAAGAAATGAGTGCGAAGAAAATGGAGATCCAGGCTACTTTTACAAGTCGAATTGCACTTTCAGAACTGAAGACCATGCTCTCGAGCAGCAGCTGCAAGGGCTTCTATGCGGCCATGGTATGGATATCCGCCCCTGTCAAAGGCCACCTTAGTTATTCCTTTGTCTGCGCAAGCTTTGGCAATGGCTTCACCTACTTTCTTCGCAACCTCCTGTTACCAGAAATTTGAGGAACTTAAGAAGTCGAAATCAAAATTATGTCACTTTATAATTCTGGAATTTCATACAATCAACAAGTACTTGCTTACTAGCATGCATCATCTTTGCATTATACTATGAGAAAGCAGATCAAACTCTGATTGTGAAAAAAAAAAAGCGAGTTCAGAAATAGAAGGGTGTGAGATAAATAACAACATTCTTATCTGATTGTTGACCCGTTAAAACTTGCTCGCTTGAATTGCTAATATAACATTTCTAATTCCCGCCTAAGGGTTTGAGGTTGGAATAACGGAACAGAATACTAACTAACATAATGACCTGCAAGACTTCTCTATAACATGAATGCAGGGAAGAAATTATCAAGAAAGGACTACTCCCAGTTATACACTTATAATAAACAAGTCCTCAAGTATATGAGAGATATAAGGTGCCAATCTCCTTTTTGCATATATATTCCATTATTCTTCAGAAAATTCCTTATTACTATCTTTCTGCACTTACATGGCTAAATACATTTTGACGATAAGAGGAGACTGTAGTGACGATAGAGTATGAAAAGGGAAAAGATTCTGAGTGCAATACAAATTGACAAAGCTGAAAATAAGGCATGAAAGAGGAAAAGAGAAGGGAAAAAAGAAAGATATTGCAGAAGAGATACATCTACCATTCATTGGATTCTATCTCCAAAATCAAATGTATGCATGCTTCTAAAACCTGTGAGTGTCCTAAAGTACAAAATTTGTGTGTGTGTGTGTGTGTGTGTGTGGTCGAGGGTGTGTCGTGTAAAGAAGAGATGAGATGATCAGGTGTTAAATCTCACGCCTGGTATACACTTTTAAGGAACAAAAACTATAACTGAACTCTTTGATTGACGTACTTTGACTGTTTGGCTAATGCATTGATTCAAAAATGAATTCAATTCCCTAAAATAAATTCTGCTTGCGCAATTGTCAGTCTCCCTTTTGTCTAGAATTTCCATCTAGGTTAGAAACCCAAACTGCATAACCAATAAGGTGATATTCCTAATCACCAACAGGACCACTCTATGTACTATGGAAAGCCCATTCCATTTCTGATAGTTATCTTTGCTAGAAAGTTAGACCAAAATTCAGAAGGCTACTGTTACATTAACACCTGGTTATAAATTTCTACTCGCCAACAGGACCACTCTATGTACTAATACTCTGGAAAGCCCATGTCTTTTTTGATAGTTATGGAAAGCCCATCCCCTTTAGGATAGTTATCTTTGCAAGATAATTAGACCAAAATTCAGAAAGCTACTATGAAATTAACAGCCAGTATGAAATTTCGGGTGATACTTTAGCGGAACCTTCCTCGATTTAAGTTGTGAATACACAGGAAAAGTTTAGACGACAACAATGGTAATGGTAGCGGTAATGGTGATGGAGACAAATACCGTGCATGAACCCACTGATACTAGACAGAAAAGAGTAAAACTGCGACAAATATTTTCAAGCAAGTTTTAATTCTTTCAATAATTTAAGAAAGGCACACACCCTATCATTTCCTACGTAACAATCAATACTTGATGCAGGTAATTCCAACCATCTCCTTAATACCAATTCAATACCAATTCCCCCAGATCACCTAACTACTACATTCATTCTACCAAAATCACATTGGGAAAGTTTGGCACCTATGTAGTTCAGGTTAGTTTGGCACCTACGTAGTTCAGGTTTTGTCTACCCACCTTTTGTTTTAGAATTTCTTTCACCAGGGTTAGGAAAGGTTTTGAGGAAAGTGATTTTCTATAAATATTATCATGTGCTGTCCCTTAGAGATGAACATGATTTCTTCTAATGAATTATATTACATTCCATTTATGTTTGTACTCTTTTCTATAAATATTATCTTAGCACATATCCATGTCCATTGTTATAATAATTGCAGCCTCTGCTTTTGAGTTATTACTAACGAAGCCATTAAAGTCATCGTTTATTTATCACAAAGGTGCAAATATTGAGTAGACCCTCTAGACTCAAATCATTTTCCTAATTTAAGACACTGAAAAGCTGTGTCCATAGCTGACAATCACGTCTCCTCGTATTAGGATCTTTGCAATGAGTAAAGAGTCCAATGTAAGCACTTTTCGAACTTCTCCCAAGCTAGAAACGGCATAAATATATAAGCTGCTAACGGAATAGTGACAAAGGATAAAGATTTGAGGTCCAGATATTATTGTGAAGTAATAGGGTTGGATGACCTAAGCAGCACCATGATTTCTAAGTCACTAGAACAGACCTTTTCATATAATATCAGTGTGAAATGCAAGTGAGCAAGCGAGCGAGTGAGTGTGCATGTGTCCGCGTGTGTGCGCGTGCGTGCATGCGCGCGCGTATGTGTTGATTGCCAATCGACTGGTTAAGGTATACAGTTTCTTACTAAGAATCTGATTTTGTCATAACGAACTTGAAACAAGAAGGTGAACTTCAATGGAACTCTCTCTACCAGTTGAAGGATACACAAATTAGCAGAATGATACATCAAGATTATTTGAACTGACAATTGTAGGCCCAGCAGAGTAATCAAATTCCTCAGAGATAGGTTTCTGCATTGTTGAAGCTGATGCTAAAGTATGCATCTTCGTATCATCAATCACTTGGACATATAAATGCTTGTTGGAACGGAAAACACAGAGTCTTGGCCTTTCAGGGGTACCCTCGACCTGCACAGAAGAAATAGAATGATAATATAAAACAAGTCTTCATAAGAAATTGCAATCAGAAGACAGTAAACTGTGAGATTTTTCTTAAACAGTACTTTAACTGATAGAGACTGACGATGGATAACAAAAGTGTGAACAACATAAAAGGTAGAGCTTTAGGTCCACATAATTAAAGCCATTCAGTCCACTTCTAAAAAATACAACACAGCCATTGTTCTTTAATTTGCTCATGAAATTAGAAATAAATATAAACAAAATCAAAGATAGCTAGGGAGAAGTAATTTAATCCTTGGGGGTAATTAATCATGATCCATGATATGACAGAATCATGTAGCTACCAAGTAGGAAGTGGTTAACACAGGTCAAAAAACCGGACATCATTGTTACTGATGTGTCGTTCCCTTAAGATTTTCTGATAATGCAATTCCCTACATCTAGATCTTCTATTTTCTATGGTTCTGATCCTTGATGTCCTCTCAAACTTATATGATGTTAGGGGAGCTATGTACATCATATTGAATCCCAGGAAAATGAAAAGTATCTGTAGACACATTTCCACAGGCTAAAAAAAACGTGTAATTAGAGATCTGTGATACCATTAGCAAATGTTAACTAAGTAACTATAACAACCAATTTTAAACAGGCAGAGGTGATTAAAATCAGTGAAACTCGAAACTTCCGCTCTCTGGTTGAAATTGACTGAATTGTTGGAATGTGGAAATGATGTACCAATCAAAATGTTACTAGGACAAAAAAACATTACCTTCAGTACAATCGCATCCAAGAGTAAACCATGAGTTTAACAAAATATGCAAGCTACGAACTAACTTAACTTAAGAAACTATCAGCTATATAATTTCTTAGATGCATTAATGAAACATGGGTCAAAATGCAGGATAAGTATATGACAAAAAAAAGAGCTCGATAATGAAACGTTTCATATGGGCAACACTATTTGCAGAAATATGGCTGAAACTAAATAAAATAAATTGAGATAGCCAGGTAAGTTAAAATACAGGACAAAGATAAAAACACCTAGTCAATGGGGGCGTCAACTATGTGCTGTCGAAAAGAGAATCTTACAGAAAGAGATCAACTACTGAAAGTTTTCGTATGGGCAACACAATTGCAGATACCCCCTTAGAAAATTTATTGAACTATGGGTCAAACTACAGGATAAATTGAGATACCCAGGTGTTAATTTTTAGTTAAGAGCAGATGAAAACTATCAAGAAAAGGGATTGAAAATTGAAAATTTTAAAACAGGCATACCTTCTTTCTTATTCTCTGGTGGCGAGCAGTTCGGCTCTCTTGGCGAGTGGTGGCCTTGGCCTCAATGGAGAATGAGGGAGCATTGGGTTTGGGAATTGATAGGCGCTGAGCAAAAGGGAAAGCGGAAGAGATTGATTTTGAGGAAGAGAGGAGAGAGAAAGCTGATGGAGATGTTGTAATTGTTGATGATGGTGATGACAATGAAGCTAACATTGTTTCTCCCTTCTTTGCTCTCTCTCTCTCTCTCTGGGTTTTGGGAGATCAGGCTCCTTATCCTATTTCATGCCTCCCTTTGTTTCTTTTCTTTTGTTTGAACTGCAATTTTCTTTACTTTTATGCCCCTGCATTTGCATATACTGTACGAATGTTGAAGGGGGTGTTTGGTTGCATTGTTTTTGAGAAATGTTTTCTCAAAAGTACTGACGCATGGCATTTATGTAATTAAGAGTTTTCTATACATTTCTATAAACTGTGTTTGGCTCCAAAAAAATTTACAGAAATGTTTTCTGTAAAGTGCCCAAAAGTACGAAATTTTATGGAAATTGATTTCCTTCTAAAATGGGAGGAAATCTCTTGGAAATCTGACGCATTCATTATTTAAATAATAAAACTCATTAACTTTTTTCTACAAAGTTCTCACTTTTCTATAAAGTTGGTGGTGTTTGGTTACATTTTTATAAATTATAAGAAATGTTGCTATTTTCCCAAAAGTTATTTCTCATTTTCTTGTTTTGAACCAAACAAGCACAATATAAAAAATAAGAAAATTTGTACTTTTTAACTTCTTAAAACTTTTCCTATAATTTTTTAAGAAATACAAGGAAATCAAATTTGGGATGGAAAACATTTCCTATAATTTATAGAAATGTAACCAAACACCCCCTTTCAACTACCCAAAGCTTACACAATTTCAAACTTTGATACCCCAAGTTTTATTATTATTATTTTTTTAATTTAATTTTGCTCAATGAATACCTCAAAGTTCAAAAACGTTTTACCTTTGATACCCCTGATAAATTATTTAGAAATGTTAGGGACACACCCACAACCACAATCTCAACCACACCTCTACTCTCTCTATAGTGCATTGGGACCCACATGAAATTTTAAAAATAAAATTTCATGTGGGTCCCAATGCACTATAGAGAGAGTAGAGGTGTGGTTTGAATTGTGGTTGAGGGTGTGTACCTAACACCCCTCTAAATTATTTTAAGGTATGAAAGTTTAACGTTTCAGAACTTTCGGGTATTTCTCAAGCAAAAGGAAACATTGGGGTGGGTGTCAAAGTTAAAACTGGTGCAAACAGTGGGAAATTTAGACCCCTTTAGTTAAGTATTTCTACATTTTCTTCGCTTTTTTTACTTTTGTTTTCAAAAGGCTCTGTTTCCATTCAGAATCTAACATTTTTTATATTTCAACACTCAAACGTCTAAGATGACATTTTTCAACATTTTATTATATCTGCATTATATTATGAACCAATTAATACATTCGTTGCCATTGTATATCTCAAGCAATGAATTATGAACTGCAAGAACAAAGAAAAAAGAAACTAGCTGTGGAGGTTGATATGCGTTTATTTTCTTGATAAATTACATATTAAGAATACAATAGACATATTTACTGGGAGGTCTTTTAGGGGCTGTTTGCTTGCCAAAAAGAAGAAGGAAATCAAGGAATAGGAAACCTATTTCCTTAAAAAATTGTTTTATGGTTGTTTGGTTGGCTAAAAAAAGAAGGAAATCAAATAATAGGAGATGAGTTGTCACAATATTATTGGATGATGTGGGTATTTTTTTAAGAAAAGTTGTTTTGAGGTTGTTTGGTTGGTTAAAAAAGAAGGAAATCAAAGAATAGGAAACATATTTCTTATAAATAGGTTCTTCTCTTGTGTTTGGTTCATTCTTAAAAATAGGAGATGAGATGAGATGAGATGAGTTGTCATTATATTATTGGATGATGTGACCCACACTTAAGGAAATCAATTTCCTTGTTTTTTTGGAGGAAATGGGTGGAGATGAAATGGAGATGAGATGAGATGAGTTGTCACAATATTATTGGATGATGTGGATGATTTTTAAAGATGGGATGGAGATGAGATGAGTTGGATGATGTGACCCGTTTCTTTTATTTGGTTTATTTTATTGGATGGTTGGATGATGTGACCCGTTTCTTTTATTTGGTTTATTTTATTGGATGATATGAGATGAGTTGTTGGATAAAAATAATATTTTATTGGATGATGTGGGTTGTTGGATAAAAATAATATTTTATTGGATGATGTGGATGAGTTGTTGGATGAAAATAATATTTTATTAGATGTTATGGGTTAGTTTTAGGGATGGAAATGGTGGAAATTGAAATTTTGAAGATTTCCAAGCTCCAATTTCCTATTCTTGGGTTTTTGGAAACCAACCAAACAGCCCCTTAGTGAAACCTTTTCTTTGTTGAAGGTGACTTTCCCTTTGTTTTCATGAAGGAAGCAGAAAGTATGTTTCATGTTTGAGCAGAAAAAACTTTCAAGAATGGCAATGTCTGTTGCAGGAAGTACCATCCTAATACAATTTCTAAGCTTTTGATACATAACAACTTGATGGAGTAGTAAATGTTGGGGATGCATAACCCCCCTGATGCGATTTGGAAATAGAGATTTAGGAGAGAAGAGAGAATTCAATCAATCACAAACACACAAGATTTACGTGGTTCGCTTCTCAATGTGAGAAACTACGTCCACGGCTGCCGCAGGAGAAAATTTCACTATTTTCGTCTATATACATCATGCCCTAATTAACCCTTTTATAGACTTAAGGGTTTTACAAATAGAAAAGAAAACAGGCCAAAAACTGTAACTGGGCCAAAACCAGACTCGCGGTCGACCGCCGCGCCACGCGAGGTCGACCGTGACGAATCCTTCTCCTAATCA
>NC_033800.1:30220957-30380176 GCF_001876935.1 Asparagus officinalis
GTCTGTGCACGTCAGCGGTCGACCGCCGCGCCATGGGCGGTCGACCGCGACCCAGTCAAAATGCATTCTTCGTCGTTTTTCTTTAACTTCGTCGTCGTCAATCTTGTTCCTCCTGTTCCGCCTTGTTCCTCTCCATTCTGAAGTATAGGGCAGGTCTGATAGTTAGGCTTCACATATCCTAACAATCTCCCACTTGGAGACTAACTATCAATCTCTTTCAGCTCTCTATGCGGCGACGGCCTCCATATCATTAAGTAATGAGGCCAATTGAAGTTGAACACAACTTCAGTTTCTCTATAGTGACAACCTTGGTAAACATATCGGTCGGATTCTTGCTTCCTTGAATCTTCACAAGTTCCAACATGTCCTCGTCCAACGCTGATCTTATGAAGTGGTAGCGGACCTGTATGTGTTTGGTCCTTGCATGAAAAGTGGGATTCTTCGCCAAATGAATTGCGCTCTGGCTATCACAATATAAAACACTCTTCTCACTCTTCTGTCCCAGCTCCTCCAAGAAACTCTGCAACCATATCATCTCCTTGCTTGCCTCTGTCACAGCAACATATTCAGCCTCTGTCGTTGATAAAGCAACAATCTTTTGCAACTGAGAAACCCAACTAATAGCTGTAGAGCCCAAAGTGAATACGTATCCTGTAGTGCTTCTTCTCTGGTCTATCTCACCAGCATATTCTGCATCAACAAAACCCTACAGAACTAACTTGCCTCTCCTGAAGCATAAACAGTCTTCTATTGTACCTCGCAGGTATCTCAAAATCTACTTTACTGCTTCCCAGTGCAGCTCTCCTGGATCTGACATAAATCTGCTCACAGCTCCCACTGCATGGGCAATGTCAGGTCTCGTGCATACCATGGCGTACATGAGGCTTCCAATGGCGAAAGCATATGGAACATTAGCCATGTAGTCTTTCTCTTCATCAGTATCGGGGCACTGCTCCTTAGTCAATTTGAAATGACTAGCTAGTGTTGGCCTTCTTGTTTTGATGATGATTTACAAACAATTTACATCTAATGTTGTTTTTCTAGTATTTGTGTTTATTTATTTATTGTAGACAAACAACATGTTAGAGGTTGGATGGATTGCGCTTTAACGATCAAATCCAATGGAGGTTGGCGGAATAGTGGTTGAAGCCTATACAATTCAAGTTGAAGATTCAAGTTCAAGCTTCATCCGCAGAGTGTACCAAGTCAAGCTTATTGAAGATCAAGATTGCTTGGGTAACTTAGTTTAGCTGTTTATATTATGTGTGTTGATAGTTTAAGCTCAATCATATATACACATATACACACACGTATTTGATTTTTATAGTTACACACACACACACACACACACACACACACACACACAAGTTTTGGTTTCTATGTTATATACATACATACATGGTTTTGAGTTTTCATGTTTATAAATATGAGATTACATATTTCATATTTATATGTTTATAAATATGAGATTACATATTTCATATTTATTATTGTTTTGGTTTAGCTACATAGATATGAAACAACAAACAAATTTATTCACATTTTAATTTGTTTCATATTCTATTATGTTTAAGAATATATTGTATAGAATATGTAATTCTATGAAAATATTGTTTTCTTCATTTATGGACTTAACAATGTTTTCGTCAAAAGTTGAATTTGTTATGGAATTCATTATATCTTCGATCGATTACAACAAATTCGAAATAGATAGTCTTTTTATAAGACTTCTTTTACACAATAAAGTAAAAATTATAACTCTTGAGAAAATAACACAAGAAAATCGTTTATCGATTCTTGTTTTGTGGGACTTTGCCTGTGTCGGGAGCGCTTTGGCTCGTGGACCACCAAATCACAGATCGTGAGGGGTTTAATGATTCTTCCAACGTTTATCAAAGTGAGAATTTGAAACGAAGATCTTATCAAAGTAAGACGATCGTTCTTCTTAAGATCAAGTCAAAGCTCGAATCTCAAGGAATCACACAAAGAGTTCAAATCTCACTGTTCTCTCTGTTCTCTCTGCTCCAATTCGCTCGATAAATGCTCGATGATCAGCCCCCTTTTGTAACCGCTGTCCAAATCCTTAAATACCATCTTTTTATGAGGTTAGTGGGCCTCTTTTCAGTTTGTAACTATCTCCCCACATTTATGGTTGATCTCAAGTAGTTATGAAGCTAAAAAACCGTCAAAAAACGTGTTGTAACCAACTCTATGGCCGAGACAGGGTTGTGTGTCTCGCACTTCCGAGATAGTTTGTACTGTCTCGGGTATTTTGGCTCTAACTCTCTCGTCCGATATCGGGCTGTAGGCATCGAAAATTGCCTATAGGTCTCCACGAACAGCTCAGTGTTAAAGAAAGACAATGAACATCACTATCTGGTTCACAAGAGTTCGACTGATGTCGGTGAACGCTTGAAGTGAACCGACGAACTACGTGAGCTGATGGGATTTCGGAATAACGTAGACACAGGCTAATCGAGAACCCCGCGATGTTTACAAAAGGAACAATGCCCTTCGTGTCTCGTTCATTCCACAGATAATCTAACCATTGGAGCTAATAAAACTCTTCGTCAGACTTCCAACGCATTTGGAATCACTCAAATCCGAGTTCAGACGAAGAAGTTACAGCGAAAACAGTCAAACGGGCATTGAAAACGTCTCAAAGCTGAACTGAGGCACCTACGGTGTCTCGGCCAAGTCAAGACACCCCAAGGGTGTCTCGGCCAAGCCGAGACACCCCAAGGGTGTCTCGGCCCCTAGGGTGTCTCAGCGCGGATTTGACCCCTTTAAATGGTTTTAACCGCTCCGCAACCCCTCATGCCTATAAATACAAGCCTTATGCCTCATTTTTTGAGAGCTGGAATTTTGGAGATTAGGCGAAGCCCTGCCGGATTGAAGACTGAAGGTGCACGGATTTTAGAGAGGAGGAGGAGAGATCGGATCCAGTTCTTCAACGCAAGAGAGAGAGATTCGTCAGATCTACATCACCCGTACCCGATCCTTAGTCTTATCCCGTTGTGGTAATACTAAGAAGAGCAAATATCTCGCTTTTATCGAGATAGGCGCTTCAAGTTTCTAGATCTCCTCGCGGATCGACGAAGCTCTGCCCAATTTTTCAGCAATCAGATCTGATCGACGGTGGTCCACGGATAAACCCCGGCACAGGCAAAGATCCCACGCAAGCAGAAGACCGATGAACGATCTCCGCGTTTGTTTGATAAAGTTGTAAATTTTTTTTATTTTCATTATGTAAGGAGATCTTATAAAAAGATCAACTTTTTATTTCATTCGAGTTTATTGTAACGACTAAAGTTGTAATAGATTCGATAACAATGGAAATAGCAAATTTCACCGCAAACAAACTAGCGACCACAGTAGAAGCCAACAGCTTCGCTGCCGAAGCTGTCGTGCCGCAGCCGATGATCAAGATCCCGATGCTCGAAGTGGTCGAATACGAGTTCGATCAACAGAAGTTCGAGGAGTATGTCTCCTCCTCCTCCTCCAGATCTGCCTCTCCTTGCAGGTGCAGGAAGGCCTCCTCCTCCAGGAAGATCCGCTGGTCTTCAGATCTGAAGACCCAAGAAGAGATCTCTCCGCCGTCGCTGCTGTAGTTACACCTCACAATGATCCGCCGGCTTCCAAAGAAACCAGATCCAACGTTCGTGACAACTCCTCGAAAGTCAAGGAGTTGCCCGTTGAAAGTGCACCAGTGTTGACGAAGAGGGCTCGTCAAAGGCGCCGTCAATATCTCGCGCGTTAATTTGCCAAGGCTTTGGAGCCTGTTGACGGGATCTGCTATGATGCGAATCTGAAACACAGAATGCGCAAAGTGTTCCAGCAACAAGCTTTGGGAACCTCCTCCCAACCACCTACTAATGAATGGGTTCGTATTTCCAGCAACAAGCTTTGGGAACCTCCTCCCAACCACCTACTAATGAATGGGTTCGTATCAAACGAACCTGTTCAACTCTTAAGGAGCGCATCCATAAGCGCCGCGCATTGTTAGCGCAGACGAAGATTCTTGTACGGAAGGCACAGGAATTGCAGAAGGAAAAGGTGGCAAAAAAACCACCAAGATCTAAGCAAGTCTGGATGCCAAAGGCCAAGTTAGCGTCTAAGGAAAAAGCATCCGAGGCTGCTCTCCGGCCTTTGTCAATTGCAGATCCCATTCCTATTGCTCCTGCACCTCCGGTGAAGCTCTATGATAGTGTGGATCTCCCCAGATCTAGAGTCCCATTGAAGGATTGTGTCGGTGCTCTACCCGAGAATCGAGGAAAAGCGTTTATTAGGGAAAGCTTGAGACCGTCGAAGGAGCGTGTCGGTGCTCTACCCGAGAATCGAGGAAAAGCGTTTATTAGGGAAAGCTTGAGACCGTCGAAGGAGCTTCGAGCAAATATCCGGACTGGGGGTCGTACGCGACCTCCTAACAAATTAATTTCTATAACTGCCCGCTTGGAGGTGCGTGTAGAAAACCAGGAGCCCGTTAAGGTTTCACTCTCACAAGGGTGTGATTCCAAACGTGTGACTTCTGTATATGCCAATAATGCAATGTTTACTCAGATGAAAACGCGACAGACAGAAGAAGGCGTTATACCTGAGAATTTATGTAAACAACCGATAGGTTGCTCTGACCGCAACGTCGACGAGTTGTACTATCGAGCTGGGGGTACGAATAAATCTCAAAAGAGAAGTACCCGAGAAACGGACTTTCACTGTCCATGTACCAAAATTATCAGGGTAGTATCATCAACGTGTAGCTGCCCCAAGACCGCTCTGTGGAGGGTCTCGGTATTCGAGAGGATCTTCGATGGAATGACGAAGCCCAAATCGAGGCGTTTCCACCAAAGAGGATCGGTTGTTCGAGATGATGAATTCCCAGAGGTTACCGTTAATATAGTTGATAAGGGAAAATCTCCGATTGTTTCAAGTGGTTCCAACCCTGATTTCTCTCCAGGAAGAAGAATCAATTCGGGAATAGCTCAGCTTCAGCTAGAAGCCGTCGGATATAACGATTACCAGGGGATCCATGAAGTAATCCATTCCGATGACGAACTCTCAGATTCTTATTCCGCACTCGCCTCCGACGATACGACGTCTAGCATAGGACAAGCTCGAGAAGTGTTCATGATCAACACCGAGCAAATAGCCAAAATCATTGAGGATGCTCTAGCCAAGCAGAAAGAAGCATTCAAAATCGAAATGGAAATGGCTATGCAGGAGATGAGACAAATGCACGACCAACAAATCCGAGCTTTGTCAAATCAGCTAGTTGAATCCAGCCGTCGCACCCAGAACGCCGTAGTTGACAGCGATCCGGAAGTGGACGAAATCATCATGGCCGACGCACCGCCCAAAAATATTAGGGGTGGCCCCACTAAAAATAACAACGCTGGGGGTGGACCCACCAATGATGATAACACTAGGGGTGGCCGTATTATTCCTCTCGAAAATTGTCCAAAACAGGATATAGATAAGGCCGAAAAGATGAAGGATCTCGAAAGAAAAATTGACGCCCTGATGTCTGCTCGAGAGGTGAAGAAGACCGGCATTCCGTGTCCTTACCCGAAAGAGTGGGATTCGATCCCGTATCCGGCGAAATTCAACCTGATCAACTTCACGCCGTTCGACGGGAAAGGTTCCCCCACTCAGCACCTGATTTATTTCAAATCTCATTTGGGAGTGATCTTTGGCAACGAGCCTTTGATGGTCCGGTCATTTGTTGGCACCCTTCGCGGGCCCGCCTTCGATTGGTACCGCCGCCTCAAGTCTGGAAGCATCAACAGCTGGGAGGACCTGGAAAACATGTTCCTCGCTCATTTCTTCGATGATGACGCCGAAGTGTCGATCAAGACACTCTTCGATGAGAAACAAAAAGACGGAGAATCGGTGGATACCTTCATCAAACGCTTTCGCAATCAGGCAATGAACTGCAAGGATCCCGTCACGGAGGAATTCGTCTTGCAAACCTGTCATAACAACTTGTCCATTAACATCTTGGACGTTATGGGAGTAGAGCCACTCAATACCTGGAGAGAGTTGAAGGCGCGCGGACAGCAGGCCGAACGATTCCTTAGGAGGAGGAAGGTTGAAAGATGCCAACCGATGACTAATCCTCTGAATCCGGGTCTCGTTTCCCATAATGAAGGGAATGCACCCAGACGTCACAACAACAGTCCCGAAGACAGCAGAATAGTTCGGATCCGAGGCTCCAAAAAGAGTACTCATTCAAGGACGAAGACGTTCTAGCCATCTTCGAGACCCTTCTTGAAAGCAACAAGATCAAGCTACCACCCATCACGAATCAGGAGGAAGCTGACAATACTGCGGATCCGAAGTACTGCGTGTACTACAGGAGGATCCTTCATCCCACTAAGGCTTGCTTTACTTTAAAGAATAGCATCCAAACCTTGGTTGAAGCCGGCGTCATAACGCTCGGATAAGCCAAATAAGAACGGCAATACTCCAAAGAGTATACGAGTATAAACTGCTTCTCAATACTCCAAAGAGTATACGAGTATAAACTGCTTCTCAACACTCCGAAGAGTATACGAGTATAAACTGTTTCTCAATACTCCAAAGAGTATACGAGTATAAACTGCTCCCTGATACTCCAATAGGTATATGAGTCTAAACTGTTTCCTACCATTGATGGGAAGTTCCTGGAGAATGTTACGCTAATATTCTTAAGGATAACCCGGACATGTAACGGAGTACAAAGTCAGACCCAGTTCCAAGAAAGAAGCTGGGGGTGGATGATTCATATAATGGGAAGTTCCCAGAAGAACGCTATATGTAATTTTCTTAGGGATAACCCGATAATTACGAACAAGGTGATAAACACTAAACCCCCACTATGATTTGTACTCCCACTCTCACTGTCTACCTGGTCAAACCTTCCTATAGTTAGGACCACAACCAAAGTCCCCTCTCGATTCCTTCCATGAACGAGAGGTCCACTTTCAAATTGAACGATCAAGCCTTTAAATTGAGCGATCAAGCCTATAAAAGGTAAGATCATCTCAGACCCCCCACTTCCACTGCCTCCTTGGTCAAACCTATAAAAGTTAGGGCCAAAGCCAGAATCCCCTCTCGATTCCTTCCATGAATGAGAGGCCCACTTTCAATTCGAGTGATCAAACCTTTCTACAGTTAGGGTCATCTCAAACCCCCGTTTGGTCAAACATTCCTACAGTTAGGACCAAAATCACAATTCACTCTCGATAAATGAGAAATTTATCTTCGGTAATCAAACCTTCCGACAGTTAGGGTTATCCGAATCTTGTCGATTCTCGGAGTGGAGATCCCACTCTTAGTTTCATCTTTTTGGATTCTGGGGGTGAAGATCCCACCTCGAGTCTCCTTTCCAACTGGAGATAGAATATAAAATTCTTCCTCTTCAGTGCCGGGAGATAGAATATAAAATTCTTCCTCTCCCATTTCGGGTTCGTCTTTGCCCCAAGAAAAGACACCACTTAGCGCCTAACACGCGTTGCCGGGTAGTCTATTCCCGTAACAATGGCGAAGTCTACGTATTCGAAGTCGTAGCATCAAGTCTAAGGGAGTTCATTCCTTTAGCACAACGTCACATTCGGAACGGATGTAAACAATCCGCTTGCTAGCCCGACTCGAACGGTAGTCGGTAAAGGCACATCAAATCCATTGAGGGCTGAGGGTTTGCCAAAAATCCCAAAGTCAGCGCCTAACACGCGTTGCCGGGTAGTCTATTCCCGTGAGAAAGACGAAGTCTACGTATTCAATATCGTAGCACTAAAAGGGTTAACCCTTTTAGCACAGCGTCACATGTGGAACGGACTTAAACAATCTGCATGCTAGCCCGACTCAAACGGTGGTCGGTAAAGGCTCATCAAACCCGTTGAGGGCTGAGAATTTGCTAAAAATTCTATAAATGTGAGTCATTGACGCACCAGCTCCACTAGTTGGTCTCGTGACTTGAGCATCCAACAAATTCAGGATAAGATCCACACATGTAGATGAGTCAGCTTTAACAGTTGGTCCTGCAGCCCCAACGTTTGGGACCGCCATGCTCCAATACCTTAAGAGCTTAAACTGTGTACGTATGAGTATAAAAAGTCAACGTTCAACACCCTAAGGTCAACGTCGGTCAACGCGTAACCTTAGGTCAACGCCAGTCAACGCGTTGCGACCAAAAAGTCAACATTCGACGTTCGGAACCCTAGGGTCAACGCCGGTCAACGCGTAACCCTAGGTCAACGCCAGTCAACGCGTTGCGACCAAAAAGTCAACGTTCGACGTTCGAAACCCTAGGGTTAACGCCGGTCAACACGTAACCCTAGGTCAACGCCAGTCAACGCGTTGTGACGAAAAGTCAACATACGATAATCTGAAACCTTAAGTCAGCACAATATGACAGAGATAGTCAATTCAAAGTTAACTCAATGACACGAGCCAAACTCAACTCACTAGTGATAGACTCGAGATTCTGACGACGGCCAGGCGATAAACGCAGCGCCGGAAGAACTTCGGTTATTCGTCGAAGCATCGAATAGACCGAAAATCGAAGGAGCCAAGAGTTGAAGCTAACTACAGGTCCTTTACGCCGACTGAAGGCTGGACCAATCAAATCCAAAGTATTCCAGCCTCTTCTATAAAAGAAACGAGTCTGGAACGCTTTGGAGGGGGTATCTGTAGGCATCAAAAATTGCCTATAGGTCTCCACGAACAGCTCAGTGTTAAAGAACGACAATGAACATCACTATCTGGTTCACAGGAGTTTGACTGATGTCGGTGAATGTTTGAAGTGAACCGACGAACTACGTGAGCTGATGGGATTTTGGAATAACGAAGACACAGGCTAATCGAGAACCCCGCGATGTTTACAAAAGGAACAACGCCCTTCGTATCTCGTTCATTCCACAGATAATATAACCATTGGAGCTAATAGAACTCTTTGTCAGACTTCCAACGCATTTGGAATCACTCAAATCCGAGTTCAGACGAAGAAGTTACAGCGAAAACAGTCAAACGGGCATTGAAAACGTCTCAAAGCTGAACTGAGGCACCTACGGTGTCTCGGCCAAATCAAGACACCTCAAGGGTGTCTCGGCCAAGCCGAGACACCCCAAGGGTGTCTCGGTCAAGCCAAGACACCCCTAGGGTGTCTCGGTGCGGATTTGGGCCCTTTAAGTGGTTTTAACCGCTCCGCAACCCCTCATGCCTATAAATACAAGCCTTAGGCCTCATTTTTTCAGATCTGGAATTTAAACCCCGGCACAGGCAAAGATCCCACGCAAGCAGAAGACCGATGAACGATCTCTGCGTTTGTTTGATAAAGTTGTAAACTTTTTTATTTTCATTGTGTAAGGAGATCTTATAAAAAGATCAACTTTTTATTTCATTCGAGTTTATTGTAACGACTAAAGTTGTAATAGATTCGATAACAATGGAAATAGCAACTTTCTCCGCAAACAATAGCGAGACAGCAAACACTGTCTTGATTCTTCTAAGACAGCATGAAGTCAATTCTTATGATTTTTTGGTGATCTTTTCTATATTTGGATACCTATCAGTATTTTTTGACGCCTACAGATATCTCCTCCAAAGTATTCCAGACCCATTCTTTTATAGAGGAGTCTGGGATACTTTGGATAAGATAGATTTTACTTACGATCCCTTCAATGCTTGGTTGAGTAGATCGTGTAGAAGAATCCATAAAATGGTTTTGGCTCTTGATCTCTTCATCCTTTAGTCTATTCAGTTCTTTGTAGAATAGCTAATACTCTTCCGGTACTGTGTTTATCGCCCGACCGTTATCGAGATCTTAAATCGAAGCTGGTATTTTTTAGACTTTTGTTACCAAATTGATACTTGTATGTCCTTCGAGAGTTCGTGAGATTATCCTTAAGAATATTCAGAATAATATTCTCTAGAAACTGCCGGTCGAATGTAGGAAAATAGTTTAGACTCGTGTACCTCTTGGAGTATTCATGTGTATCGGAACAGCGCGATATCGCCTATTATACTCAAAGCGATTGTTACTGTCTTGCGATACGAGACAGCTTATACTGTCTCGATGTGCGAGACAGTATATGCTGTCTCGCACGGCGAGACAGTACAGCTTATACTGTCTCGATGTGCGAGACAGTATATGCTGTCTCGCACGGCGAGACAGTGAAGTCTGTCTCGCTCGGAGAAGTCGGGGTTATAAAACCCCAACTTAGGGTTTTTTTTCAAGGGTTTTCACGTCGATTTCCAGCGATTTTTTGGGCGATTCTCCGGCGATTTCCGACGAGTTTTCAGCCTTTTTCTTCTCTTCTCCATTGAATTGAGTAGGGTTCTTGTTTGGAGGGATTTCATTCGAAGTTTGGAGGTATGTTCTTCCTTTTCTCTTTCGAAATTTTGAAATTCTTCGATGCTTTTCTCATGCATATGTGTTTCCAGTGTATTTTATGATTTTTCTGTCAATTCCATGCTCAAAATCCTAACTTTCTCGTTGGACTTCAATGTAGACCATATACTCATCATGTCACCGCGTAGATCTCGAATTCCCCGTGGCCGTTCGACTGTCCAACCCACTGAGGAGGGTGACCCTGTCACTGCTTCGCATGGGGGTATATTTCTTTCACCTTTTCATCAATTTAAATACTGTATTTTGTCAATTTCATATGTACCTATCTATATTTGCATGCAAATCCTCGTTTGTATCCTTTAAGATACATTCGTGAAGAGCCGGTATCCTCCTTTGAGGGGATCGACGCTAAAAGGTGTTCGTTTTGCTTGGACAAAACACACTTCAAAATATACAGGGGTGATTTCGTATCATCCCATGTATGTTGAAAGGTTTTGATATGCCGTTATAATGCTCGTGTATAGTAGCGCATATCTCTTTTACACACGTGGTAGATAGGAAATTGTCACACCTGTTATGAGGTGGCGATTATATCTTATGGAGTAAGATATACTGCCTTCTCTAAAATTTTAGGACTATTCTTACACAATTTATGTGTATGTCTCCTTTATCAGTCCATTTTCCTTCTGCAATCTTCACTGTTGATGAGGTTACGGGCCAAAGTAGTGCTACCCATTCCTACTATGAGGGGTGATTTAATCAGCCCCCCAATTCAAGTCAGACTACAGCGAAGGGGCCAGAGAGTTGATCCGGCGGGGTAGTTGTCGTATTCTGCGATGGTTAATCACGGATACAACCTTAATTTCAGAGCAAGACTCGAATCAATGCATAAGGAAGCCAGATTTCTTGTTTGATGACTCCGTAAAAGATCCGGAGATTGTTTCTTGCCGACCTGCGCAGTGGTTATATGAGAGCGGGTCGTTATTCTTGTATCTGCCTTGGATTCCTCGTGAGCATTCGCTTTTAAAGTTCAGAAACTTATCAGTTGGACGTGAGATGTTCTGGAGGTTGACCGAAAACCACGAGCGTATTCACTGTGGTTTCATTGGGAAGGAAGCCACCTCGGGTTCCAGTGACAGGGCTTCTGTGCAAGGACTTCATCCGGGTATCTTAGGTCAAGACAATATACCCCAGAATGAAAAGACAGCACAGGCAAACACCGTGAAGAATCGTTTAGCTGCAGTGAGGAAGAAATTACCCCACCAGAACTTCAGATGTTATGGATGGGTCCATTATTTTGGAGACAAATGGTGGACCAGAATGACCCGATATGTATTGAACCGCTGGGGGCGAGAATTGGCAGAGTTAGGGTTGTCAGTCCCGATTCGTGCCAGTATGTATGGTTTGCAGATCAGTGTGGGTCATTTCCTCTGTTTGTTTGATATCTACAATCCTGACACCAATACATTCTTCACCAAGAACGGGGAGCTCAGGTTACCACTGCATGAAATGATGAAGGTGTCTGGTTTGCCCATAGGCGATGTCCCATATCAAGAATTCTTCTCAACCGCTAGTCAGCTGAATAAGATGAAAGATCGGTCAACTGTGACCCACGATACTTTATGGGAACTGGCTTGTCATTATCATATAGCTATGGCCGAGATGGAGACTAAAGCTAAGAAGAGATCTCCCCAGATTAGCTTGAAACAATTCGCCGATTATTTGTTCAAGAACCTTGATAATCGTTCAGAAGAAGTATGCGGGTTATCTCCTTTGACTCCGACTGAAATCAACCGGTTGTTAGAGAAAACGAACGCACAAACTTATACCTCTCACTCAGAAGACGGATTTCCGCATGGTACTAAATTCCGTTCTTATCTATGGCAAGCTGGTGTTCCGATCCATCCTACCACCCTGCTGGCGGGCTTTCTGGCTTTATGGCTGAAAAGGTGTGTAGTTCCCTATCAATCATCTGACGCCATGCCGATTGAAGTGTTGTATCCAGCCATCCAGTTAGATACAGGTCGCAAATTATCTTTACTTCCTGCCATGGTAGCCGCTATTCACAGTGGATTGCGGCAATTAGTCTCTGTGTTTACTCAAGAAAAAAAGAAACCCTCTGCCAGCGTATCCGTTCCGAAGCTGGAGCTACCCTATACTTATTTGATGACCTGGTTGGTACTTCACCGGCCAGATTTAATGGAGACTCCTGAGACGGTAGATCCCAGCCTCCCTCTGTTGCAGAATCTTGAGGGTTTTAAATGGGTTAAACATCAGTGGGCGGATATAACGAGGCATTTTAAAGTTCACAAATGTTGGGAATTCTTTCCTTGCTTCCCCCAATTCTCCAGCACATACAACACGACTTTATTGGATGCTGAAGAACCAAGGCAGAATCGCACCGTTTTGGATGTCGGGTGCTTCAGATGGTTGATGAACATTCGGCCAGGTTATCTAGTGTTCAGGGTGAAAGATGTTTGTCATATTGAACCTTATCTTCCATGTCGATTTGCTCACCAATTTGGCTATGACCAACTATATGTCGGCAACCCGAACCGTTACCTTAGCGTTCGAGGTGGAATTATTAATGGGGCGAGAGCTTGGTTTTGGAGCATTGCCGGTTGCACAAATGTTGAGTTCGATCTCCCCTTGGAAGCGCCGCCTCTACGGATGACTTTCCTCTATTGTAAGTGGCTGATAGCTGCCAATATCGTCACTCGACAAAGGAGGATATCGGACTCAGAAGAAGAGGTAGCCCCGCGGCGTGCGACAGAGGCAACCCGTGACACTATGTTATCACCCCGAGGGAAAAGAGGTCACCGAATCGTCCAGAAAGGGGAAGGAACCGGCCCGCCCAACTGATAGTGAAGAAGAGTTTGATAGTGAGGAAACCAAAACTTCTGAGGGGGGAGGTGGAACTGGTTCAAGTTCTGAGGAGGTAGTTGGTCTTCCTGATTCTTTCTTTGAAAGAGGACTCGTAAAACCTCCTGTCGTTCCTGCCCAACCGCAAGATGCTCCGAAAAGAAGGAGAGAGAGAGAGTCGTCATGACTTATCCTAACCGGATGACGGTAGAGGTCCTCACTGGAGATGAAGAGGATGAAGAAGATACAGTGCCTCTTTCTCGTCGGCAAAGATCACAATCTTCCACTCATGCTCAAACCCAAGCCTCTCCCAGAGTTGAACTACGCACCAAACATCGCCATGAAGGATCTGGGGTTCAAGATGAGTCACGTCCCTTAAAAAGACGAAAGAAGGCCGTTTCTAAGCCACGTGTTCGTCTTCCCACTTTGGAGGAAACATCTGCCCGTAGCGCTTCTTCAGAAGAACAAGGTAACAATTCATCTTTATTGCTCTCATACTTCTTAATGCTAGAACTCATTCCATACTCAACTTCTATAGGGAGTCAAGAAGAGGGAGAACTTCAAGTTGAAGCTGCTTCTCCCGGCGGTATGGAGGCTGAGGAGCCTAGCTTCGTCCAACAAATGCATGATGCTCTGAAAGACGAAACAGCTGGTGTTCCACCAACTTCTGACATTGATCCATCGGCTTCAAACACAGGTACTGATCTTTCTCCATTCGAAAGACAATTCTGAGAAATGAATGAGTCGGACCGCGTGCCTCCTCTAATGACTTGTGTGCTTTGTCTCCTTTTAGTCAAACTAAAAGAAGCGGGTGTAGGTAGTGGAGCTCTCGAATCCGTCCCGGTCAACGAAGGTAAAATTAATCTTCATTTTGAGCAAATTCGTCTAAATTTATATGTTATTTATGGCTCAAAACATTCTGTAGATGCCATAATGAATGAATCAATTGAAGGAGAAATTACCCGTGCCACTAAAGCCGAAGATTTTAATGATTTCGACTTCAATCTTGATATCTCAGAGGACGACCATCAGCAGATCTCCAATTTGTTGTCGGGGAGAGCTTCTGGTGCAGCTACAGGATCAACTGTTGGAGTTGGTTCCACAGAAGCAGGTCCTTCTGAGAGTAAGGCCTTTGTTCTGCAAACTTCATATATTTATATACATATATTTTTTTTTAACTTGATTAATCATATAAGTGTTCAAATTATAGGACCAGTTGCTGGAACTGATACAGCTACAATCACCGGAACTTCTGATCAACCTGAGGGTCGTGACCATTCGTCATGGGTAGGAACTGAAGTCGATTTTCAATCATCTATTCCTGAATCCCAACCTGCTACTCCTGCGGATCCCATGATGATAGAAATTACTGTCACCCCCAAATTAGTCCTGTCGCAACAAAAGCGAGACCAACTGAAGAAGTCGGTATGTCGGCAGATGTCGTGACTAAAGTTGGTGAGTTTTATCCATCATTTGTTTTAAACTTCTGATTAAGGTTCTATTATACTCATTGTGGTTCTCTTGTTTGCAGAATATTCTCCCAAGGAACCTCTTAACTTGGACCCGGAGTTCTCTGATGTCTTAGTTGAGAAATCGTCTGATGTAGCGGGTACGTCAATGGCTGTTATTCCTGAATCAACCTTGGTCATGCAGGAGGCCAGACTAACATCCTTGGGTGAACAAAGTCATGCTGAAGACTCTTCTGTTAAACTTGGTATGCTTCGGCTCACCATCGCTTATGGATTTTAAGTCTCGATCACTCATTTTCTTCTTTTCCTATTACAGTGCCTTCTTCAACCTTGCTTGACCCTATCAAAGCTTTGGTGTCTGATAAGGATCCGGACAAGGCGTTTATCAGTTCAGACATCCAGAGTTTTGTTTATTTTCTGAACCTCATGATTGATCGGATTCTCTATCAAGGGTCACCCTTCGACAGCTTCAGGAGATCACTTGACCGCCATGTAGCAGGAATCAGAGAGGATGGATATCCTGAATTGGCTGACTCTATTGAAGCCTACTTAGTTCAACTGAAGCAACAATTTGAAAAAATGAGGGACTTTAAGGCTGGCGGCGTTTCTTCTTATGTATCCACTCAAATAGAACTCAAACTGCAGGAATGGCATGCTTCACAACAATCAGCAGAGCTCGAACTTCAAAAGTTGAGAAATCGTGTAATCCAGATGAGATTGGGCATTGCTAAGAAGATGCAGGCCAAGGCTGATCTACTCCAATCCTTAGAATTACGTCAAGCTCATATAGCCCGCTTGGAAGAGGAGCTTGCAGAAGCTAAGGATGCTGAGAGTATTCTAAAACTTGATTTGGCTGAAGTTGAGCGGGTTGAAAAAGATTTATTCCAACAGTTGGAACTTCAGGACAAGAAGCTTACTGAGACGGAGCAAAAAGTCCTCCAAGCTCGGAACACTAGCGAAGAGTCCTTAAAAGATGACCTGAAAGCTGAATTTGAACAATCTTATGCAGAAGAGCTCTCAAAACTTGAAGGACAATTTTGTAATTACAAATTATGCTTGGATTAAAAGCAAACTCTTCTTTTGTAGTGACACTTTTTTTATCAAAAGGTTCTCATGAATAAAGTGGACTCTTTTGTTTACCAAAATTTTATTATGATTACTCATTCTTGTTGAGAATAAATAAACATAATACTTATAGGATTTTTGGCAAACCCTCAGCCATAAACGGATTTGATATGCCTTTACCGATTACCGTTTGATTCGGGCTAGTATGTGAATTATCTAAGTCTGTTTCACATATAACGTTGTGCTAAAAGAATTAAACTCTTTTGTATGTGAATTATCTAAGTCTGTTTCACATATAACGTTGTGCTAAAAGAATTAAACTCTTTTAGACTTTAAACTACAATGTTGAACATGTAGGCTACATGTGTTAGATATAGGCTTATCTCTAATAAGGGATAGAGATAACATCCTCCATGCGTGAATGACATGGATTTTGAAATATAAGTAGGTTACATTTCCCATGCAGGAAAATGAACCCAAGATTATAAAGAAAGAATTGGGTGTTCTATCTTTCAATCTCTTGTTTGTTGGTAAAGATGAACCCAAAATCAGAGAAGAAGAATTTTATATTCTATTTCCCAGTCTCTTGTTTGTTGGTAGAGATGAACCCGAAATCGGAGAAGAAGAATTTTATATTCTATTTCCTGGTCTCTTGTTTGTTGGTAGAGATGAACACGAAATCGGAGAGGAAGAATTTTATATTCTATCTCCTGGTCTCTTGTTTGTTGGTAGAGATGAACCCAAAATCGGAGAAGAAGAATTTCATATTCTATTTCCCGATCTCTTATTTGTTGGTAGAGATGAACCCAAAATCGGAGAGGAAGAATTTTATATTCTATCTCCTGGTCTCTTGTTTGTTGGTAGAGATGAACCCAAAATCGGAGAGGAAAAATTTTATATTCTATCTCCTGATGCAAAGAAAACTCGAAGTGAGATTTTCACTTAGAGAATCTGGATTGGTTTGAATAATCCTAACTGTCATAAGGTTTGATTATTCAATTCAAAAGTGGACCTTTCGCTCACGAAATGAGTCGAAAGGAGATTTTGGTTGTGGTCCTAACTGTAGTAAGGTTTGACCAAGTGGGAGTTTCGAGGTGATCTTAACTGTAGGAAGGTTTGATCACTCGATTTATGGACCTCTCGTTCATGGAAGGAATCGAGAGGAGATTTTGGTTTTGGTCCTAACTGTTTAAAGGTTTGACCAAATGGGTAGTGGGAGCGAGGTACAAATAACGATGGGAATGTTAACTTGTACACAACACCTGATGGGAGTTTTTGGTGTCAAGCGATAATGACTTAACACGAAGGGGTTTGATAATCGCTATGGATCACTTGATTGAAATTTTGGATGTCGTGTCAGGACTTCAACAGTGGGAATGTTAAAGGCTTAGGCACAGTGGGGGTTTGAATGGATTCAACCGTGAAGAATTTTGGTGGACCCACCGTCAATTAATTTGATCAGTGAGGGACTCCACAATTACTCCGTGGGAGTTTCGTGAGGGAAGATTGACCGATGAAGTCATTGAATCTCATCTCAACAAAAGAGTGTTTCGAAAGTCACTGTAGAAAGGTTTTAATCATCTTGGAAATGATTAAATAGCCACGGTGGGAGGTTCTTAATCATGATTAAGAATAAATTATTCTGATGATTGGTTTTCACCTTGAATAATTAATCGGTTTTGGGTTATCCTTAAAAATACCATGTGTAGTATTCTCCAGGAACTTTCCATTGGAATGAATTGAGGTATTCCACCCACAGCTCTTTGGCGAATCTAAATCCAATTATATTCGGCCACATTGTTGGGTTATCCTTAAGAATATTAGGAGTAATATTCTCTAGGAACTTTCCATTGGAATGAATTGAGGTATTTCACCCCCATCTCTTTGGCGAATCGAAATCCAATTATATTCGACCACATTGTTGGGTTATCCTTAAGAACATTAGGAGTAATATTCTC
Organism: Asparagus officinalis; assembly: GCF_001876935.1. NCBI lineage: Eukaryota > Viridiplantae > Streptophyta > Magnoliopsida > Asparagales > Asparagaceae > Asparagus > Asparagus officinalis. The sequence continues at coordinate 30,238,639 of NC_033800.1, forward strand.
TAGGAACTTTCCATTAGAATGAATTGAGGTATTCCACCCCGAGCTCTTTGGCGAATCTAAATCCAATTATATTCGGCCACATTGTTGGGTTATCCTTAAGAATATTAGGAGTAATATTCTCTAGGAACTTCCCGTTATTGAAAATAAGAGAAGTAGTTTAACCTCGTATACCTGTCGGAGGAAAGGGAGAAGCAGTTTATACTCTTATACTCTTTGGGGTTACATGAAGAAGCAGTTTATACTCGTATACTCTTTGGAGTTAGGAAAAACAGTTTATACTCGTGTACCCAATAGAGTAAGGGGTCATCTTTATTTGGCTTGTTTCGCCGTTATGACGTCGGAGTCAATTAAGGCTTGGATTTTGTTTTTGAGTCCAAAGCAAACCTTAGTGGGATGAAGAATCCTTCTGTGGTATGCACAGTAATTTGGATCCGTAGTCCTTTTAGCTCCCTCCTGATCTTTAATAGGTGGTAGCTCGATCTTGTCATTGGCAAGGAGGTATTTCAAGATGGCTGGAGCTTCATCATCTTCGAAAGAATACCCCTTTTGTAACTTCGGATCGAGAGTCGCGTTCACAGCGATTGCAGATATCGTCGGTTGGCTTCTCTCAGCTTTCTTTCTTTTAAGAAAGTATTCAGCTTATTCGCCATGTAGTTTTAACTCTTTCCAAGTGGTGGATGGCACAACCCCCAGGGCTTCCAGGACATCGATGGAGAGATTATTATGGCATGTTTGCAGGATGAACTCCTCTGTAACAGGATCTCTGCAATTCATTGCTTTGTTACGGAAGCGCTTGACAAAATGACCGGACCATTAAAGCGGGCCCACGAAGGGTGCTAACGAATGATCGGACCATTAAAGCCTCGTTTCCAGAGATCATGCCCAAATGAGACTTGAAATAAATCAAGTGCTGAGTAGGCGAGCTTTTCTCGTCAAACGGTGTGAAGTTAATCAGATTAAATTTTGCCGGGTACGGTATTGAATCCCATTTTCTTGGATAGGGACACGGAATACCTGTCTTCTTTACTTTCTGAGCGGACATCAAAGCATTGACTTTGTCTTCAAGGTCTTGCATCTTCTTGTCCTCATCTTCATCTCTTTTTGAGTGATGTTGAGTAGAAATAATTAGGTCAAGGTCTTGCATCTTCTTGTCCTCATCTTCATCTCTTTTTGAGTGATGTTGAGTAGAAATAATTAGGTCACTCCTAGTGTTATTAAGAGGTGCAATTGAACCACCCCCAATATCATTATTGGGAGGATCCGTTGAACCACCCCCAGTGTTATTGTCATTAGGAGGTGTATCAGCCATAATGATTTCATCCACTTCTGGATCGCTGTCATCTATAATATTACGAGTGTGATGGTTGGATTCAGCTCGCTGACTGGACTCAGGGGGTTGAAGCCGTTGAGCTTGTAATTCTTTCATTTGTTGGATAGCCAATTCTATTTCTATCTTCATCTCAGCTCTAATTTCTTCACGTTGCTTGGCTAGAGCTTCTTGAAGCATTTGAGCAAACTGATCAGGAGTGATTGTGAACACTTCTTTGGTTTGCCCCGTGCTAGATATTGTATCATCCGAAGCGATCGCAGAACAAGTCTCCGAGAGTTCATCCTCCGAGAATATTCCTTCATGCATTCTCTTGTATTCTCTATGTCTGATAGCTCCTAACTAGAGTCGAGACATCCGTTGGGAAATTCTTGAATTGACTTTTCCTCTCGGGGAAAAGTCAGGGTTTGATTCACTTGAATGCCACTTAGATTTTCCTTTATCAGCCATGTTGATGGTGACTTCAAGGAATTCATCCTCTTGAATAGCAAGCTTCTTGCTGAAACATCTCGGTTTGAGCTTTGACATTTCGGTAGAAAGTCTCTGGAACATAGAAACTTTTGACAGAATGGCTTTAAAGCAGCTGCATTCAGACAACACTGCTTTGATAAGTTTTTCACATACACAATGAGGACTCGTTTCTCGAACAGTCTTTTTTTGTGATTTGTTTCCACCTTTAGTTTGATAGTACAGCTCGTCAGCATGGTGATCAGAGCAACCTATCTTCTGTTTTTGTGTTTGAACCTTGTTAACATACCCAGGATGACTTGTCGTCGCCTCTAAGCGATCCAAGGTTATATTTTTAGATCCATCCCCTTGCGGTCATGGAATCTTTACAGGCCTTAAGCGAGAGGAAATCAGAGTTTTTCCTTCTTGGGATTGCTTCGTCCTGATATTTACGACCCCCAATATAAGAATTTACTCGGGGTTTGTTTACTGGATTCAAGTGTTCTTTGACTGGGGATTTGTCTCGATCATCAGGTAAAGGACCAAGACGATCTGCCATTGTAACCTTGAATTTTGACAGGTCAGGACTAACCCACGGCTTCGCTGGTGACATAGCAGATATGGATGCAGTAGACGGATTGGGAATGGATGTCGACGGCATCGAAGGAGAGGACTTGGAAGTCTTTCTTTGACCTCGGATATTACTGCTTTGTCCGAGACAGTTACAAGTGTCTCGGATACAGGATGTATTCTGATGATTCGATTTTTGCACAAGTTCGGATTTAGGGATCCAAACTTCAAGGTTCTTTGGTGATTCTTTAGACACCATTTCCTTCTTTCCTTCTCGTCTTTGTTGCAAGAGAGCATGAGCATGAGCGGCATTTGCACAATGTTTTTGTATACGTTCTTTGAGGGTCGAGCGAGCCCTTTTGACAAGAGTCCATTCATCCATCGTTAGTTTAGCAGAGATATGAGTGATTGGTCGTTGAGACAACTGAACCACTCGATGCCTCCTCGACTCTAAGTCCGCGTGATAACGAACTCTATCGGTTTGTTCCAAGGCCTTAGCCATTTGGCGAGTGCGGCGCTGACGTTGTCTCTGATGAGCCCTCTTCGTTAGTGCTGGCGAGCTTTGATTCAATGACTCTTTAATTGGAGAAGAGTCATTATGAGCAGAGAGGTTGCGAGTAGAATCCTCAGCAACAATCAAACGAGAGTCTTCATCTGTAGTGTTCGATGGAGTCGAAAACTTGAAAACATTCTTAGAAGATGAAATATTCCTGCATTTGTGAGGCGAGGAAGACTTTGAGGATGAGGATGACAGATATTTCTCAAACTTTGCTTGGTCGAATTCATATTCAACCATGGACTCAACCAGTATCTTGATCGGTTGCGACATAACGGTCTCGGCAGCGAAACCGTTGGTTCCCATTGTGGTCGCCAGTTTGTTTTCGTCAAAAGTTAATTTTGTTATGGAATTCATTATATCTTCGATCGATTACAACAAATTCGAAATAGATAGTCTTTTTATAAGACTCTTTTACACAACAAAGTGAAAATTACAACTCTTGAGAAAATAACACAAGAAAATCGTTTATCAATTCTTGTTTTGTGGGACTTTGCCTGTGCCGGGAGCGCTTTGGCTCGTGGACCACCAAATCACAGATCGTGAGGGGTTTAATGATTCTTTCTTCGTTTATCGAAGTGAGAATTTGAAACAAAGATCTTATCAAAGTAAGACGATCGTTCTTCTTAAGATCAAGTCAAAGCTCGAATCTTAAGGAATCATACAAAGAGTTCAAATCTCACTGTTCTCTCTGTTCTCTCTGCTCCAATTCGTTCGATAAATGCTCGATCCTCGTCAGTAGTGACCCTAGGGCGTATTTATAGCCTCTGGGGTACATAACTGAAAAACACAACAAAACGAAGAAGTTAGCTGGCGAGACAGTGTTTACTGTCTCGGCGGCCGAGATAGTGTTTGCTGTCTCGGCCTCCGAGACAGTAAATATTGTCTCGGAAGATCTAACTGCCAGGCAGTTTTTGCTGTAACTGCCTTCCCACGTTTCAAACTCCGTTGTTTTGGCAGTTATTCACGTGATTTTCGCCCACGATGTTTTCCACATCCCTTGGCAGTTAATGGACACGTGTGTGACAGTTATTTAGGTTGTTTCTGACCATTTCAAAGCTGTCTCGCTGGCCGAGACTAGTTTCTGACCCTTTGAGAGCTGTCTCGTGTGCGAGACAGTAAACACTGTCTCGCATGCGAGACAGTAAACACTGTCTCGCACAGCGAGACAGTAAACACTGTCTCGCATAGCGAGACAGTAAACACTGTCTCGCACAGCGAGACAACAAACACTGTCTTGATTCTTCTAAGACAGCATGAAGTCAATTCTTGTGATTTTTTGGTGATCTTTTCTATATTTGGATATCTATCAGCATTTTTTGACGCCTACAAACAATAATAATATACATCTTCTATTAAGTCTATATAATTATTTTGTAAAGTTTCAAAACATGGTTTAGCCAAAATGTTAAAATTCATGTGTTTACATTTTTATGTTTTGAACATACCTGTAAAATACATGAGATTTCACAAATAAGAAATACAATTTAAAAAATTCTTTTTGTAACATGTTCATAAACATGTTTATAATCATTTTCCAAAGTTTCATAATTTTTGGACTTCATTTGTTATTTTTAACATATTTTTAAAAGTCTCAAAAATCTGTTTTCAAACCTGGTAAACTGTGTATATCAGTTCACGGTCGACCGTGCGTGCCTCTGCAGTGGACCGCACTTCATCCAGAGACTGCGTCTGCATTTTATCAGATCGCGGTCGACCGCCCTTGGCTCTACGGTCGATCGTAATTTTTCTAGAGAGTCAGCTTTGTTTTTCAGCTGTTTGCGGTGACGGACCTGCCTCTTCACGATCGACGTGACTTCAGCTTTTACATCCCACCACGCTTAGTTTTAGCCCGTCGACGCCAGTGGCTCTGCGGTCGACTGCCGTTCAATAACGGCTAGTTTTCTGTCCTTTTCCAGCTGTGTTTTCTGAGGGCCTTTTAGTCTTTTTGCTTGGGTTTTTGCTGATGTTTTAGGTTCCTATAAATACCCTCCCTGCTCTCATCTTTCACTAACCAAGAGAATGTTTTAAGAAAGTTTAACAAGGGTTTAAGTTTGTTTAAAGGTGTTTAAAGTATTATTTCAAAGTTTCGGTTTGTGAAGATAATTTCACAAGAGCAAGTGGAGATCATTATTTGGTGTTTGAGCAATCACTCTTCTCCCTCTCTCTTGTTATCATCTAGAGAAGTTTTTCCTAAACTCATTCTAGCTATTTATTGTTTTGTTTATAATTTCCATAAGCTAGATTTATATTGAGTTTAGTTAAATTGTTTTTTATTGAGTCTCTTTGTTCACACACAACCTATTGAGCTTATCGTATTTACATTCATAGTATAATTTGGGTTGTGGGTTTGTGACTTAGAGAGTGAGCTTACAATTCGTTCTCATTCATTGTAGAGAACAAACACTTTGTATTTGTTCTTAATTTGTGAAGTTCACTTTGTAATACACTTGTACACCGAGAGGAGTGTGTGGTGAGGACGTAGTCGATACCGAGAGGAGTGGCGTCGGTGGCCTAGTGAGAGGTGATAATTCCGAGCACTTGAGGGAGGCGATACGTGAGGACCATCACTTAAGGTTGTTGCTTGTGTATGTACATTGTGAGGATTTGTGAGAGTTGTCGGTTGACTTGATAACCGAGTGTGTAGAGAAGTTCCGGCTTCCAAACCGGGTGTGTCGTGATAGTGGAGATCTCCTTGAGGTGAGGAACGAGGACGTAGGTCATGGGGACCGAACCTCGTGAACATATTGTTTTGTTTGTGATTGCATTGGCGCACTTTTATATTCGTGCTTATTTTTCATATTGCCTTTGTCAATTGCTCATTGTTTATTTTATTCACTATCTAGTTTAACTTGTTTCCCTTTGTGTTTGTTTCATATCCTTGCATAGTTATCTTGTTACTTGCTAGGATATTTATTAGTAAGTTTTAATTGGCATTTAAATCGGATTAGATTAGCATAAACCCTATTCACCCCCCCCTCCAGGGTTCTTTCTTATCGACCTTAGGATCTAACAATTGGTATCAGAGCTTGGTGCTCTTTGATTTAAGGTCTAATCGCCTTGAGTTAAAGATCCAAGTTATCTTATTTGTGCTAATCTTGTTTTGATATTTTTTGTTATCTTGCTTGCACATATATACATTATGGATATGCACGGTGCACATTGTTTAGGTTATGCCATTAATATTACTCTTAGATTAGATAATTTCCCCTATGCCTAATGGTGTGTTAGATTTAAACTTTTTGTTTGATCTAGACACTTCGATTTATGGGAAATTATAGATGATGCTTATTTTGTACCTACTACGGAGAAATCCAAGTGGTGTAAAAATGATCATAGAATGTTTACAATGAACAAGCTTTTGTTAGAATTTTTGCTTAATGCTTTTGACTCATCCTTTTCTAACATATTTGTTCATTTTGATGGTGCTTACAATTTATGAAAATTTATAGAAGCACATCAAGGCAACTTGGAGGAAATTCGACGTAGTTTGGAGGATTCTTCTTCAAGTGAGTGTGGAGCATCATTATGCACACGGCCACTAGGCGATAGCCCTAGTGTGGTAAGCGAGTCCGAATCCGAATATGAATTATCTTTTGATGAACTCGTCTGTGCTAGTAAAAAATTATTGCATGCCTATAACAAATTGCATAAAAATTTTATTGATTTACAAAGCAAGCATGAAGATTTAAAATCCGATCATGAGAAGTTAGCTTCCAAATTTGATATCATTTCTCAAGAGAATGATGCTTTTAAAGAAAATAATGATATGCTAAATATGGAAAATAGTAATTTGAAATTGGATATTGCTAACTTGACTCATGACAAAAATAATGCCATGTTAGAAGTAGAGAACATACTAAATGATACTGCTTCTTTTAAATTACTATTTATGTTCTACTTCTAATAAAAATGCATATGTGCCTAAAAATGAAGAATTGAATCTTGTGAATAACATATGTGCCTAAAAATGAAGAATTGAATCTTGTGAATAAACACATTTCATCTTTAGATTCAACTTTGAGAATATGCATTGAAAACCATAAGAAACTTATGGACAAGTGTGTTAAATCTAGTACTACAAAATCACATACACACTATGCATACTTGTATAGCAAAGTTTACAAATGCTCAATTTGCGATCGTAAAGGTCACATTGCTAAATTTTGCTATGATGCACACAAATCTTCTAAGATTAATGCTTCTTGTGCATCTCATAAGGTTTCTTCATCTCACACACATGCACATGCATCTATTTCTCATCATAAGCATGCTAGTGTGTTTAAATATGATCATTGTGGTCGTTTTGGTCATTTGGCTAAGTATTGTTTTGATTTGAAAAGAAAATCTAGTTTGCCAAATATTTCTAGTAGACCACATATTTTTAAATGTGATATTTGTGATAGATTTGGCCATTTGGCGAAGTTTTGTTATGATTTGAAAAAATGTTCAAACTTGCCAAATTTCCCAAGTAAACCACCTTTGTTTGATAATGTTTCCCATTTGCAAAATGAATTTAAAAGACAATCTTTATTTGCAAATGATTTTCGTGCACACTCACTTGGTCAACACAAATCTTTTTACTCTTTTCATTGCACAAATTGTAATCGAAAGGGTCATTTGAATGAATATTGTTTTGACCATGTTCGTGCATCACATGCGCCCAAATGGGTTCATAACCCTAGGGCTTTGAGCTTGAATGATAGAGGTCATGTTCCTAACCAATTCGGCACCAAAAATTCTTGGGTGCCAAAATGATTTTTTTCTTAACCAAGAACTTAGTGTTTTTATTTTTTTTTTCTTTTTCTTGGTTTTTAAAACATGCTTTGAAATTTTTTAAATATGAAAACAATTTTTTTTGATCAAAATCTTTTGTTTTCATGACTATGAGTTTTAATTTTCATGAGAGGTTTGTGTTTATATAACCCTCCGGGTTTATTGGGTGTTTATTCCTAAATCATGTTTACCGGATGCTAGAATGATTATATGGGTTGGAACAAGCTTAAGAGCTTAATATATTGTTGCCTCTCTTGAAACTCTTTTGTCAAAGATTTTGTTTTGATTTGTTGCTTTGAATTCATTATATTTCACTTATATGATGATATTTATATGTTTGTGTTCATGGATCATCTATTCGTGCCTTATAATGTATTCTATGAGTGGTTTGATCAAGTTATACAAAGAAAGTTTTCTTTATTGATCAAACATCACTTTTGGACTCAAATCTTGATTTATGACTTCATTCGAGTGATTTGTTTTCACTTGAAAACTTTTTTTCATGGTTCTCATGTTTTCCTCATTCCTTTGTTTTCATAAATCTATTTTTATACACTATGTTTTTATAATTGTGTAATGAAACACTTCTTTTATAAATGACATATTAATATGTGTTCTTATTGTCTTGTTTGTATGTGAATTATGTTTAGCAAATCTTTCATTTATGCTTACTCACATGTTTTTGCCTTAGCTTTCATTTCATATATTCTATATGGCATTTTATGCTTACTCACATGTTTTTGCCTTAGCTTTCATTTCATATATTCTATATGGCATTTTGATAGGGGGAGTTATTCCCTATACTTGTTTTATACTCACTCATGCATATTGATAGGGGGAGCTTTCGCTCTCTTCATTCTTGTTGTTTTCCCCTTTTTGATGTTGTCAAAGGGGGAGAAATATTGTGAGTATATTCTTTCGTGTTTATATGCATGTGAATTATAATTTATATTTTAATTTTCATTCATGCATATATCTTTTTTTTGCAAATTATTTGTCATCATCAAAAAGCGGGAGATTGTTGACCTTCTTGTTTTGATGATGATTTACAAACAATTTACATCTAATATTGTTTGTCTAGTATTTGTCTTTATTTATTTATTATAGACAAACAACATGTTGGAGGTTGGATGGATTGTGCTTCAACGATCAAATCCAATGGAGGTTGGCGGAATAGTGGTTGAAGCCTATACAATTCAAGTTGAAGATCCAAGTTCAAGCTTCATCCGCAGAGTGTACCAAGTCAAGCTTATTGAAGATCAAGATTGCTTGGGTAACTTAGTTTAGGTGTTTATATTATGTGTGTTGATACATTAAGCTCAATCATATATACACACACGTATTTGATTTATATATATATATATATATATATATATATATATATACACACACACATGTGTTTTGGTTTAGCTATATAGATATGAAACAAATTTACATTCATTCACATTTTAATTTGTTTCATATTCTATTATGTTTAAGAATATATTGCATAGAATATGCAATTCTATGAAAATATTGTTTTCTTCGTTTATGGACTTAAAAATAATGATATACATCTTCTATTAAGTTTATATAATTATTTTGTAAAGTTTCAAAACATGGTTTAGCCAAAATGTCAAAATTCATGTATTTGCATTTTCATGTTTTGGACATACCTGCAAAATACATGAGTTTTCACAAATGGGAAATGCAATTTAAAAAATTCTTTTTGTAACATGTTCATAAACATGTTTATAATCATTTCCCAAAGTTTCATAATTTTTGAACTTTATTTGTTATTTTTAACATATTTTTAAAAGTCTCAATAATCTGTTTTCAAACCTGGTAAACTGTGTATATCAATTCACGGTCGACCGCGCGTGCCTCTGCGATCGACCGCGCGTGCCTCTGTGGTCGACCGCACTTCATCCAGAGACTGTGTCTGCATTTTATCAGATCGCGGTCGACCGCCCTTGGCTCTGCGGTCGACCGTAATTTTTCCAGAGAGTCAGCTTTGTTTTTCAGCTGTTCGCGGTCGACCGGACCTGCCTCTGCGGTCGACCGTAGAGACAGTTCGGCTTCCAACCGGGTGTGCTCGTGATTTAAGTGGAGATCTCTTGAGGTGAGAACGAGGCGTAGCGTGATGGGGACCGAACTCGTACCATATTGTTTTGTTTGTGTTGCATTGGCGCACTTGTATATTCGTGCCTTATTTTCATAGCCTTTGTCAACTGCTCATTGTTTATTTTTATTCACTATCTAGTTTAACTTGTTTCCCTTTGTGTTTAGTTTCATGATCCTTGCATAGTTACTTCTTCGTTACCTTGCTTAGGCATATTTATTAGTAAGATTTTAATGGATTTAAATCGGATTAGATTAGCATAAACCCTATTCACCCCCCCACACCCATCCCCCCCCAGCACATTTCTTTACATAGCGACCTTACGGCGTTTCTAACAATTGTATCAGAGCTACGGTGCCCTTGATTTAAGGGCTTCTAATCGCCTTGATGTTAAAGATCCAAGTTATTTATTTGTGCTAACTTGTTTTTGATATTTTTTGTTATCCTGCTTGCCACATATATACATTATGGATATGCAGCGGTGCACAATTGTTTAGTGTATGCCCAATTAATATTACTCTTAGAATTAGATAATTCCTATGCCTAATGGTGTGTAGTTTAAACTTTTTGTTTGATCTAGACATCATTTATGGGAATTATAGATGATGCCTTATTTATGGACCTACTACGGAGAAATCCAAGTGGCTGTAAAATGATCCATAAGCAATTTTACAATGAACAAGCTTTGTTAGAATTTTTTGCTAATGTTTTGACTCATCTTTTCTAACTATTTGTTCATTTTGATGGTGCTTCAATTAATGAAATTTATAGCAGCCATCAAGGCAAATTCGGAGGAATTCGACGTAGTTTGGGAGGATTCTTCTTCAATGAGTGTGTGAGCCATCATTATGCCACACGGCACTAGCGATAGCCCTGTGTGGTAAGCGAGTCCTGAATCGAATATGAATGTATCTTTGATGAACTCGTTCTGTGCTAGTAAAAAATTATTGCATGCCTATAACAAATTGGCATAAAAAATTTATTTATTGATTTACAAGCAAGCATTGGAAGATTTAAATCCGCATCTGAGAATTAGCCTTCCAAAGTTGATATCACTTTCTCAAGAGATGATGCCTTTTAAGAAAATAATGATATTTGCTAAATATGGAAATAGTAATTTGAAATTGGATATTGCTAACTTGACTCATGACCAAAAATAATGCCATTGTTAGAAGTAGAGACATACTAAATGATACTGCTTTCTTTCTAATTACTATTTATGTTTCTACTTCTAATAAAGGCATATGTGCCTAAACAATTGAAGAATTGAATCTTTTGTGAATAAACACATTTCATCTTTTAATTCAACTTTGAGAATATGGCATTTGAAAACCATAAGAAACTTAAGGGACAAGTGTGTTAAACTAGCTACTACAAAATCACATTACACCTATAGCATTATGTATTAGAAAGTTTACAATATGCTCAATTTGCGATGTTAAAGGTCACATTGCCTAAATCTTTGCTATGGATGCCCACACAATCTTCTTAAGATTAATGCCTTCTTGTGCCATCTTCATAAGGGTTTTTCATCTCACACACATGCACATGCATCTGATCTTCTCATCATAGCATCTAGTGTGTTTAATATGTCATTGTTGGTCGTTTGGTAATTTGGCACATTATTCGGCTAGTTTTTTGTCCTTTTCCAGCTGTGTTTTCTGAGGGCCTTTTGGTCTTTTTGCTTGGGTTTTTGCTGATATTTTGGGTTCCTATAAATACCCTCCCTGCTCTCATCTTTCACTAACCAAGAGAATGTTTTAAGAAAGTTTAACAAGGGTTTAAATTTGTTTAAAGGTGTTTAAAGCCTTGTTTCAAAATTTCGGTTTGTGAAGATAATTTCACAAGAGCAAGTGGAGATCATCATTTGGTGTTTGAGCAATCACTCTTCTCCCTCTCTCTTGTTATCATCTAGAGAAGTTTTTCCTAAACTCATTCTAGCTATTTATTATTTTGTTTATAATTTCCATAAGCTAGATTTATATTGAGTTTAGTTAAATTGTTTTTTATTGAGTCCCTTTGTTCACACACAACCTATTGAGCTTATCGTATTTACATTCATAGTATAATTTGGGTTGTGGGTTTGTGACTTAGAGAGTGAGCTTACAATTCGTTCTCATTCATTGTAGAGAACAAACACTTTGTATTTGTTCTTAATTTGTGAAGTTCACTTTGTAATACACTTGTACACCGAGAGGAGTGTGTGGTGAGGACGTAGTCGATACCGAGAGGAGTGGCGTCGGTGGCCTAGTGAGAGGTGATAATTCCGAGCACTTGAGGGAGGCGATACGTGAGGACCATCACTTAAGGTTGTTGCTTTTGTATGTACATTGTGAGGATTTGTGAGAGTTGTCGGTTGACTTGATAACCGAGTGTGTAGAGTTTTCGGTTAGCTAGAAAACCGAGTGTGTAGAGAAGTTCCGGCTTCCAAACCGGGTTGTGTAGTGGATTCTTGTAATCTTTCTCTTCATCAGTCTCGGGGCACTGCTCCTTAGTCAATCTGAAATGACTAGCTAACGGTGTGCTAACGGCCTTAGCACCACTCATCCCGAATCTCTCAAGCACCCGTCGAATATACTCGGCCTGAGATAGTCGTAGTGTGCCTAAGAGTTTGTCTCTGCTGATCTTCATTCCCAATATCTGCTTTGCTGCGCCTAGGTCCTTCATGTCAAACTCACTCGACAGCTGCTTCTTCAGTTTCTTGATCTCTGTCATATCTGAACCGGCTACTAGCATGTCGTCGACATATAAAAGCAGGATGATGTAACTGTTGTCAAACTCCTTGACAAAGCAACAGTGATCAGCATTGCACCTGGAGTAACCGTTCCTGTGCATGAATCCATCGAACTTTTTGTACCATTGCCTTGGAGCTTGTTTTAGGCCGTACAAGCTCTTCTTCAATCTGCATACCATCTTCTCTTTTCCCTTCTGAGTAAACCCCTCTGGCTGCTGCATATATATCTCTTCCTCTAGATCACTGTGGAGGAAAGCTGTCTTTACATCTAGCTGCTCGAGATGTAGATCTTCAGCTGCAACAATACTCAGGACTGTTCTGATGGTAGTCAGTTTGACTACTGGAGAGAAGATCTCTGTGTAATCAACTCCTTCTCTCTGCTGAAATCCTTTAACCACCAATCTGGCCTTGTATCTCTTGGAACCATCATGTTCCTCTTTGATTCTGTACACCCATTTGTTGCTCAAGGCCTTTTTCCCCGTTGGTAGCTTCGCAAGTTCCCATGTCTTGTTGGTGTTCAAGGATTTTATTTTATCTTTCATGGCGAGCTCTCACTTGCTCGCATCATCCACTCGAAGTGTCTCATCATAACTTTCTGGCTCTCCACCGTCACTCAATAATAGGTAGTTGAGATGGGCTCTGGGCTGTAGTGATGAATACTTTGGATTAGGCTTGGGGACTCTAGTTGACCGTCTCAACTCTCTGACAGGCGAAACATGCTCTCCATCTTCATCTGCCCCCTCTGAAGTAGTCTCATCCATCATCCATCTTCATCTGCCCCCTCTGAAGTAGTCTCATCCATCAACTCTTCTTCTTCATCAGAACTAGCTTCAGGATTGCCTCCATCCCCCTCTGAAGTAGTCTCATCCATCAACTCTTCTTCTTCATCAGAACTAGCTTCAGGATTGCCTCCATCCGAGGCATCATCTGACTCAAAGTATGTGGGATCACTCTGCACCGAACTAGTGGACTGAACGGCATCACGGTCTTTGTAGATGACTGTTTCATTAAAGACCACATCCCTGCTTCTGATGATTTTCTTGTTCTGCTCATCCCAAAATTTGTAGCCAAACTCATCACCGCCATAGCCAACAAAGAAACATTTCAAAGACTTAGGATCAAGTTTGTTTCTTGCATGATCACTCAGATGAACGTATGAAACATACCCAAATACTCTCAGGTGAGAAAGATTTACTTGCTTTCCACTCCATACTTCTTCGGGTATTTTATGCTCCAAAGGAACTGATGGTCCCCAGTTGATCAAGTAGGCAACTGTGTTGACTGCTTCTGCCCAGAATTGCTTTGGAAAACCTGCTTGTAACCGCATACTTTTGGCTCTCTCAGTCAACGTTCTGTTCATCCGTTCTGCTATGCCATTCTGCTGGGGTGTACCTGGCACTGTCCTCTCTAATCTAATGCCGCTGTCATAACAGAACCTCTTGAACTCTGAGTCTTCATACTCGCCGTCGTTGTCAGAACGAAGCTTCTTGATCTTCAAACCGGTCTCGTTCTCTACCATAGCCTTCCATCTCTTGAAGACTTCAAACACTTCTGATTTGTGTTTCATGAAATAGACCCAAGTCTTCCTCGAGTGATCATCTATGAAGGTCACAAAATATAACCTTCCGCCGGTCGATGGTACTGATGTTGGACCCCACACATCTGTGTGAACTAACTCAAGCTTCTCTTCTTTAGGAGTTCTGCCAACCCTTTTGAAGCTTATTCTCTTTTGTTTCCCAAGAATGCAACTTTCACATAAGTCAATATCAGTCGATCTCAAACCTGGTAATTTCCCATTCGACTGCATAACCTTTAGGCCTTTGCTACTCATGTGACCTAGCCTCTGGTGCTACAAATTTGGGTCTTCCTTACTTTCAGCCACTGCAATGGAACCACGTGCATCTATCGTCATGTAGAGGGATCCTGTCTTTGTACCACGGGCAACAACCATGGACCCCTTTGTAACCTTCCATGTATCACATGCGAAGGTTGATACATATCCCTCTTTCGCCAATTGTCCTATGGAAATCAGATTTTTTCCTCAAGCTTCCATATAGACCCATTGAGCTTGATCTGCACGACTCCTTTGCCAACAATATCACAGGGCTGATCGTCACCAAGATTGACTTTTCCTAGGTTTCCTGAAACGTAGTTCTCAAATAAATCTCTATTTGAGGTAGTATGAAACGAAGCTCCTGAATCCAGCACCCACGATTCAGTCTTGCTCTCCAACGAACAGATTAGGGCATCATCTGATTCTCCTGAGGCCACGTTCGCTTCAGTCTTGTTCTCCTTGTCCTTCTTGGGTTCTCGGCATTGATTCTCAAGTGGCCAAACTTGCCACAATTCCAGCAATCGATCTCCTTCTTGCTCTTGCGATTTCTGGACTTTGACCTCCCATTCCTCGAGTTAGGTCTTCCTTGACTATTCCCTCTATTTCTGTTTCCGTTTCTTCCTCTGCTCTCAAGATTCAACGCCGACCCTGAATTAGAAATCTCTTCCTCTTGTCTTCTAATCTCCTCAGTCATAATCATGTCCACCGCCTCTGAAAACTTCAGTTTTGATTTGCCACATGATCTGCTAATCGAGATAACGGTACTCTTCTAACTGTCGGGTAATTGACCAAGTATCAAGAGGGCTTGGATTTCATCGTCAAACTGAATATTGACCGAGTTTAGTTGATCCGTGATCTCGTTAAACTCGTTCAGGTGTTCCTTGAATTTCTGGCTCTCGGACATCCTCAAATTAAACAACTTTTTATTGAGATGTACCTTATTCGCCGCAGTCAAATTAAACAGCTTTTTATTGAGATGTACCTTATTCGCCGCAGAGGGCTGCTCATACATACTGGACAACGCCGCCATGAGATCCGCCGTCGTATTCTGATTCTTGATGTTGAACACTACTGATTTAGACAAGGTCAACCTCATCGCTCCAAGGGCCTTTCAATCCAATAGCTTCCAATCCGCATCCTTCATATCCGTCGGCTTCTCTCCCAATGGTAGGTATAAATTCTTCTGATAGAGGTAGGCTTCCATCTGCATCTTCCAGAACCCGAAGTTTGTTCCATCAAACTTCTCAATCTTGGATGTTTCCTTCTCAGATCCCATGTCTCTGACCTCAAATCGCTCGCGCCGAACCTGGTCGCTCTGATACCACTTGTTGGGGATGCACAACCCCCCTGATGCGATTTGAAAATAGAGATTTAGGAGAGAATAGAGAATTCAATCAATCACAAACACACAAGATTTATGTGGTTCGCTTTTCAATGTGAGAAACTACGTCCACGACCGCCGCAGGAGAAAATTTCACTATTTTCGTCTATATACATCATGCCCTAATCAACCCTTTTATAGACTTAAGGGTTTTACAAATAGAAAAAGAAACATGTCAAAAATTGTAACTGGGCCAAAACCCGACTCGCGGTCGACCGCCGCGCCATGCGCGGTCGACCGCGACCCAGTCAAAATGCATTCTTCGTCGTTTTTCTTGAACTTCGTCGTCGTCAATCCTGTTCCTCCTGTTCCGCCTTGTTCCTCTTCATTCTGAAGTATATGACAGGTCTGATAGTTAGGCTTCACATATCCTAACAGTAAACAATCAAAGAACTTGCGCAACATAGTTCTCACCAGTCATGTCTACGATCTTCACTGAGAGTAGAAAAGAAACTTCGACTAAATAACAAATTTTTGCATCAAAGAAGTACCCATCATAAGATTTCAAGATGGGTTCAACAGTTCGAAAGAAGACGTTTTGTGGCCAGAATGATCGAATAGCATATAATCTAGGTAATGGCATATTTTTACAAATGTATCAAAGAAGAAAATGAATAGTTAGAAATGTTCTCGAATTTTTTCTGATGAATCTACAGTCTATTTTGATTCAGATGACATTGGATAATACAATACACAAAAGAGAATATATGGGTCGTCTTTTCAAATCAATACTTCCAAACTGATTACGCCTATCTTATTCATCTCCCATGGCCAGCTCCAGTGCATAATCATCCCTCTCCTGCAGATAATAGGGAATAGTTAAAATCCAGGAAACAGAACCCCATCATGCTTTCAACAATGGTTAATGTGCATCATATAGAAAAGAAATGCAAATATGAGTAATTTATGACTGATAGTAAAATCTTGCAAGAGCTAATGTGTATAGTCGTAGAAAACATACGATAGGTCCTCTTGCAAAATATCGTCCAAATTGGAGCCAGTACACCTGTAAAGACGAAGGGGTAATAATGTTTCCAGGAATCAGTGAGTAGGGTTTGGAGATATTATAACCATTAAAATTGAAAGCAAATACATTAATACACTTTTCCAATGAGATAATTATAGTTTGAGTTCTTGCTCGGACTGTAATACCTCATCCTCGTCTTGAGTTTCAACCTCAATATCAGAAGTTGGGAAGCCCACACAGAGCAATGCATAACCCTGCAAAGAAAAATAGCATAGTTAATGGCCTCCCAAATCACTACAAGATGTCTACCAATCCATTTCAATAGTCTGAAAAAAAGTTGATCACTAAACTTTGTTTTTGTAGCAACAAGCACACTTATTGCTAATTATAACCTATCAAATAAATACACAAATAAATCCAGGAACAGTTGAAGCTCTCGGATCAGGAAGAACAGTGTGCTGAGGCAAAAGCTTCATCAAGTTCTATCTAACAAGCTCTAGTGAATCTGAATTGACAAAGAAACTCAACATATACCTAAATTCTCTGAAGCCTTTAAATGAAATTTTGTGGGGACAATATATCACCTTCAAGCTATCCAACGAAATGATCCATATTTTTACCTCACAGGACATCAAAACTTCTAATGAGAAAATCTGATACCGACATGGAGAACCTCACATGTAATATCCTTTCCCTATTCTCCTTCTCATTTTTTTCATGCATGCAGGATTCAATCCTACTTCCACGAGTCATTCATTGTCACAGTTGGAAGGTTATTTACCTGGTTAACACGGCCGCAACCAAATAAAAAACCTCATCACTTATTAGGAAATTTGCCTTATCAGCCACGTTCCATATTTTTTAGTTTGTCAATATCTACTCAGTAGTTACTAAAAGGCAAACTAACATCACAGTGCGTGGGCTTCATTTAGATAAGAAGGAAAGAGATAACATTAACCGACAGAAATATTATTCAGAACCACAATTAGCAAGTGAAGGCAAAAGAACCTTAGATTTTAGTTCTGCAGAAATCCCAAGAGCTTCAGGTTGTCTAATTTGCCCAGATTTTACTCGAACAGCACAGCTAGTACAGCAACCTGAAAGAATCAGAAAACATGTTCCCTCCATCTATATTTACCTATATAAGGAATACGAAAACAACATTGAGTATCAAGGAATTAAGATGCTCGAAAACTTGTTATCATCATTACTTTGAATTACTTTCTTTATCCTATAACTTGTAAGATATTTCCATGTAACATGTTTCTTCTTATTACTAGGATCAAGCCAAACTAGAAAGATCAACCTCATAAGCCAGCACAGATAGCTCAAAACCACCATAGGTAAATCTAACATTAGTAATTTATTTTTCTCGCCATGGAGGGGCAAGAACTTGTGTATCATTCAAGAATCAAACCCAAAAAGAATCCTCTCAAAATATTAATTGACTCATGTTTCAGTGGTATCTGATCAACACATAGAATATATGTGGTATTTCACATGAGCATAGTCCCACTGTGAAAAAGTTGAAAGTGATGGATTTAACCAGATGTAGGACCAACTCTTAATAAATTAAATTAATCTTAGTTTTCAACCTCCGTTTAAAATCCATATTATACATAAACTCCAGAGGGGCTGATCTCTCCCCAACCCCACCCCACCCCACCCCATCCCCCAAAAAAAAACCAAAAAAAGAGGAAAAAAAAAACAAACTCTTCCCAGTCCATATTACAAGTGCTATCAGATACAGGTTATGGTACAAGGGAAAGGGAGAGTGAAGTTCAACATGAAATCTGAAGGTGTCGAGAGAACAACTGAATCAAGTTATCCTGCCGAAATGTCTTGTTAACTGACAAATGAAGGAGCATGCAGAAAATGAAAGATCCCATGGATATTGTTAGCAATGTCTTGATCCACGATTACCGATTTGGACCAAGTCAAGTAGACTAATATTCGCTAGACCATCGATACTGAAAGATCCTAGAATGGTGTGGCCAAGCTGGTGTGCCCAAATTTTTCGGTTCAGGACCAAAGTCCAGTTACCTCAGGAATGATGGAGGGTACCTATGATTGTGCACAGGAGTGACTAAGGTCTGGTTAGGTCACAGGTGATGGGAAATCATATCTCTGATTGCCAGTTTGGACCAAGTCAGTGGAAGACCAATGATTCCCATGGAAGATTGAGTTATACTCACAAATGAAAGGAAAGGACAGTTAGGATTCTATTTGAGTACAAAAAACAAATTAAATTGACAGGGAGTGAAAGGCGGTGCAATTTTCACCCCCAATCCCCTCCAAAAGAGACTCCCAAGCAAAGTGATTTTTTTCACCTCCATTCATTCCCCTCAATCCAAACAGGGTGTAAATAGAAAGTAAGGATCGGTTCTTGATAGCTTAAACTATTGGATTCATTAGTTTTCAGTACTCTGTTTATGCTTATTAACTATTAGAGCCGCTCAATCTCTCCTGAACAATATATATTTTCTTATGCTATTTATTACAATATATACTCTATCCCGACCATAAATGAGATGATACTCTAACATAGCTATCTATTACAAATCTTCCAAACTTATTGCTGGAATTCAAGCCAAATTATTCATTGTTTAACTACAGAAATAAAAGACAAATTTCAACTTGAGAGGGATTATCTGAAACCGATCAATAATCTAAAAAATAAGTGAACTAGAACGAAACCGAGCATAATGATCAATTTTACAATGGTTAAGGTCAAGCATTTAACTATAATTCATCCCTTCACCATTCTGTTGCTCACAATTTCGTTACTCCAAGCTACTAATTGGTTTACGACATGTAGAATATGTTCTGTACGCTATATAAATTTAGTTTTTCATCGTTTCTCCGTCATCAAGCACACCCCATAAGGGCGTTGTTAGGGAAATTGACTTATAATCCACAAATGAATTATTACACCAAGTATATTATAGGCCTAAACGCTTGGTATAAAAAAAGATTATAAGTTGCATTCAATAAGAGATTGTTTGGCAAATGGGTGGATTATAATCCATCATTATTATTAAAATGACTAAAAATGACATAGGTTTTGAAATTATCTTAAATGTTAAGGGGTCAGCTGGTCATTTACTTGGTCAAACAACCCAGCTTATAAGCAACCGAAAAAATAAGCTGGGTTGGGACAACTTAACTTTTTTTTACTTAGAAGCCAATTAAGTTGGTTGCCAAACATATTTTAGTGGCTTATAAGCCACAAAAGTGACTTCTAAGCCAATTTCATCAGTTCCTAAACATGCTCTAAGATCCCTCTTAGGGATTCAACACTACACTATAAAACACAATTTTCTGAGGTAGTACCACATCCAGATATGTTCACACTAAAACCTTGATGTTTTAGGTCTAAGATGCACTTTGGACACTTTCTCTATTTGGATCCATAAGATTCTAATTAGCTTTAATTAAAAGTTCGAAACCAGATCAACTTATAACTAGTATGTGGATTATATCCACATCTCTATCCCTCTCATAATGTTACATGAAATCTAACTCAATGAGAGATGAAAAATCACCAAATAATGAGAAACCCTCATTTCTCGTAACCCACACTTACAAGGGGAAAAAAATCTATTTTTCAGATTTATTCGTTAGCTGATTGAATTTGTTTTAACGTTTTATTCTTGATACACACTTGTTATTTTTAGGGTATATTTCACAAAACTGCAAATAGTTTGGCCTATTTTGAGATATCCTAATCCTCAAAAATTTTGTATTTTTATGAATTTATTTCCAGATAACTCCTAACTTTTGGTGGGTTATCTCAAAAAGTTTTGGGGCTTAAATTGTATTTCCAAACATTTTGGGGCTTCTATCAAAATGGTTCAAACTTGGTGGGGTTTTTGTGAAATTTACCCTTATTTTCATTACATACGTATGTTTCCTTGTCCTGTTTCTTAAAAGCTTATCGTTTCTCGTATTTTTATCCTCGTTTCTGTTTGTCAGTCCAGGACCAAAGGCCACTTACCTCAAGAATGATGGAGGATACCTATGATTGCGCACAAGAGTGACTAGGGTCTAGTTAGGCCACAGGTGATGGGATCATGGGAAATTATATCTCTGATTGCTAGTTTGGACTAAGTCAGTGGAAGACTCATGATTCCCATGGAAGATTGAGTTATACTCACAAATGAAAGGAAAGGACAGTTAGGATTCTATTTGAGTACAAAATCACATTGAAGGCGGTACAATTTTCACCTCCAATCCCCTCTAAAAGAGACTCCCAAACAAAGTAATTTTTCACCTCCGTTCATTCCCCTCAATCTAAACAAGGTGTAAATAGAAAGTAAAGATCGGTAATTGATAGCTTAAACTATTGGATTCATTAGTTTTTAGTACTCTGTTTAAGGTTCATTAACTCTTAGAGCTGCTCGATCTCTCCTGAACAATATATGTTTCCTTATGAAGTTAGCTATCTATTACAATATATGCTCTATCCTGACCACAAATGAGATAATACTCTAGCATAACTATCTATTACAAATCTTCCAAACTTATTGCTGGAGTTCAAGCAAAATTATTCATTGTTTAACTACAGAAATAAAAGCCGAATTTTAACTTGAGAGGGATTGTCTGAAACGGATCAATAATCTAAAAAATAAGTAAACTAGAATGAAACTGAGCATAATGATCAATTTTACAATGGTTAAGGTCAAGCATTTAACCATAATTCATCCCTTCACCATTCTGTTGTCCACAATTTCGCTATTCTAAGCTACTAATTGGTTTATGACATGTAGAATATGTTCCGTACGCTATATGAATTTAGTTTTTCATCGCTTCTCCTTCATCAGGCACACCCCATAAGAGCATGTTTGGAAAATTGGCTTATAATCCACAAATGAAAAGCCTAAGTTCTTGGTTAAAAAAAAAGATTATAAGCTGCATCCAGCAAAAGAGTGTTTGGCAAATGGGTGGATCATAATACATTATTATTCTTAAAATGACTAAAAATAACATAGGTTTTGGAACCATCTTAAATGTTGAGGGGTCAGGTGGTCAATTACTTGGTCAAACAACTCAGCTTATAAGCAACTGAAAAAATAAGCTGGGTTACGGCAACTTAACTTTTTTTGACTTAGAAGCCAATTAAGTTGGTTGCCAAACATGGCTTATAAGCCACAAAAGTGACTTATAAGCCGCTTTGACCAGTTCTCAAACATACTATGAGATCCCTCTTAGGGATTCAACGTTGCACTATAAAGCACAATTCTCTGAGGTAGTATCACATCCAGCTATGTTCACACTAAAATCTTGATGTTTTAGGTCTAAGATGCACTTCGGAGACTTTCTCTCTTTGGATCTATGAGATTCAAATTAGCTTTAATTGAAAGTTCAAAATCAGTTCAGCTTATACTACTATGTGGATTCTATCCACATATCTATCCCTCTCATAGTGTTACATGAAATCTAACTCAATGAGAGATGAATAATCACCAAGTAATGAGAAACCCTCATTTCTCGTAACCAACAGTTACAAGGGGCAAAAAAATCCATTTTTTAGATTTATTAGTTAGCTGATTGAATTTGTTTTAACGCTTATTCTTGATATACTTGTTATTTTTAGGGTATATTTCACAAAACCCCAAATAGTTTGGCCCATTTTGAAATAGCCCCTAAAGATTTGGAAATGTCACCCAACCCTCAAAAATTTTGCATTTTTATGAATTTATTTCCAGATAACTCCTAACTTTTGGTGGGTCATTTGAAAAGGTTTTGGGGCTAAAATTGCATTTCCAAACATTTTGGGGCTTATATCAAAATGGTTCAAACTTGGTGGGTTTCTGTGAAATTTACCCTTATTTTCGATATACATGTATGTCTCCTTGTCCTGTTTCTTAAAAGCTTATCGTTTATCGTATTTTTATCCTCATCTCTGCTTCATAGACCCGACACCTTTTTATTTCACTCATTTTTCTTCTATTATTATACCAAGATCTTGGTTAACAAATGCACTAACATAACACCATCCATATGCAAATGACGCAAAAAAAAAGGAAAATAGTTAATGTTTGATATATGAATGTAACATTTATTCCTTAGTATACTACAACATGGTGATGATGTACACCTCCTCGTTGTATGCAACTAATATTCCATTACACAGTGTGTATATGATGAAACAAACTGGTCAGTTACACCATCAGACGGATAGGGCAATAAGTAAAAACTACATCTGCAAATTTGCAACAAAGGACTCCAAAAACAGATTTTGCTCACTAAACTAAAGTTAAAACCTCAATCCTTTATGGGTATTCTACATAAACCAAAAACTAATTACTTAGGCCAGAAATAGCCTTGCTTATGGTTTCCAATATAACTTACTAAAATTCGTAAGGAAAAATAAATAAATACTACACTAGCCCACTTATACCAAAAGAACCCATAATTTACAAAACTCAGCTAAAATCCAATACCATGCCTGCAAGCAAAGGGAAGAGTTATGTCCTGCGACTCAGCGGTATGCAAAATGTACTGATCCTGCAGAAAACCCATTACTCGGAATTCAATTATTTCTCCAAATTAACCCACCATTTTGTTAAATTTTGGCAAACGATGGTTACCTCGGGCACGAGGAACTCGTGCACAACTCCCCGCTGCCGATCACGAACAGTGACCCGATGGGTCGGAACCGGACCGGACGAAGACGTCACTGGATTGGACTCGACAGTCTTGAGCTGGGATTTTACACTTGAGCCCCTTCTTTTTGGGGAATTGGGTCTTGTGGTTGATGGGTTTGAGAAGAGGAGAAGAGGCGATGGGTTGAGAGTGCAAGAAATGCAAACATTCATGGCTTTTTTATTTATTTTTTTTTATTTTTTTGTAAAGTGAGAAGGGATTGGGAGGAGGTTGGATTTGGGGTTTATGAGACGGCCATGGTTAGCTTCGTTCGCGGTTAGAAAGGGTGTTATCCAAAGTTTTGGATAGAAAGGAGACAAGGATATTGGGCTGGGCGTCACGATGATCATGGGCCTGCCTTCGGTTTGGTCCGTTTTCTTTGTATTAATGATTGTGATTTCAAATTTATCACCTGCTCATTACAAATCATAGCATCTCGGCTTAGGGGTGCGCAAAAATATCCAAATCCGAATCGGTTACGGTGCAACTGTGCAAGTATAGTTATTAAAATCTATATTTGATGGGTAGTGTTACAGGGACCCAAAAATATGGGACCCTACATGGGACAGACGAGGTGTCGGCTCCATGTCTCATGATGCACTATTCATGCATCATGGGACAAGGAGCCGACACCTCGTGCATCATGGGACATGGAGCCGACACATCGCCTGTCCCATATAGGGTCTCATGTTTTTAGGTCCCTACGGCATTTTTCATATTTGATAGCATAATAATTATGGATACGGATATGGATATTTAGTGTAATATCCGCGAGTATATGATGGTCATATACTTGTGACAGTTTTAATCGTTAGATTAATCGAATTGAGGTTGAGTTTACTAATCAGGGGTCTAATCTTTATTTTTTTCAGATATAATAAGCATATCAATGAACTCTCTTGTATCATATGAACTATATTTTTCCAATATTCTCTAGTTTTCTTATATCCATTCTGTATATGCGTGTACTGTTGTGCGCAGCGGAAATTTCGGCAGCACCTCTGATGCACAATGTGCACAACAAGAGATTAGATCACAACGAAAATCTTGTTTCACAAAGGAAACAAGAATCGAAAGTAAAATAACTCAACAAAGTGAGATATCAGCTCTTCCTCTCATCAGTTCTAGGATTGACTTGTCGAGGGAACCTACAAGCTATACAAATCACAGCAAGACAATCTATTTAACGTGGTTCGGCAAATTGCCTACGTCCACGGGGCAAGGAGGGGGGAGATCTACTATTAGAGTGAGAGATACAACTAGGGTTTACACTCAATTTAAACCCTCACACAAACTCTCAGATCCCTCACACAAAACTCTCTCAAAAGGCCTCTGACTTGCACGCTGCCAAAGGAGAAAAAAACTGCACCCTTTTTCTTCTATGTCTGTGATTTCCTCTTCGCACCAAGCCGCAGCCAACAAAACAAAAGCCAGCCTCCTTCGCACACAGCCGCCTTCTGTTTCTTCTTTTCCCCAACTTCTGTTCTTGCTCACCGAACAAAAAAGACCTAGGCTAGCTATATATATAGCTTTGAATCGGGTGGGCCTGCTTTGTCCAGCGGAAAAGAGGTACAATTCTGTCTCTTCGCGCATTGCTTTGTCCAGCGAAAAAGAGATACAATCCTATCTCTTCACGCATTCGTCCACTAGCTCTTAGCAAACATCTGCTGGACTTCTCCCTACTTCACGCGTTTTCAACATCTCTTCACGCGTTGCGCATCTCTTCACGTGAATTCGTTCACGTAGGTTGGCTCATTCACAATTCTCCACCTCGGCGAAGTTTTTTCAAAACTGAGCCGACACCAACCAAACCAACTATACCACTTGTTGTGTCCAGTACACCGTGAAATAATTCACGACAACGGACTCAATCCACAATAAGTCGAGAACCCAAATGAGAATGCAAACACTCTCCAAATGTCGGTATCAACTCACCAAATCGGATGCATCATAAAGACTGCCTACGTATCCTCTTGCTCAAGGAATCAAGCCTTCACGTAGTTCACCCAAATGGTCGCGAACGACCTTAATCTAATAGAAGAGTTCGTAACCCTTCTCCAATATCATCAACTCTGTGGCTGATAGCACCTCCAATAGCCTCAAACACCTCCACCTGAGGTGAACCAATGGTCATATCCAAACTGCATCTATCAGCTGCACTCAAAACGATCAACCTATCATCTGCATCCAAAACAACATGATTCCCAATCTGTATCACATCAGTTAGAATCTCAAATGATGCAGTATGATCTGGAGTCTCCACCCAAAGTGGTTTAGCATCACTCTCCACCCGCTGATAATCAAACACGCTCTGAATCCCAAATGTGCTATCGGATCAAATCACACATCCACGATGTGACCAAGTGCTAGGTAGCCAAACATCCGACGCAACCCAAAATCTGAAGCAGTTCCACCAGATCCAAAATATCTACATGTAGTAGTCGGTAACCTATGCATAAGATGGCCCAAACATGTCGTAGCCCACACACCAATACTAATGCTTGACATCAAACGTCGATCCTCCTTCAGAAAAGAACAGCTCCCTAAATCTGCCATCTCATCACGTCGCCTCGAAGTTTCTACAACAATAAAGTGTCTCTAATTACCTTGAGCTCGGCACAAACGTAAGAAAGAACCCCTACCATAAACAGAACATCGGGTTACCTTTTTGCCAATACACTTCCTCCATCTGTTGCAGCTTCTAGGACTTCACACCAACGGGACTTGGTTGTAACCCACCAATGTCTAGAACAATCCCCAACTGCAAAAACCACATACTTATTATCTCCCAATAATGCTTCCTTGGAAGGCCCCCGAATTCCTGAATGAACACCCCTCAGAAGACCCCTCGAATGATGGATAGAAGTGCCAAATTCAACTCCGGTCTTCTTGTTCATACCAATGGGTTCACAGGACTTTAAACTGCAGGTCAAAGCACTCCTTAACAACCTATGCACGGCATTACCAATCAAATAACCTAGCATTAAACAACGCCATAGTGTAGCCGAATCTGATGAAGTCGTCAGCTCCTTATCAATCGCCGTGCTTCCGAGCAAATAATACAAATTTCTCCTTCTGACGCCCTTCATCATAATCATGGACCCCAAATGTGACCTTCAAACGTGCATCCACCAAGGTCACCCTATAGTCGGCTGCCTCCAAAGCTCCAAGTAAAATGATGTTCATCTTTAATTACGGAATGAACCTCACATCATCCAACTCTCGTATCATCCCATTACTCATCCTAATCCGAACAGTACCAATACCACCAATAGAGCATGCATGTCCATTACCCATGAGCATAACATCCTCTCTTTCCAACTTCTGAAAGCTGAAGAACCAATCCCTCCTAGGGCAAACATGGTAAGAAGCACCCGAATCCAACATCCACTTAGTAGAGTCGGCATCACAAACTGATGGTAGTACGGATAACGAATACCCTGAAGAATCTGAATCTGAATTGTTGCCACTAGACTTGACAACATTCACCTCTGAAGCTTGTACAACTTTTCCCTTATTCTTCTCAACTCGATCTAACTTTGGGCATTCAGTTTTCTAATGTCCATCCTCTTTACAAAAAGCACACTGATTCCTACGAATCCCACAATGTGCACCTCTAGACTGCGACCTTCTGCTTTAGTTTGAACCACGGCCTTGAACTACTAATGCATCTCCCGATGCCTTCTCGGAGGACTCATCAACACTCTTCCTCAACTTATAATTCACCAACGCTGAGGTCACCTCCTTATAGCTAACAGTAGTTCTTCCATTAATCATAGTAAGAACAAGGTACCATAATCATCCTCGGGCAACGAAAACAAAAGTAGCATTGCCTTATCTTCATCCTCAACCATGATATCCACATTGGCCATGTCTGAAAGTAGCTTTGTGAAGTTGTTAAATGATATCCACATTGGCCATGTCTGAAAGTAGCTTTGTGAAGTTGTTAACATGCTCCCTAATGGAAACTTCCCTCTTCATCTTGAACTGGTAAAACCTCTTCTTCAAGTGAAGTCGATTCTCAATGCTCTTAGTAAGATACTTTTTATTGAGTGTTTCCCACATCCTTTTCGCCGACGTCTCGTTCATCACATCATAAATAAGATCTGACGTCAAGCATGACCGAATAACTCCACACGCCCTACTATTCATCTTCTTCTAAACATTATCTTCCATATCGGCAGGTTTCTCTTGCAACTTATGAGTCTCTGCTAAATTCTGTGCATCCAAGGCGTCCATCACTTGACACATTCATAATCTGAAATTGATCTTGCCGTCGAACTTCGGAACATCAATCTTCATGTTATTGATGCTCAAACTATGTATCGTCTTCATAAGAGACGATCCTGATGTGCTTGCTTCACCCATATTGTAGATCTAACTCTTCAAATAAGAATCCATTAACGAATCCTTCGAACAAGCTCCCAAGTCCAACCCGGAGCTCTGATACCAATTGTTGTGCACAGCGGAAACTTCGGCAGCACCTCCGGTGCACAAGGTGCACAACAAGAGATTAGATCATAATTAATGAAAATCTTGTTTCACAAATGAAACAAGAACCGAAAGCAAAATAACTCAACAAAGTGAGATATCAGCTCTTCCTCTCATCAGTTCTAGGACTGACTTGTCGAGGGAACCTACAAGCTATACAAATCACAAAAAGACAGCCTACGTCCACGGGGCAAGGAGGGGGAGATCTACTATTAGAGGGAGAGATACAACTAGGGGTTACAATCACTCAATCTAAACCCTCACACAAACTCTCAGATCCCTCACACAAAACTCTCTCAAAAGGCCTCTGACTTGCACGCTGCCAAAGGAGAAAAAAAAACTGCACCCTTTTTCTTCTCTGTCTGCGATTTCCTCTTCGCACCAAGCCGCAACCAACAAAACAAAAGCCAGCCTCCTTCGCACACAGCCGCCTTCTGTTTCTTCTTTTCCCTAACTTCTGTTCTTGCTCACCGAATAAAAAAGACCTAGGGTAGCTATATATATAGCTTTGAATCGGGTGGGCCTGCTTTGTCCAGCGGAAAAGAGATACAATCTTATCTCTTCACACATTGCTTTGTCCAGCGGAAAAGAGATACAATCCTATCTCTTTACGCATTCGTCCACTGGCTCTTAGCAAACATCTGCTCGACTTCTCCCTACTTCACGCGTTTTCAACATCTCTTCACGCGTTGCCCATCTCTTCACGTGAATTCGTGCACGTAGGTTGGCCCATTCATATGTACATCCGTATATGCATACGAATTCAGTGAATATGGACATGAATTTTTCTTATTCATGCATATCCATATTAATACCATTATTCGTGAGTGGTAAGCATATATGGATGTGAATAATATCATACCCGAGCCGCATCTAAATCGTATGCACCTTTCATCTCAATGCATGAGACGTGTGAATTACAAGGAATTTGAAGTAATATTGTAATTGAATTCTCAAGAGAACGGATGATTTATTATATTCTTTTGAATATTTTTCAAACGTGAAGTTGTTTCTATTGATTTTTTTTCAAGTGTGAAGACATTTTTTGTGGTTTTTTTCCAAGTATATGAGGAGTGAAAGCAAAAAAGAATCCCATTTTCAAAATAGTAATGAATTCTCAAGAATTAAAATGATTTTAGTCGAGGATTAACTCATTTAGCTCCCTTTTCTTCTAAATATTTAACAAACTTAAGTTCTTTGTGCTCCCGTTCTTATTGTCTTCTAATTTATTAAATTTTCCATTGTATAAAATCAGAACTATTGTTTTATCTCATCTTACTCTACATACAAACTGTTAAATTCATTTCTCTTTATTTCTTTAACTATTTTTAATCATATTTTACGCACTGAACTGAAAAGGGTTCAAATCAATTTAATAATTCAAGATGAAAGAAAAGAACAAGAAATAGTTAAGATGACACGCAGAGTCAAAGTAACAGCTTAAGGCAAGTATGTGTTATCATTGTTGATGTTGTTGCTGTTATTATATTTTTCTGTTTTTTAATTCTCTCTTTAAAGGGCCTGTTTGTTTCGTTTCCCTTAGAATCTAAAACCCACTTTCCTTCATTTTTTCACTTTCCCTCACATTCTTTAAGGGTCTGTTCGGTTATTTCCTAAAAAACCAAAAAAAAGAAAAGAAAACCAAGAAATCTCAAAAAGTACAATTTCACACATTTCCATCCCTAAAACTCACTCACAACATCTAATAAAATATTATTTTTATCCAACAACTCATCCACCACATCTAATAAAATATTATTTTCATCCAACAACTCATCCATCACATCCACCACATCTAATAAAATATTATTTTCATCCACAACATCACCCAACTCATCTCATCTCATATTTAAAAATCACTCACATCATCCAATAAGATTGTGACAACTCATCTCATCTCATTAACATTTCATTTCTTTGTTTTCCTCTCAAAAAGCTAGGAAAACAATTTCCTTAAGTGTGGGTCACATCATCCAATAATATAATGACAACTCATCTCATCTCATCTATTTTCTTATTTTTAAGAAATAACCAAACAAAAGAAAACTACCTATTACAAGAAATAGGTTTCTTATAATTTATTTCCTTATTTTTTTCGCCAACCAAGAAATCTCAAAACAAGTTTTCTTAAAAAAACACTCACATCATCCTATAATAAGATGACAACTCATCTCATCTTATCTTCATTTCTTTGATTTCCTTTTTTAGCAAACCAAACACTCCCAAAACAATTCTTCTTAGAAATAGTTTTCTATTTCTTTGATTTCCCATTTTTTTTAAGGCAAACGAACAGACCCTAACCCACTTTTCTTCACTTTCTCCACTTTCTCCCAATAATATTGTGACAACTCATTCCATCACATCTCATTTCTTACTTTTAAAAATAAACTAAACACAAGAAATGAGTCATATCAATCAACTCATCCAACTCGCCTCACTCAACTTTCCTTCATTTTCTATCATCTTTAAAAATTACTCACATCATCCAATAATATGGTGACAACTCATCGCATCTCATTAAAATTTCCTTCCATCCATTTCCTCCAAAAAAATAAGGAAATTAATTTTCTTAAGTATGAGTCACATCATCCAATAATATAATAACAGCTAAGTTTCTCTCATTTATTTTCTTAGTTTTAAGAATGAACCAAACACAAGAAAGAACAAAAAATAAAGAAAGTGGAGGAAAACATCAAAAATTACTTATCTGATCCAATAATATGGTGACAACTAATTTTTTTCCCTCACTTTCTTTCCGAATTTTGACGAACCAAATATCAAAAAGTAGAGAAAAATATCAAAATTTATTTTCTTTCCCCCATTTTCTGAATTTTTTTGCAAAACAATCAGGCCCTAAACGGAACCTCAGCCAACGGGGAAGCGGGTTAGCCCTTTAGTAACCTTCGGGTTTCGGGTTTCGGATCTGAACCCGCTATACAGCCTTCAAATCTGTACCTTCTCCTCCCAAAAATTTGATCGCTACCAAAGAGAAACGATGCGCAACAAAAACTTCAGAAAGCGAACTCGCGACGAAGACCCAACCCCCGAATCCGAAGACGAAGAAGAGCGCAGGTACCAGGGGGAAAAAAACCCTAACGCTAATAAAAAACCCCCTCAAAACCCCCATATTTATTCCTTCATCTACCAAATTTCATCTAAATCTAGGGTTTCTCTTTGTCAGATTAAAGCTAGACGAGGTGAAATTCCTGCAGAAGCAAAGGGAGCGGAAGCTTGGGATCCCGGCGGTCCTCGCCGGCAAGTCCGGATCCAACAGACTGCAGGGGTCCGGCGAGAAAGGGGATGGCGATGGAGAGAAAGAGGATTTGGTGCTTCAGGATACTTTTGCTCAGGAGACCGCCGTCACTGTTGAAGACCCTAACATGTAAAGTTCGAAACAAGTTTGAATCTTTTGGAGGAATTTGATTGCTTAGGAGTTTGATTATTAAAATTGCTCAATTTTTAGTCAGAATACACAATTTCAGTTCAGTTTAAATACTGGTACTTGTACTTTACTATCCTAAAGTTTCACCTTTTTTTTTCTCCTGAAGTTCTATTTTGACAAATTGCCGATGCAAAATGCAACAAAGTTGACGTTAATTTTGTTAAAGAATATCATAGGGAAACGGCAAATAAATTATCTTATTAGAAAGGGCGAAATTTTGGGTGTTCTAAAGTGCAAATAACCCTTTATTTAAAAATGGGATGAAATTAACTGTCAATTTCAAAATCTTGGCTGAAGCTTATGACCTGGCTGTAACATTGTGTTGATTAATCAAATCATTAGCTAAATGTTATTGGAGATTCAACTGATTTAACTAGATTACACCAGAATATCACTCATGTTAGAAGTAGGATAAACTGTATTTAGGGTAAATTTCACTAAATCCTAATAAGTTTGGGCCTTTAGCACTAAACCGGAAAAAAGTTTGAAACTCTCACTAACTCCTAATATGTTTGAGATTCAAAAAAAAAAAAAAAAAGAAAAAAAAAACCAAAAGTTTTGATTTTGTTTTTGGGGTTTTATGGAATTCCCAAACTTAGTGGTTTAGCAAGAGTTTCAAACTTTTGCGGGTTAAGTGCCAAAAGCTCAAACTTGTTGGGGGTTTAGTGAAATTTATTCTGGTATTATCCCTCCCAATGTTTCAACGTGATAAGAAATATCCCTGTAGTTTTTTGTTAGACACCTTGACCCCCAAGGTCTAATGACAACTAATAATGTTAGTAATAAAGGTGAAATATTCTCATGCTCACACATATATTTCTTATTATTTCCCATTATTTTTTAATCCGTTAAAATTTGATTCTGCATTTTCATTTTTGAAGCAGGATAGTATGCTAATGTATCATTTATGAATAAGAATTATCTGAAATTTCAGTCAGTATGATTTTCAGCCCTATTTGGAATTTTGCTATATCACCGGTTTTAAAACCTTGGTTGGAACTTGGAATGAACAGTTTGCTGAATTTTCTACTTTTTTCTATTTAACAGGTTGAAGTACGTTGAGCAAGAACTGGCAAAAAGAAGAGGCAAGAGTGTTGATTCAGGCGATAAAGAGGAGAAAGATCAGGTGGATGAATTGTATGTTGTTCCTGAGCACCTTAAGGTAGGTTTTTAAGTTATCTGATAGAAAACATTCTTAACTTTTGTTGACCATTGGAAGTCGGTCTACCGAAACTGTTCTCACTAGTTTCCTTTTCAGGTAAAGAAGAGGAACTCTGAGGAAAGTTCCACACAGTGGACTACTGGGATTGCAGAAATTCAGCTCCCCATCGAGTATGCTTCTTTAATTTGAATACTGCACCTTTCACTTTTTTGGAATTATATAACTTGGACATGAATTTCAAAATTTCAACAAAAATTCCCTGTGCCTATGTAGGTGGTACGTGCTTATCTGCATGATCTCTTGTAGCGAATAAGAGTACTACAATGTGAATCAAATTTTTTGTGTTAATCCATTGACTGTCCAATATAGCATGCATATGTGCAGACAATTTCTCAAAAATAGAAATAATACATTGATTTGGAAACTACCTGACATGCAAGCATAAATAATTGTTTAAGGAAGTGGGATTTCTTTTGTTATAATGTTTTGCCTTTGACTGACTGCCATTGTCCTGTAATGGTTGGAAGTGGGACAAGTTAGCGTTATCATCCAGTATTCCACTGAGGATATCATATAAATCTAATAAGAAACTGTTTTGTCTTATATCCTGCTATGGTTTCGAAAGAAAGCGATGGATAGTGAGACTGTGTGCTTGTGTGAGTTACTACCATGACCCTGACTGACGTGAGGACAAGCTGAAGGAAAGAAAAATACTCAACTGCTGAGGAAGTTGTAAATGTAAACTGATTTTTTCAGGAAGGATTGAACATGATCTAAATAGCCTTTAGTCAGATAAAGAATTGTTTGATATGAGAATACTACGCTTTGACTGGGATTCAGTTGCGTTGGAAAGATCCAGGAAGGTCTTGATGTTTCTAATTGTGTCTTAACCAGCTTATCCCCAATATACACACACAGTCGTGCCATTCCATCTGATGAGTGTACATTCTCAGAGGAACTTTTTGTTCTTATGTTTTTTCACTTCTTTTTTATTCTTTTTTTTAAATTCAATCAAATAAGTGAATGATATATTTTTCTTGTCTACAATCAGGTTCATCGTTTGATAGAAATGTTACTGCTATATGTCAGATTAAGTTTTTGTTTATGTTTGGGGTATGTGCTTACTATTACATGATGACCTACTTGAGAGATGCGTGCAAGATATTGTCTTTTCTGAAAAAACTTCTGTTGCAGTTAATGATGCTTAAAATTTCCTTCCTTGTGGCTTTTTTATTCCATTACTCTCTGCAGATAATCACTTTTTAAGGATGCAGATATAAATTGCGGAATATAGAAGAGACAGAGGCTGCCAAGAAGCTCTTGCAAGAGAAGAGGCTTGCAGGCAGAGCTAAATCTGAACTGACTATCCCCTCAAGCTTTAGTGCAGATTATTTTCAGCGTGGCCGAGACTACGCTGAAAAACTTCGAAGAGGTTGGTGCAATTCTTTTACCGGTTTCATGCTTTTCTAGTAGAAGAGGGTTTTGGTTTTCCTAAAAAATAATAGGGTTTAGATTTATTGGTTTGTTACATGATGCCATTGATTAAGTAGCTTACTCTGTGTGTGTGTGTGAGAGAGAGAGAGAGAGAGAGAGGCTGGGCTATTCCTCTTGTTTCACTAAGAAGAAGATGTGAAATAAAATATCATTTAAAGGCATTTCATCTTAAAATATATAGCAATGCAAACTGTCCCACAAGGTCATAAAATAAGCCATCAGAAAACCAAGCAAAAAGATCTGAGACCCAACACAAAATGACAAAAATGATGTGGTGGTAGAAGGGGAAAGTCACTAGACCTGGCAATCGCTGCACCCAGGTGGTTCCTTGGGAAGAAAGATTTTCGTCATCTTGCATGTGCTGTCCATTATGCACAGGAGATATTACATATAAGTTGAAATGCTGACGAGTGAAGCTGATAGGATCTTTTGATTTACAACAAAACCTGGTCTAATTAATCCATATTCTTCAATAATCACCAGCTGAATGATATATGTGTAGAAATTATGGACTGTTTGATGTGATAAATTATAAATAGTAGGTGGAGTATCATATACTAATATTTGTCCCGTTAATTTTTGATAACTTCCCTACTAAAGAATTAGATTACATTTAGCTGGGTGTTTCTCAAAGTTACTATTTTGAGCTCATGTCAGGAACAAACTTGGTACAATTCGCAGCAAGAATTTTAACACAATGAATGGCTGAAATCAATACATTTAGACGACAAATAATTATATGTTAAAGAAAGTTCATTAGTGCTGAAAAAGATGCTAAAAGAAGAGTGACCTATACTACTAGGGGACTAACATGAGAGACAACCAATGAAATTTGTCATTATTCCTACGCGCACTATGCATATTTGATATACTAATTCTATATTTTATGCAATGCGAAAATTCAACCAAAAAAATGATAATAGACAAATTACTAGGATCGGCGAATGCTGTGAAGTGGCAATCACTCCATGGTTTTTTCCACAAGCGAGGTGGACCATGAATATCTTACCTAGCAGCATGACTTATCATGGCAGTGTAATTAATTCTAAGTGGATGTTTGGGGGGCTTATATTTTGGTGGAAGAACTTTTAAGATAGCTTTTTCGTATCTACATGCTTGGTAAGATCCCAATTAATGTAGCTTTTAAGTCCTATTTAAAAAAAATTGGGATCCCCCAACTTTTGAAAACTAGCCTATAGCTACCTAAATAATCTAGGTTTGGACAAGCAAATGACTATTGTACCCACACAATTTTTATAAATTTCTTATCATAAAAGCCAATAGCCAGCAAAAGGTAACATGCTTATAAGCTTCTGAAAATAAGGCCTCCCAAACAGCCTCAAGTATGACAAACAAGACAGAGGGCTCACAGGGAATCCCCAGTTGTTTGTAACCTATGTTACCCCGACACGGCCAAATTGGCCCCGTACCCGTGTCAGGTACGTTTTGGGTGCGGATCCGCACCCAAACGGCAGGGACACGGCGATTGAAGGCGTGAAGGGGAAAAAAGTTACGAACCTGAAGAGGGAAAGTAGTCGTGGGAGGAAATGACGATCTTCGAGGGACAACGAGCTTCAAGGGATGACGAGCTTCGAAGGAGGAGTCGACAACGAGCTTCGAGGGAAGAGTCGACGACGAGATTGGAGGGACGACGAGCTTCGAAGAAGTGAACGACGAGCTTAGCTTCGAGGGAGAACATTGAAAACCCTAGCCCTAGATCTCCTTGGACTCGGATCTGAAGGAGGAAAGAGGAGAGGAGCCGATCTCTTGGATCAATCTGAGGCGGCGGATAGGAGCAAAGAGAAAAGCTAGGGTTTTCTTTTATGTTTTAGTTAGAGCCTTAGAGGGATCTAGGAAAGTTGGGCTTGGGCTTGGGTTTGGGTCCAGGTTAAAAACCAGCTTGGACTTTGGTTTGTTTTATATATATATATATGAGCAGTGTCCCCGTACCCTACTTTTTACAAATTTGCCGTGTCCCGTACCCGTGTCCGTACCCGTGTCCGTACCCGTACCCGTACCTATGCAACCTAGTTTGTAACTATATGATCATTGACCTTGCATTGTAATTGAATACAGTAGGTTGTTCTTGGTTTTTCCAAGGGACAGAGTAGCCACCAATATCTACGTGGAGTGAAACATTGACTGGCTTTTATCCTTTTAGTTTTCTTAAATTTCATACTCATTAACCATTAACCTTTTGAAGCAGACCATCCGGAACTATACAAGGATAGAGATGCAGAAGGTAATGACATAGGAGCCAAGGCAACAGAAGTTAACAACTCAGACAAAGCAGTTCGGAGGCAAGCTGCGACAGATGAACTCATGCTTGAGCGCTTCAGGAAACGTGAACGACACCGTGTTGTCCGTAGATAGCATTAGATGTAAGTGATCAACCATTATGAAATTTCTCCTGATAGATCCTCTTCATAATGCAGCTTTGTGTTTTTGATACATCAAATGTAACTTGGGGGTTTTAGTTGACCATACAGTTAATGAATATCACTGATTAAAGCTCATGGATTTTGTTGAGTGAAAAGGATGTAGCTTGTTAATAGACATTTCTTGGCTTTAGTATACAGAACGCTTTGTAATATTCTGATTTCAAGATTGATGTCACATATTATGTTCTCCTGTCATAACATAATAACGGGTTAGGTGGCACTTGCAACATTATTTTCTTGTTTTTCTAAAGTGTTATGATTATAAGCTTAAGTACGCTGTCTCAAGTAACTGATTTTGATTAGAGAATACTACATTGAAAGAATGGTGTGAGAGGACATGGGCTGTATAGAGCAGTTTTTTAAGACTTGGTGCTCCTAGTTTTTATATCGATGCACCTAACTACAATCAATTTTTGGTAGTGGGCTTAATTTTTTAGCTTAGGCCTAACATGATTCTCAATATTATTTGAGACCTTTTCAGGTGGCCCGACTAAGTCGGCCTCATTTTTGCTCTTATATTTTGGAGAATCAGGAAAATTCTTCAAGTTCTCCTGCAAAATTTGGAGCAAGTTTGACTTGGTATAGGGTCTGTATTTATAGAGATTTCCATTATTGGTTATGGTATGCATATCAAGCAGTAAGCATATTGATTTTGAATCATAATATTCCTTCAAATTAACGTTAGCATCTGTCTGGAGACCAGTTTCCAAGATAAACTAAGCATCAGATTCAGTTCTTCGAATATAATAAACAACAGAGGGTTGCGTGTATTATTCTCTTCTGATGAAAGATGGTGCCTAAATGAAGTTTAAGAGAAAGCAAGATAAATTATGTGCAAAGCACTATAGCTGCTTTAGTTTGTATTTTCTATATTATTTTTGGCTTGGCTGTTTGTTTGGGTCAAAATTTTAGGAAACTAGCATTTTTAGAACAAAAAGTAGGTTTTGGGCCATTTTAGGATTCCAAAAGTTGGGTTTGTTTCAAAAAAAAAAATTTAAGAATGAGTTTCTTAAAAAGTGATAAAACGACGACTTTTTTTGGAGAGCACAAATCCTATCTTTTGGCTTGGAAATAGGCTAGAAAGTTGATATATTTGCTAGCTCGGCTTTTCCTCTCTCTCTCTCTATGATGGTTCTTTTCTTATTCTTTGAAAATGAAATAAACATGAGTTTTGGATATGCTTTCCTATTATTTGCTTTATCATTCCAAATCAAACACAAGTTTTGGATTCCTTAGATATCCTAAAAAAAAATTGAATTTGGTTTTTTACTAGGGGAATCCATTTCCATAATTTTATGGAAATGAACCAAACAGCCCCTTACCGTTCACACTTCAGGACACATCTTATCTTTTAGAGTTTTGTCAGGTTTGTATAATCTCAAAAAACAACTTTAGTGCTAGGCCCTAAACTATTGTTAATTCATATTCTAAGCATTCCTTTCTACCTCTTAACAATGTTTGAAAAAGTAATGTTCTGTTATGTAACTTTGCTTCCACTAGCAAAGAATATAGACCCAGCTTATTAGTAGTAATGACCCACCATTAAATCCAAAGAATATATTCTCCTTCTTAAAAGCCTGGTGCAGGTTGATCTCGAGTCTAGCCTAATCTTTAGCCCTTCTAATTAGCTATGCTCACCAATTTTTTTCTTCCTATGAAAACCCTTTACTCTCGCCTAGATGCCTCCTTGCATGATCAACTTATTGCTGCCTTCTTAATCTTTATTGCATTTCTTCTGTCCTCGTTGTGTCCTTTGATCTTAAAACTTGTTATCTATTTCTTTCCTCTATTATCTTCTACTGCAATATGCTTCACAGCATTTTATCTGTTTATGTTATCAGAAAGGCAAGCGACGAAAGAAATATTACTCGTCCATGGAGAAAAGAGTGGGCGTGGAGTGGTTCAAGTTTATGATGATGAAGTTAACAACAGCGTCTATGGTGATCACATTGAAGCATGCTGTTTTCTGTTGAGATTAGAGCGTTGGAATTACGAGAGCGAAGTAAAAGAAGATAGTGAGGGAGCGATATTTTCTGGAAAGCTACATGTGGGGATCAGTAATCTCGGTGTCTTCAGCGAGGAAGCCAACTCTTGTGTGGTTGATAGGCTGGCTGAAGGAGCGTGGAATTGCTATTTTGGGAAAAGTTCGAAGTGGCATTACATGGGAAATCTATTGAAGGGGAGTGAAAACCATGAAATTTGAATCAACTTGCGCTACAATATCATCTTTTCTTCGCTCTATTTGTGTCATGGTTTCTTCTGATAGCTTCAAACCAGGAAACGTGGTCATGGCCTGTTCTATTATTCATTGTGCTTCTTCATAGCTAGCTTACGGATATGCTTTAGTCCTCCAAATCCAAAAGAAAGGTTTTGTAACTTTGATTCTGAGCGGGGGTGTTATGAAGTTTAGTCTTGGTTCCCGTTCCTCTGTTTCTTGATGCTATTGTAAATTTTGCTGCAGGAGAATATGGTCTCTCATTTATTGTTCGTGAGCTAATTTTCGTTTGATGGTCTTTCGGATGCTGAATTCATATATTGTGTTCTTAGTTACTTTCAGTAGCCTGTGGTACTCCTGTTTTTGTGTTTGTTTTTGTTTTTTTTTCCCGTTAAAGTTGTGGTGTTTTAGGTTTTGATTCTTTGCTTGTGCAACTGCTTTTTACTACGCATGCACAAATGGGTGATGAATGAGAATAAAGCATAAAATACGCTCTCTCCATAGCTTCCAAGAAAAACAGTGGGGAAATTACTTGATTCTCGTCACATTCAGAAGCGCATCAACATATTAAACACTGAGTTGGAGAAGAAACCTATATTTGTAGTGACTTATTTTCATCCCAAATACTATTATATTATTAGTTCTTGTAATTATTAATTATTTCTTAGAGCTTCACGTTCTGAAGAAAGGTATCCATTAACACTAAACATGCTGAAAATGAAAGTTAAAGCACATTTAAGCATCTGAGGCATCTCATTCGCTTTCCCACTTTAGATGAAATGATATTTTATTCTTGGAATCAACTTGTAAAAGGCCATCTTTGTACAGGGAGGTTGCTTTACCTAAAACATCTAAAGCAACTGCTGTATGATACACACCATAACCTCTTCAAATACTTGCACACCACTCATTCCTTGTATCCATGTTACTTTTGGTGGGCTAACTTCAATACTTAGCCACAATCCAAGTAACACAAACCTCAGACATCACACACACTCACAAAAAAAAAAAAAAAGAGAAAAAAAAAGAGAGTATGGGCATAGCAATTGGAAACAAGCTGTTGATGGCTCCTACTCTGTGTTTGCAGGACAACAAGTGACTAAAACTGGTACGACGTCGAAAAGGTCTGACCGAACTGCCAATTAGAGGGCGCCACGTTGTAGAAGGTCTTGACCCTTCCGTCGTCGGTCTGCACCCTGAAGGACAGGCTCTGTCCGTTGAGGTACGAGAAGCTCTGCCAGTTCATCCCCCAGTTCCTGCTCATCGTTTGCCAGTCTGTGTTCGAACCTTTGATCCACATTGCTGACACAACCCCGCTTCCTCCTACATTGGTCACCAGAACCAGCTCGAAGTAGTTCCTTCCGTTGATCGTGAATCTCACGCCCCCAGTCCTCCCGCACCGAACCCTGCAAATCTCGTGTTCGAAAAATACTATGTCAATTCGGAGGAATGATATATAATTGGCAACCAGTGAATCTCACGCCCCGAGTCCTCTAGTTTTATTGTAGCAGGTATACCCCCTGAGTGAAATATGTTTAGAAATTTTACTCGAGGGGTGTATCCGCAACAGCAACAGAACTAGACGGGTAGTTAAGATCGAACTGGCTAAACTGCCTGCAATTAACCCCAGAATTTATGGTCATTGTTACCTTCTGTAATACACGGGGACAATTCCTCCGCGGTATATGGCGATGGTCTCCCAAGCAGGCTGAGACATGTCGAAATGCTTTCTCGGCACCCGCCGTTGTTACTCGGAGCAATTGTAGTTCGGCGGGCAGAAATTTTGGCGGTGATTGTTATGTACGTGCCTCTCTTGCACCACTGCGGGTCCTTCGCAGCGTCACAGACAATCTGATAACAGGAGCCACAGGAAGCTCCGCTGTTGAACAGCGCGGTGCTCAGCGCTGCATTTTTCACTCCGTAACCATCGGTGTACAGGTTTCCATATCCACAAGCGCCGCCTGAATTAAATCCACAATACTCATTTGAATCTTTTTACCGCGATATATATAGATATTATAACAAGAAGTACGAGGTACTCACCCATTGTACCCGAGGCGTCGCCTCCGCCATAGAAAGCCGCCGAACCTCCGAGGTCGGAGATGAGCAATGTGAAAAGCATGACCAATGCACTTGCAATTCTCAGAGCCATGTTCGATCACTGGCTATCTTTGCGAGTATCTCTCTTATTGGCTCTTTCTATGCCAATGCATCTCCTCATCCTCTCTATATATAACTGTTTCAGTTAGTTGACTAATGCAAGATTATAATTTAAAATGATTATACTTATGCCATTTGATCTGTCTTTTGCGAGAAACCGACATAACTACTCACATGCATAGCTCTGAAATTTGTTGGGTAGTTGGAGTAGTGAGTGGATGTTTGGTAATATTTACCATCATTGTGGATAAGAAGGTACATGACATGTACTTTCAGAATGGGGAACTGTTGAGAAATACTTTAAACTCAATCAGTTGACTTTTTCAAAGTCAATCAACTTGTCTAGTTGTTTTTTTCCCCCCTTGCTGCTCCTTTTGTTAGTTAGAAGTAATATGAATTGGCATGTAGCAGCACAAGGGAAAATTTATTTTATTACGTGGTCGCAGCAAATAGTTTAATGTGTTAGTCAAATAAATTCTAAGGATCATGCTGAAACTAAGAAGTTGGTGTAGGTGTATAATTTAGTTGTTATGACTATCATAGTTATCATAATAATTATAATCAAGTTATGAAGAAGATTATGAGAGGAATGAGGAATTTGGGCCGGGTTTTATGGCATTTCATGTTTTTTGTCAGACTTTTGGGGATGTAGCACATGGGAGATGACGATGGTGATGTTAATGATGATGAAATGACCACTTAACTAATTTTCTATTTGAAGTTTGATTGTAGTTTATAAGTTAAACTGTTCATATTTTGGTAGTAGGGATAAAAATTAGAAGCTTAATTCCAGAAAATATTTATTTAGTTGACATACTAAATAAATAAAATTTGTTACATACACACTAATTTGCATGTACTACATCTAGACTCAAAAAATAATAATACATGTATCCCAATCTCGCAAATGAATTTGTTTTGATGTGTAGAGTTAAATAACTATCATGAAAGTTTGAAAATGACACAAATTAATTTTGTCAAAGTTTTGATAACCCATATGACCTATATATATGGGCAATGGAATATCCTATCAAGTGGCAAACATGATGCATGTGATTCCACATAATTGACTTGACTTCTTTGGGTATCTATATATAGTTTAAGGTAG
This sequence comes from Asparagus officinalis, assembly GCF_001876935.1. Lineage (NCBI taxonomy): Eukaryota > Viridiplantae > Streptophyta > Magnoliopsida > Asparagales > Asparagaceae > Asparagus > Asparagus officinalis. The sequence goes on from NC_033800.1 coordinate 30,280,493, forward strand.
GAATAATGAACCGTACAAGTGTTTGTTAACTTAAACTTGGCATTAATCCGTATTAGTACCCACAGAAAGTTGCTGATATATATACCGTAGAGTGTACTTCTTTTATTGAGAAGGCCAGGTAAGGATTTCCCTTGTTTTAAGGAAATATAATTGTTAATTAAGCTACTAAAATATAAATGGAGTAAATGGAGGGTTTATGGTGTTATCGTACATATGTATCTTGTTTCTCATACAGATAGGGATACAGGTACACATGCATCTTGTTTGGATATTCAGCTTCCTACCATGTATTTTATCAACAAAATTCATTAGTCCTAATACAGTATGTCAAAAGTTTTTAAAAATGTATTTAATTTTTCAAAATTAATACAAAGTCCTTATCTCTACAATATATTATACCAAATAGAGTTTTGTATATTTTTTGAGTGAAAGACTTTGATCTATAGTTAGACAAGTTAGTCATAGGTTTCAATGTAAAAGGTACCCAAGATTTAGAGGGTGTTTGAGAAAGCTTATTCTTTGAAGCTTATAAGTTATGCTAGATTTTACTAGATTTTAGCTTTTATGATAAAAATGCTATAAAAATTGTTTGGGTAGAATAATTTTTTTTGGGGGGGTCAAACCTAGCTTATTTAAATGAACATATAAACTAATTTTTCAAAAGTTGGGGTATACCAGCTTTTTAAAATGGGGTTTAAAAGTTATCTTATTTGATATTTTACAAAATAAATAGATATTAATTAAAAAAGTAGCTTAAAAGCTAGTTTGACCAAAAATTAGTTAATTACCCCAAACACCTATTGAATAGCTTATTTGGTAAAACTCTATAATTTAAGCATGTGATATAAGAAAACAAGAAATAAAATTTTATAATTAATCCACATCCAGAACTTTTTTCAATCCAAAATTGGGCACTTGTTATTGCTTATTCAAATCAATAATCTATATCTATACTACTTATAAAAGAGAATATATGTGTTAAAACTTTTGATTGCCTATTTTGCTCTTGTCAATATTTATTATGATTCTCAAGTTTGATAATTTGCAATCATTCTTCAATGCTTATATAATCATCCACTACCATTACAATCTCTAACATATTGCTTCTTCAAATTCCATATAATAATTAACCAACAAACCTCTTAAGGACTCACTCTAATGCCTGTTAATTAATGTCCAATCAACACCCCACGTTCTCTCAGTTCATTTCATGATTAGCCCCCTGCAACCTCCTAACATCCCTCAACGTGTACATTCCCTCTCCTCTTTCAAATAAAATTTCTCCCTCCCTAAAGTACGACTATGTACATTTTCTTTGATAAGTTTTTATTTCTTCAAATTTAATTATATTTTAAAAATATTGTATTTAAATATTGATCTTTATTTTTCCTTTTTTTGATAAGTTTTTAGTTTATTTTCTTTAGTTTTTATTTCCTTTTAGTTCCAGAATTGCTACCCATTGCACCAAGAATATTCAACTACAAAGATTAAATTATACCTAAAATTTTCTTTTTGTAAGCTATTATCATTGTTTATTGGAGAAATTTAATCTAATTTTTAATAATTATAATAGAGTTTTGAAAATTGTTTACCTCCTCAATTTTATCCAATTTTTGTACTATTATAAGCTTTTCCTTTTGTGTTGATTCAATGAAAATGAAAAGATTTTTGATGTCTAATATATAATATAAGCACCATGGACAAGCATGGCTCGCTAAATAGTATGGTAATTTGCTCTTGAGGTTAAAGTTGTATTTTAGTTTTTATTCTAATTTTTAGTAAGAAGAAATACCATGTTATTTTGAGTTTTTATTCTTAAGGTTAGAATTGTATTTGAGTTTTTATTCTTAAGGTTAAAATTATATTTGAGTTTTTATTCTAATTTTTATTAAGAAGAAATATCATGTTTTTTGATCTAACATGTAACTGGTTACAAATTTGATCAATTGGTCAATAACATGCTACTGGATACTATTCTTTAGTATCTTTTATTGAGCTTGCCCATTCATAAAGTAATAAGTTTTGAAGAACCTTGTAGCTTAAATTTAATTTCGTTTATGTACCATAAGTCACTAACATCTATTTTACTGAATACATATACTAATCAATTACTCTAATTATAACTATTGGTATGAGAATTTGGCTTATTGCGTTCAATATGTAAACATGTCATGGTGACAATTGTGCTGCAGATCTTTTTGACAGCATGAAAAGCCCTGCAACCGTTAAAAGAATTGGTCTCAATATAGTGCTGATAATCTTTCTTTGTTGATGATCTTGGCAAGTATTTATCAAATGCAGTTCAAAAGTTGGTGAAACTATTTACCTAGGTAATTATCAAGACACAACAATGAACCCTAATAATAGTGCAAATCCCTAAGTTTGTCGATCCTTATCGTTATTATGCTACACCGAACCATATTCAATTACCATCTCATGTGTACCTAATATCCAATTGCAGAAATTATTAGGAGTTATCTCCTCGTGCTACTTATGTAGTGAATGTAGGGGTTCTTGAAATGAATTGGGATTTTCAAGTGTAATCTTCAAAATAATTGGTCTTCGTGCTTCTAGACTAATAATCTTCGCAAACATCCATCAAACGAAGTTCAAAAAGTAGTACTTGTCTTGGTGATTAGGGTAGTGTTGCTCCAATGCAGTCTGTCTGGATATTAGGCTTGAGATCATATATGATTCTTTTTATACGAATAACATTTTATTAGTACTGGAACTCTTAGATATTACAATTATGTAAGCATGTAGATGACATTTATCACTTAAATGGTATTATATTATATTCATAGAATTGACTTAGCTAGACTTCAGGCCATTTCGGTCAATGCCTTAAATACATCATCAGATGTTTCCACAATATGTGCTCTCTCAATGCACATTGCTCATACAAGTTCTGACCGATTCGTTCTCTGTAGTATTTATGGTTCTATTTATGTTTGTATATAGTTAACCAGAGGTCTAATAGGCTCACAGCCTAGCCGCGGTCACCATTAAAAAAGAAAGTACTTTCAAGAAAATTATTTCCATAAGCTTGATTAGATCTTAGTAATAATCTATGGCGTAGTTAGATATCTAAATGTTGGCATATTGCTCTATCTGTCATTCTATCTGTTGCTGAAAGTTAGTTTGGCTTCATTTTGTTTCTTTGAAGTCATAACATTGTTCCTAATAATCAACAACTATGATCATTTGATACATTCTAACAGGCATTGAGATTATTTGCTGTCTGAGTGTTCTATGGCTTGCTCCGGGTCCGACGAAGTTACACCATCTTTTTTAACACTCGACTTACCTTTAGAAAGTAGCGTATTAAGAGAAGACCACAAGTTGCTTCTGTTTTTTTTTTTTTAAAATCTAGAATTGCAGTTCAATGCAAACTTTTACATTGAATTTTATGATAATATAGTTTGATAAAATTTTCCCTTACTCTTTCGTCCGCATACTTTGCATTGTCACTTTTTTTTAACGATCTGGTTTGTTTATAATAAATTTTTTTTCCTTCACAGTGAACATAAAAAATGAGTATGCCCACGTGCAGTGCACGTGCACTATACTAGTGAATGTGTTGATATATAAATTCATTATTTAATAATTTTTTTTCAACTCTAATTACAAATAATACAACCTACTAAATTATTAAAAAGATGAAAAATGTATGTTTGAATCTCTATCTACCACCTAATTGCAGATCATCCGGGTCCTTATGCAAACTATTTTGTAATGTTCCGCAAACGCAAGAAGTGTCCATAGACGTTCTGCGAGGCCCATCTCAAAAATTTTCCGGCCCAATACTTTCTGTGACCGATTTCACTTCGACCCCCTCATCCCGTCGTAATTTTCACCTGACACCCTAATTTACAGTGCAGAAAATCAGCAGAGGAAATGGCGTCAGCGATGACGTCATTATCTTCCCCGCGCCGGCGATCTTTTACCGCCTCTTCAGAGCTGTCTTCGAGTTCACAGCTCCCGCATGTAAAGTTTAACCAATCATTAACAAAGAAACATTTCCTAAATTTCTCTCTAGGGTTAGCAGTTTCTGTGAATTTTCCATTTTATTCCTTCTTTTTCTTTTTTTTTTCTTCTCTTTTTCTTTCTTTTTTGTGCAGACGGATGTATGCTTTGGGGCTTGGAGGAGCAGGGAGTTCGCCAGCTGTATCCACTTTGGTATTCCCTACTGTTCTAAATCCACTTTAGCCACAATTGTTGTCTAAATTATACTTAGTTTGATCTATTTATGGAGTACAGATGCACTAGGGTTCATAAAGTTGAGATCTTTATGATGTATGTTAATGTTGATCATAGTTCTACTGGATGCAGTCCAAAGTGCTATAAATTTTTCCTTTTTCATTTTCATTTTTTTTAAAAAATTCTTGTATTTATATCTAAATATCTGGCAATTATAGTTGTAAATTGTTAGAAGGATAAAGCTTTTTAGAGCGAATAAGGATAATGTGTTTATTTCTTTTTATTATTTCTCAATAAAATGAAAATGAAACTTAAGCTTCAGATTTAATTTCCACTGTACCTGAACTATTCATCAATTTAATCAAAAATTTTAAGCCACAGGTTTTTAGCCACGCGCTGACAAATGATCCCATCAAATAACCTTAAGCATTAGCTCGTCGCACCAAAACTCTGGCTTGAAAGTTGAAACCTCCTCCACTCAAAAATAAACACCCTCTCTTCAACTCTCTCTCTTCTTCCTCACCTCCCAAAAATCATGGCAACTTCAATCCCAATCCAAACCATCCAAAACCCTCTCCTCAACAAAACTCAGTTACTTCACAAAACCCATCTCTCTGCTCCCTCATCCTCATCTCATAGACTCATCTTCACTCCCCATGCCAAGTTCAATCTCTCTGAGATCATGGGAGGCAGAGGCCTCTGCAATGGAGAAGCTGGCCTCCAAAAAGAGCTCAAGAGGCAAATCCAACAAGACCCATCTACAGGGTCACAGTCCCAACCAACTCCGCCTTCTCCGACCCCGTCATCTTCATTTGATGACAATGATGCCTTTGAGAAGGAGCTAATGGGCTTAACTGGTGGATTCCCCGGAGGCGAAAAGGGCCTCGAAAAATTCATCCAGGAAAACCCACCACCAAAGAAGAGTTCAGCTAATGAGGAAGCAGGTATTGTGTTCCAAGGCTCGAAGCCGAAAGCTCCTGACTTGCCTCTGTTAATGCCGGGGATGATTGTCATTGTGAAGAATAAGAATAATCCTTTCCATATGTATTGCGGGATTGTGCAGAGAGTTACTGATGGGAAAGCTGGGGTGTTGTTTGAAGGAGGGAATTGGGATAGGTTGATTACTTTCAATCTTGATGAGCTTGAGAGGAGGGAGAAGGGCCCACCGATGGTGAACCCAAAGTCTTGCGTTCTTGAATCGCTTGTGGAGGAGAAGTCGGCATGAGAGGAAGTGTGAGGTTTGTGAAATAAATTTCTTGTTTATGATATACCCTCTCCTCCGCATTTGTGTACATTACATGCATATATATAACATCATTCTTCGTGTTTGAATGAAAGTAGCTCTCATTTGAGTGTTACTATATCTTCTCTTTCTGAATTTGGCAAGCTTACTAACTTGATATGATATTGCTTTTCAAGTGAAGTTTAAGAGAGCTATGTATATTGTGTTTGGTTAGTTGTCATACTCTTTCTCTTGCCTTTCTTTCTATTTAATGCTAAGCAAAGCGAACGAGATAATAAATTGGGATAGTACCCTCAGATGATCTGGATTTGGATTAGCTTTCATAAAGGAGTTAGTATCGAAGTAGTGAATACTTTGTAACATAATTGATGGTGTCTTTAGTGATGTCAGATCTTTGTGAGATGTATGCTTAGAATTTTCTCAACTCTCCATTTTGGAGAAAAAGGGAAAGTGGCTCACTTAAATGCACCAAACACAACATTTTTTAACGTAATTTTTTCTACTCTTTTGGTAAGTCTATATTTACAGTGACTTTGTATCTTATTAAGAAGTCTCATGCTACTGTTGAGACATTTATGACAATGAGTCCGTGTGAGAATCCTCTTAAAAGTAAATCTAAGCAAAGGTGCCCTTTCATAGAACCGATAAGCTAGTTGAGGTTGTTATGGATCAGCTACCTTAGATATACAGTTATCTTGTTAGGCATTGCTACCATTATCTTCCTTTTTGTAACCGATTGAAGAGTTCTTGTCCAATGTTTGCACAGATGAGAATTCCCTCATTTTTAACCACCTGAAGATAAATGACGTAACTTCAAACTCATGTATTAACACACTAGGGAAGAGGAGAACTTATGCGGTTATAAATCCTTTGGCCAAACCCTACCTACTGTATGGGATATAACACGAGAGATTTCGCTATAATATGGAGATATAAAACCAGAAAAGGGGGGAACACACATTTTTCAAGCCTTTAACCATCTTCTTCATCATCTCAAACTCTCATATATCCATTCTTCCTATCACAAGTAATAGCAGGTCGCAAATGACCATAAGAGTTATTGTGTGCTGCTATAAAAAAAATCCTAGCGGGTCATCCATTGTAACCTACACCAATGGTTATCCTGATAGCCAATATTGTCTCCTGCAGTCTACGTGATAGCAATTGGATGAGTGACACAAACTTAACAAGTAAGCATTCTAGCTTTTGTATCTATCACCTCCCTAATCCTTTAAAATGTGATGTTCTTTTCCAATTAAAGAGAGAATATGTCTGCTATTATTCCTTGTTTATTGAGCAAAGGCTTGTTATTATTAAGGAATCTCACACTTCAGAATCAATGAATATGACTGCGAGCTTTCCGTTTCCTCCCTTGATCTGCATGGTTATTCTTTGCCCTTTTGATACCATGGAGCAGTAGCCAATGATTACACCTGAGAAATTCCCTCTATATATTTGTCTATTTTATCTTGGAATACCTGTTCCGTCTATTGTGGTGTATTTGGCAACACATTAAACTGGTTAGATTTTGATCCTGAATCTGGTTCTGGCCAGAACCGGTTAAGTTGCCGACCAACTCCCCCGGGTCCACAATTTGAACTAAAACAAACTGGGACGTTCCAGGCAACAATTTTTGCCAGACAAAAGAACACTCTTTAATCGAGCCTGGTCCAACTTCAAATCTGGCCCAATTTTGAGTTGTCAAACTGACCCTTAATTCTTACATCTGCAACCATATTACATCCTCTATATTAATATACTTGTGCGTGTGTATGTCCCATTCCACAAATTTAGGATAAAGGCTTTGATGTTGTTGTTGTTGTTGTATCAACTCCTGTATTTATACCTGTTATTTGTTCCCTTTCCACTCTATATTTTATGATATTTGTGGAGACTTTCAAATTAATGATAAACTGCAATTAACTGTATGCCTCCTCATCTGTATCATTGCTCGAGAGTATTGCTATCAGTGTCCAGTTTCTTGTTGATATCATATAGAACTAGTCCATTGGAATCATCTTTATATATTGTATTTGTGGATAGAACAGAGAGTACTATATGAATCGATTGATTAGAATCATCTAAGTTGGCCTCCCTTATATCAACATGTTTATTTACCTGACAAAATTGTTCTTCCTCGTTTGAAAAGTGTCTTTTAAAGTATTTTGCCCATTAAACTGTGTCCAGGCCACTTCCTTGAAGAAGATAACTGTGAATTTTGTAAGTTTCTTCTAGCAGTAAATATGCATCTATGTGATGTATGTTTGCTTTATCTTCCTAAGGATACTTTTTTATATATCATAATACAGGTAGAACATAAGAATTGAGCTTTTACATTGTTGCATTAGCAATCGTGAAGCCCCTATGAGTTTTCTTACGTTATTGTCCCATGAAGGATAATATGGTTTCTATTTATTTTGTCATAAAAAATGCATGCTTATTTATAAATTTATACCTGTACAAATACAAGGTGCTTTCAGAATAGCTTGGTTAGCTGGAGTTCTGACATCGAGAACGCCATCCACATCCTAAAAAAAGTCAAAATTAACGAAGAAATTAAATTGTTACTAGTTTGCGTTTATACTAGTCTTGTTCATGTTCAAAGAAATTGCTGGGTAGAGACAGGTTCTTGACCTTTGACCCTTGACCCTTGGAATTATTGGTTGTATTAGTAATACTCGATCCTGAAAGTACGATAGCCAACAAGAACTTAGAAAATCAGTACAGAAAATACACACCTTTTGATCAGAAAGAATACGACGAGTGATGTAGCTCATACTGAAATAACAATTTAGGAAATTTGGCATCCAACAATTTGGCGAAAATAGGAGTGTGAGAGTTCCATGATCAAACTGATTGAAATGAAAACTTCTGCTGGAACTTAGTGTCAACTCAACTGAACCAATCACGTATACTGGAAGCCTGCAACTAGCATGGCATCTTACAGGTTCAGCAATGAACAGCTCTGTTTCATGGCTAACATAGGTCCAGAGTAGTTAAAAATATTTGTCTTTCAACAAGCCATTTTGTGTGTGCGTGACCTTCATCAGATTAGACATCATTCTCGAGGAAAGGGGCTTATATACCTTTACAAGAAACACCCTGCTTGAGCTTGATCACAAAAGAAGCTGCAGTTGCCAAATGGTGGGCTTGGTGGTTAGGAAAAGAAAAAAGCACATAGCATGTTTTTTGAGTTTTTAACCGTCTCTTTTTTCCTTTTTATCTTTTTTTTTTCAGAAATAGACTTGATCATCATATACCCAGATGCAAGTCCTAGTAGTTCGCCTACAAGACCCACATTTTTAGCTAAACACTGTAAATTAAAAAAAAATGATGAACATATTTGTTCCCATGCTCTTGTAGTGTCTTTGCTAGTGAAGTGTAAAGCATATACATGAGGGACAAGACAAGAAGAATCTAATTGTTTATGTCTTGGTGCTTTCGATGGACCCTCATCTCAACTAACCCTGCCAACAAAAACCTAGAGATCTTACCTACTGAAATAATATAAAGTAAAAAAATTCTAATGAACAACTACTCCCATAATTTGCAATTTATTCCCTCAACAACAAAAGCACTGAATCGTTTCGCTTTCAGATCTCCACAACTTATTAGCACATGATTGATAGTATTCCAATTATAAACAAACTCAATTTGCTTCCAATAATACTAGCTATCAAAACAAACAGATCATCAACACTTTCATTTCTTAGGAGCAAACCTTCCCTTAATCTTCTCAACCTCCTTAGTCCCAATCTGAAAAGCCTTAGTCAGAACATTATCAGGCACAGCCGGCGACGATCCAAACAGCGTCGCGCCCAGCGACTGGGTCCCCGGTAACTGACTGTTGAACGCCGAAATCAGCGATGCAGGCTCATTGCCGTTGTTCTTCTGGAAATGCACCAGTCCCTTTGGAAACACAAACACTTCACCTTTGGTGATTGTTTTCATGAAGAGCTTGTTGGCTGTGGTGATGAATCCTACGTCGAGCGTGCCTTCGAGCACGAAGATCATCTCGGTGGCTCTAGGGTGAGTGTGAGGGGGGTTGAGGCCGCCGGGCGCAAAGTCTATGCGAGCCATGGAGACCCCGAGGGTGTTGAGGCCTGGGATTTTCTCAACGTTGGCTCCTGTGACGAGGGAGCCCATGGTGGTGTTGGTGGATCCCGGCTTGGCGATGCCCATGAAGGAGAAGTCCGTTATGTTGATTTCGGATGCGGGTTTGCATGTGTACCCGTTAACTTTGGTCGCTGCGAGATAAAGACGGAGTATTTATTGACTAGAAAAATAGATACAGAATATACATACACTAGGAGGCGAAAAAGACTAATATTGTTACCGGAGGCTAGATCGGCGACGCAGAGGTCTTGGAGCATGTCGGGGTCGGCGGCGACGGAGGAGGAGAAGAGGAGGAGGAGAGGGGAGAAGAGGGTGAAGAGAGAGGTCTTGTTCATTTTTGGTGGAAGAAGACTTCGGGAGTCTTAACTTGGATTTTTTTTTTCCTTGCTCTCTTTATTGCTTGGTTGATGAATGAATTAATGAGAGGGGATGGTATTTATAAGGTTGGGGGGGTAAACTGAAAAAAAGTTGTTGGGAAAGGGTTGATTTGGGAGTAAAGACGTGAAATAGGGGGACTTGCAACTAAAGAAATGTAAGGAGACAGGTAAGGATGTGGAAATATTAGCAAAGGATTAAAGGGGAAATTCATGGGTATAATCAATTAATTAGTGATTAATTAATGTGTAGGCCATGTGTAAGAATTAAGGAACGAGGATGAATTACTTAGATATTGGTGAAGATAAGCTGGGGCTTAGGTATACGTGTGTGAATGTATAAAGGGTTGACTAGTCTTGTTATTTTCATCATTCTAGAATCGGTTGGAGGAAACAAGAAAACAATTGCTCAGCAGGCAAAAAAAAATTGACGTTTATGCTAGTTCATTTTTACCAGCCACATGATTTCCTTTAAGCAAAAGCATGAAAGCTCAAGCACCTATCTACATCATGAAGGAAATATGACAAGAGATTGTGTCTAATTTGGATCAACTAAGTAAACGAAACATTTATGGTTTACTGTTATTTCTGCTAGTATTTATTTGTAAAAAGAAGATAGCCCCACATCAGATATTTAAACATCTTTCTAGAGGTTTAAACATTTAATGATTATTGGACTTTGATAAATGAGTCAAAACATATATTTTAAAATCCATGTGTAGGTAGCGCGATTTTGATGCACTTTACACGCTTGTTGCTGATCATTATTTCCCAGAATTTTCATAATCTGTTGTGATCTTCACGTCTCAAATTTTGTCTCGTTTCTATATCCCACTAACAATTTCAAGTTGTATACAACATAAATGGGGCGATCTTAGAAGAGTTACATTTACCTAGCTTTAATGAATTTTGATAAGGAATATACTTACGCTAAATTAAGTGTATTTAATTATAGTGCATCCAAACAGAAAAGAGAGAAGACTGAACGGGTTGTGGATCTTGATTATGAAAAAAAACATATTTATCCCTTCTTATGTTCAGATGACTATTTTTATAAGATTTGGTGAATTCTCTTTTTCAAATAGTTCTAATGTCATCTCTCGTCAATTATAAGGCAAAGCTATCACTAGCTTGGTGGGCTTGGCCCCCCAAACTTTTTCGAAATTGCTTATATATATAGTGGTTATATACAACAATTTACATATTTATATCCTTCTTAAAATCATGGCTTAGTTGCACTTAAATCCCTTACAGGTTCCCCCACTTTGCACATATATATACTTTACTTGTCTCTGTCAGCATGTCACACCTAAATTTTTAAAATTTTACATTTTACTACCCTATTGTTACACAAATGAAATTTCTCCCGGAAAATTCTCTTTTGATACTCATATGCTAAAGTTAGAACTTTTAACCCTTAATTTATTGTTGAATTTACTATTAAACCTATAATATTTTTATTTTAACCAACTACGAATCTATCTTAAAATAGTATTTTAATAGTTTTAAAAATATTAAGAGTTAAAATGTTTCAAAACTGAGTGTTTCATAAAAATATTTTTCTCTCGGGTGTGAGGGTTCTCATGTTTCATAATTGAGGGTATTAAAGTGCTAGACTTAAAAACTTTTAGGATGTATAATTGTGAACTCATGTAAGTGTTGTAAAAAACAAGTGAGTATGTATAAGTGCAAACTAGAGGAGAAACTGTGTGATCTTTATTTAAGTACAATCAACCTAAAAATATCTCAAATATTAATTGATTATTACTAATATACTTATGTACCTTGGATTCTTAACCCTCCAATATAAAATTTCCTACCCGCCCCTGACATTGATCATTTTACGTGTAGACCGCAGTCTGGCTGAAGCCGCCAGACCCAGTCAATCTCTTCAGGGTCCAATTTACGCTACATTTTGTAGCTTTTGCTTACCAACTAGAAATTATGTAGGGAAAGGTGTGCCCAAAACCCTCAAAACTTCGGCCGTGTTTCCTGCAGTAACACCCAAAATTTTCCACAAAGCTTCAAAGTGTCACGAATAACTCTTGAAAACTTTTAACTTTTCCCATCTAACCCTATGATGGGACAAATTTTCAAAACAAACCATTTTTAAAACTTATTTTTAAAAAACGATATGTTTCAACTTTAATTATCAAAACCGACTTAGTTTTAGTCTCAGGGCTGAAACTGAGTCGGTTTTGACGAAAAAAGTTTTCAAACTTCACGGGAGTTTAACTCCCGTGAAGTTTTGTTATGTAAAAACTTCACGAGAGTTGAACTCCCGTGAAATTTGGGAACTTTTTTTTGCCAAAACCGATCCAGTTTCAGTCCTGAGGCTAAAACTAGGTCGATTTTGTTAATTAAAGTTGAAACATGTCGTTTTTAGGGAATATTTTTGCAAAAGGATTGATTTTGAAAAAAAATTCACCCTATGATGGCTTTACTGTTTAACTACAATACACAAACGCCACCATTAATGAAGAAACAACCCGATGTTCTATTAATCCAAACCATCCAAACTTACCAATCAACCAAAATATAAATTAAGGATTCATATAATAAGGGATTTTTTTGTTGTTGTTGCAGAGGAGTATTCTCGTCATTTATAGCCACATGCTTTGCACATGCGGCTGTTAAAACTAAGAGTGGTGTTAGGGGCACACCCTAAACTACACCTCCAACCACACCCCCTCTTCCATTTGCTACAGTACTCCGGGCCCCACATGAGTTTTTAAAATTTAAAAACTCACATGTGGGGCCCCGGAGTACTGTAGCGAATGGGAGATGGGGTGTGGTTGGAGGTGTGGTTTAAGTTGTGCCCCTATCATTTCTTTAAAACTAATGACGATAATCTGGGTGTGGGGTTTCGTGGAAGTTGTTTTCATGATTTAGTGGAATAAACAAAATTCATAGGGGCTTTGTGGGAAGGACTCTAAATGTTTGGAGGTTTTTGCTAAATTTACCCATATTTAGACGTAAGTTACAAACCAAATAAGGAAAAAGAGAAATTATCTTTTCTTTTTTGACGATACATTTGAAAACTAAGAGGCTGATATTTTTAATTAGACTAGTTTTTATGCACGTGCATTGCATGTGGTTAAATATCAAAATAATTTATTTTTTATTTTATTACTATAAATAGTTCAGATTCATTTTATTTATTAGATTTGCTATAATTTTTATTTAAACATTATAAAAAAATTTGATGTAATGGATTTTTGTGCTAAACTGGGATCAATATACTTAACTGGGATATCATAATTGATTTTCGCAAAAAATATATCAGTTGACATAATAACATTTTCAAGCAGAATAGTAAAATAAAATAAGTTAAATTGATACTAAATGTCATATTCTAAACTCTACTAATCCCAAGCTATAGTATAGAGTCAAGGATGAATAACAATATCATTATGAACTATAGTTCTAGCAATAAAAAAATAATATTTCTTATTGCATTGAAAATAGAATTACACTGTGTTTTTCAACATTATAAGCTCATATTTTATAATAAACAATCTCAAAAGCAAATATAAAAAAAAAGTACGATAAACATGATATATATATGACATCTTAGCCTACATTATTTGATAGACTTAAATAATAAAAAGACAAAACTAAAGATTAATGGTAACTATAGTATAATTTTATGTGATAAAATTAAGCAATCACATAATCATACAAAAATACTAAAAATTTTGCATGAAAATTCATTCTAAAAATTTCTAATTTTACTCAAAAATTAAGTTATAGTATAAAATGTTCAGAAAATATTATCATTTATTCTTTTTGTTTCATATTTTAATTGAGCCGAGATCAATCTTTCTCCACCTACATCTTTTTATTGGACAATTCTAGAGTAGCGTCTTCATCATCTACATTAATTGTAATATCATGTTGGAGTTGAATTTCTTGAAAATGATCTCTTCAAATAATAAAGTCCAATACCAAAATCAACCCATTTGTCTTGTGCTTCCCCTCAAAAACCATAACCCTAATCCATGAAATGAGTTTGTACATAATGAAGAACAATAGATAATATCAAGAGACAAAAAAGAAAAAAGAAGGAATTGAATAAGAATCGCTAGGTTTGTACATGATAAAGAGCAAAAGACAAGATCAGAGTCTAGAAATATATTAAGATATACTTGAATCAATTAAATTATATTATTACTCATAATTGATATGCAAAAGTGACAAAATGTGTTGACAATCTTAAACTATAAAACATACTGTATGGGTCCTCTAACATAATTTTTTAATACAAGAAACCCCCAAGATTAATTTTATAAATCTCTTAGTTTTATGGAAGAGTTTGAGTGTAAAGAACAAATATTAAATTATCTAATTCGATTAAAGTAGTATCATATAAGTTAACCCCATACATGAAATTTATTTTAACCAAACCCCATATATAAGTATTATAATCTCAGTTGTGAATAATTATTAATCATATAACATGTGAATAATTGTTCTCAGTTCGGCATAATTAATCATGTAGCACACGAATAATTTTTTACAGTTTGATCATTTATCACATATAAGAGTGAGGGGGTAAATTTGACATTTAATAAATCGTCTAATTAACTTAAGCGTATCATGAACTACTTGAATTTTAGTCGGTGAGAGATTGCCACGTTGTGTGTAATTATTAATCATATAGCATGTGAATAATTGTTCTCGGTTTGGCATAATTAATCATGTAGCACGTGAATAATTGTTTGCAGTTTGATCATTGATCACATATAAGAGCAAGGGGGTAAATTTGGTATTTAATAAATCGTCTAATTTACCTAAGTCGCTCTTTCATTCATGTTTACATTTCAATTTAAACTATATCCTTATCTTCATACTATGTATATCCAATAAGAATTCATCAATTTATTAACTTATTTTTACTTAATGGATTAGTATTTGAATTCCAATGATATTTTTGTCTGCTAAAAGATTTTTTCGAACTCGTGCTTTTAAAGGGAGTATGATTTTAATTAATGATGTAGTAATGTAGACAAGCTTATATGGACATAAGTGAACCAAAACATATGATATGTCCTTAATTAACCTTACGCTAATGGATAATGGCAGATCGATTAGTATTTCATTCATTCTTGACTTACGTACAAAAATTTGCGGGGTCAACTAATCATGTATCATTATCTACTGTTATCAGAGTGGCATTTTCCTTGTAGAAGATAGATCACTCAATTTTATTATCTTGATATGTGAGTTATTGATGAATTATTAAATAGACGTGCACTCTCGTGTTCAATTAATTAGTAAAAAGTTGATTTTTATTTACAGTGGTTTGGTCTTTGGATGTTCAACTGTTTGAAAAACTTTAATTGTGAATGACAAATTTTTAATATAATGCTACTAGGTTGATAGTTAAGACAAAAAAAATTAAGGACAAAAGTTGCTATATAAACTAATCTACAGTCTTGCTGGAGACAGATACAAAGGATAACCCATTCGTCATGTAACAAATATTTACAATTAATGGAGAACACCGCAGTAACAAATATTTATAATGGAGAAAACTTTGCAAAAAGATAGGCTGATATGGAAATTGTAATGGCCATAGCTGCTCTACAATTGGATGCATGGTCTGATCAACTTGCTCTCCGACTCTGAGACCATCTTCTACTGTCATAAAATAAAAAATACTTACATTTTTATTTGTTCATCGATGTTAATAGGAATATTTGCCGACTCCCTTTGGATATGGGTGGTTGGGGGAGTAAGAAATTTTCCAAATATTGGTATTTGGATAAACTACCCCCCAATTCTCTCTTATTAGCTCTACCCCTTAATTTAAATATGTTGGTTTCTAAATGGAGCATTGTCAAAACTTTCCAATAATTTTTAATATGTTTGTAACATTTTCCTGCACCACCCTGAGGTGGCTCGGCTTCGGCCGAGCCCCTCTAGGTGGTGGGTTTGGTTGTTTTCCGTTGTTTCCGGTTCTTTCTGTGATTCGGTTCTGTTTCGATTTGTTGACTTGATTTGGCAGTAAGTCTGATTCCTGATTTGGCAGTAAATCCACTTCTGAGTTCGAGTCCGAAACCGATCTTGATTCGATCGTGATTCGTCCGAGTATGCCCTTGGTTGGATGACTCGTTGATTCTTTGACACTTGGCTTGATTCTGAACGCGTATGGATGCATTTCGTCGCTTGCGTGCGATTCGTCGATCTCGTCGCCTCGTTGGTTCGTCGGTTTATGCCGAACTGTGCTAAGGGACCTATAAGCAATTTTATATGCCTACAGGATCGTCTAGAGAATGTGTAACTAACTGAAGGCTATCCATGATAGCATAT
This sequence comes from Asparagus officinalis, assembly GCF_001876935.1. Classification (NCBI taxonomy): domain Eukaryota; kingdom Viridiplantae; phylum Streptophyta; class Magnoliopsida; order Asparagales; family Asparagaceae; genus Asparagus; species Asparagus officinalis. The sequence goes on from NC_033800.1 coordinate 30,296,741, forward strand.
TGTGAATTTCCCAAAAGATACGAATCTAGAAGGTGTTCATCGAAAACATACCTTCCACTACGACTCTACTCATATCAAGATCAAATAATATATCTCAAAAACTTGGTTGATCATTATGTTCTGTTGTACTGAAGGCTCTGTAACATGAGTATCTCTTTGACTCGGAGGTAGCTCCTGATTTGCATGCATCTGATCTTCAATTCTCAAAGTTAACAGAGGTGACTCGATCCTCTGTTGTTGGCCATGCCCGCAATTCTACAATTGCTGATTCTGATCTCTTTCTTGTTGACCTCCTACTGGTGCTTTGTGATAATCTCTCGTTCTATGTCCAATCTTGTGGCATTTATAACATGCACCCGTGTTTTGTGGTGTTTCCACGCTCTTTGTACCTTTTTGTGAGTTCTGACTCTTTCTTTGTTGCCCTCTCATTGATTCACCATGATACTCTACGGCTCTATGGCCAGATTTGTTATAGTTATAATAATATCCTAGAAATCTGCGCTGCTTTGGAGTTGTTTAATCTGGTTGTCCCCTCAGACTAGTATTATTCTGTTGCTTCTAATTGTCTAGTTGAGGCCCTTCTGGTCTTGCGAATGTCCCCTTGTTCTTGCCTTGTCTCTGGTTTCTCCTGTCTTAGGGCTCTCTTCTTTTCATGTAGCTTCAATGGTAGTTGGGGTTGGTGTAACTTCTGATAACACCTATATAATAGACTCAGCTGGTGTAATTGGTGAAGGAATTTCATCTAACGGTGTTGCTAGAGTCACCTGGTTGTCCAAACGCTCTTCTAAGGCTGCTATTCTAGCTGTAAATGATTCTAGGATGTTGATCAAATACTGTGGAGCCTGTTGCAGCTCATGCTCTAAATCAGTTTGCTTTGCTCGTCCTGACATCTACGGTTTCCGAAATAGAGCTTATAAGACACAGTAAATGGGTCAATTTAAACTATATCCTTATCTTCATACTATGTATATCCAATAAGAATTCATCAATTTATTAACTTATTTTTACTTAATGGATTAGTATTTGAATTCCAATGATATTTTTGTCTGCTAAAAGATTTTTTCGAACTCGTGCTTTTAAAGGGAGTATGATTTTAATTAATGATGTAGTAATGTAGACAAGCTTATATGGACATAAGTGAACCAAAACATATGATATGTCCTTAATTAACCTTACGCTAATGGATAATGGCAGATCGATTAGTATTTCATTCATTCTTGACTTACGTACAAAAATTTGCGGGGTCAACTAATCATGTATCATTATCTACTGTTATCAGAGTGGCATTTTCCTTGTAGAAGATAGATCACTCAATTTTATTATCTTGATATGTGAGTTATTGATGAATTATTAAATAGACGTGCACTCTCGTGTTCAATTAATTAGTAAAAAGTTGATTTTTATTTACAGTGGTTTGGTCTTTGGATGTTCAACTGTTTGAAAAACTTTAATTGTGAATGACAAATTTTTAATATAATGCTACTAGGTTGATAGTTAAGACAAAAAAAATTAAGGACAAAAGTTGCTATATAAACTAATCTACAGTCTTGCTGGAGACAGATACAAAGGATAACCCATTCGTCATGTAACAAATATTTACAATTAATGGAGAACACCGCAGTAACAAATATTTATAATGGAGAAAACTTTGCAAAAAGATAGGCTGATATGGAAATTGTAATGGCCATAGCTGCTCTACAATTGGATGCATGGTCTGATCAACTTGCTCTCCGACTCTGAGACCATCTTCTACTGTCATAAAATAAAAAATACTTACATTTTTATTTGTTCATCGATGTTAATAGGAATATTTGCCGACTCCCTTTGGATATGGGTGGTTGGGGGAGTAAGAAATTTTCCAAATATTGGTATTTGGATAAACTACCCCCCAATTCTCTCTTATTAGCTCTACCCCTTAATTTAAATATGTTGGTTTCTAAATGGAGCATTGTCAAAACTTTCCAATAATTTTTAATATGTTTGTAACATTTTCCTGCATGGAAACTAAAACTGTTAAGTAGGAAGGGTAGAAAACCTTAATGTGGTAATTTTGCGTATGTCAAGATTTGGGGGATAATCTTATAAATATAAAAAGATTTGAGGGGTATGTACAGAAAACCACTGAAAAAAAAAGCATACTCCAAAAAGGATGGAGTTATAAACATTCTTCTAATTTAAAAGAACCTAAATAGGGGTTACACCAAAGAATCTAACTAGAGGTTTGCAAAAATCCTGTTCATATAGAGGGGGAGGGAGGGGGAAATAAAAAATTACTACAACTTTTTTTTTCCCTTTTTTTTTTTTTTTTGCTAAATTTGCCAATTTCTAGCCATCTACCAACATATGGCCAATAACTAAAAACCAAGCACAACCCCAGGACTGAATCAAACAAATCATAAAGTTACATTTAAAGGCTAAGCCAAAGCTACAGCGGGACAAGCCCTTGTTGATGAAACAATAATCACTCAGAAGAAGAATTCTTGGATAGCCTGATACTAACTTTAAGCTAACTATGCGCGTCATTGTTTTCAACTAACAAACGTAAATACAACTTCTAAAGCAAACTTTTGACACTCGTCATGATCAGAGCAATTACTGTGTTTATATACTTTAAAAAATTTATTATGTCTCTACATATTCTTGTGCAAGCTGTTGCTTGCATTGCCTGCATTTTTTTCCGAAATCAAATTTTGTTTTCCCCCGTGATAAATACCCCACAAAATTAGGCAAGTATTAACTCTAAAAACAATCAACCTAGTTTAAAGGATTCAGGTCCTCTCCAATTATGTGGTAATTGGAGAGGATCCAATTCTTTCAATCTTCATCTTCAATCTCAAACTCAAAAGGTAAAATATCACCATGTAGGAGTTTCACAATCAAATTAGTGGTTTTCCAAATACCATGGTATAGATTTGATGATAATTTTATGCATGATAGATTGAATATTTCTTAAAACTAATTAAAAAATTTAAGTAGTTTTATATATCTAATTCTCCAATTAATTGGAGAGTCGTTTTTTTATAATTAGTTTAGAGAAGATATTTAATTTTATCAGATAATTTTATTTATGATAAATAAAATATTTCTAAAAAGTAATTAAAAATCCGAATGCCTTGCACATAGCTTGATCCTGCCAGACAATTAATTTCCTTCAAATGTAAAAGAAGTGGTCTCAAATCTCAATCCAATTCACCAATAATCTAGTTTCAAGCATTTTAGTCTCATGTCACCTGTATGATCCACCATAACTTCAGTACGAATTCAACACCAGATAAGTAACAGAACCCACAAATTAATGAAACCTCTGCAACCTTAAATTCAATCCAAGGTCAAGTAACTCCATAGATATCTCAGACACAATGTCTCTTCACCAAGCATCAGCAATCACAATCTCTCTCCTCATCCCCTCCATCTTCTTCAATCTTGGATATGCGGACAAGCTCACGATACAAAACCAGATGATGAAGAGGAAAGGAGTCCTGCAGGTAGCATGCCAAGCCATGATATCAAAATGGCCTTGGCATAAAATCTCTAATGGAGATATTTATACGGTTAATTTGCCTCTAGGTGCTTTGATTGATCTTGCGCCTGCACATTGCATGGGGAAGTGGAACGACGCGAACGGAGAAGAGAATGGGATTATATTTTCGGCATATGATTACTTCAGGGATCATCAGAACTGTAGGGAGAGTTGCGAGATGGTGGCAAAAGATGGTGGGTGGTATATTAGGAGTTCTACTTCAAGGGAATGGGAGCTTGTTCTTCGATTTCAGAGTCATCGTACGTGATTCATCTTTTGAGTTGATTAATGATATAAGATTTTAGGAAGAACGGTTTCATGCAATTGACAATGCGATGTTATTAGGCTATACAGTGTATTTATGTGTATGATCAATGTTTGTTTTTGATCTGATCGAAAATACGTTCGAATTTTAGTGCAGGTCTGAGATTTCTTCAATTCAAATAAATTTTAGTTGCTATGTGATTTCTGAATAAGAAATTTCACCTTGTAAACTCTCAGGAAGCCCGTTACTAAAAAATTCTTTTGATGTCATATGCATGACCGAAAAATCTGCTCATGTTTTTGTTAGAAATTTGGTGTAGACCCAAACCTCGTCGGCTCCGGCGATCACGAGGTCAGCGGCGACGACCTTCAGGCGAAGGCGAGCTCTCCACGAACTCCAGGCGAGTTCGCGACACCTTGCTGGCGACTCGTGCCCTCGTGGGAGTATATGGGACTTAGGCAGTGAACCGAGGACCAAATGAGTGCAAAAGCTTAAACTGTTAGATATTTGTCCAATGTTGCACTATGCTCATGGATGGAATTCCCAAAATAAATCAGATGTATGCTTTGACAAATTTGTGGTTGGCAACAAAGTCGATCATTATGGCAGCCTAACTGTAAAATACACAGCAATATATCCGTCAAATACGTCGTGCATGCTGATACCTATGACGTACTGGTTCTAAATCTGAATATGATTACTCTGAGGCATCTTCACCAATCTCTGAAGCTAATGCATAATACTTCAAACTCTGTGTATACTTCTATTAAAGGGATTAACATCTATAGATACCTGCAAACTTGCGCCAGGAATTCAAAAGGTGGCTGTTGACATCTCATCAGCCACTACCCAGGTCGTGATAAAAAGTTACCGTGCCTACAGTAAATACATATCGCTACAGTAATCACCAACTGTAATCACACTAAATATTACTGTAGTAATACTGTAGCAACAATGTGCACCTACCACAAACTCATCTATATATAGCTCTCCCCACCGTTAAGTTTAGATTATCACAGTGTCTCCAATTAAGAGTGAAAAGAAAGAGAGAGGGAGATCAAATCAAAGAGAGAAAAATAGAAAGTTTCTCCTTAAGAAGAGAAATTATAACTCCTAAATTTTTCTCATAGTGGATTATTCTATCTTTGCCCGTGGTTTTTACCCCAAATTCATTTAGGGGTTCTTTCACGTAAATCTGTGTATTCATTTATTACTTCTGCTCTACTATTTGCTAGAACCTTGCTCTATTGGGCCTCGACTTTGTCCCAACAAGTGGTATCAGAGTCTGGCTTAGGGTGCATGTATCTACTTATCATATGCTTTGTGGCTGCCATCAAAGGTGGATCATCCACATCAGAAAATAAATTAGATTATCATTTACCATTTGAAGGTGACGACTACTATTTACGAGTACGATATTGTTCATAAATACGATACTATTCACAAGTGCAATGTTATTCACGGATACGATTACTGTTTAAAAATACATTTATTGTTTACGTGAAATAGTAAGAAGCTACTGTTCATGGTAGAGACAATGGCAGCGAAGTTCAAGATCGAGAAATTCAACGGGAGTAATTTCTCACTGTGTAAGTTTAAGATAAATGCTATATTGAGAAAAGATAATTACCTAGTGGCCATCGGTGTAATGCCAGATAACACAACAGATGATAAGAAGTGGAACGAGATGGACAGGAATGTTATTGCTAATCTCCATCTAGTATTAGCAGATAGGGTGCTGTCAAGCATAACAATAAAGGAAATCTAGGATACTCTAACAAAGCTATATGAGATCAAATCTCTGCACAAAAAATTCTTCTTAAAAAGGAGATATTACACTTTGAGGATGGAGGAATATACATCAATGACCGACCACATCAATACCCTAAACACACTGTTCTTCCAACTCACAACGTTGGGGCATGCAATCGGTGTGAATGAACGTGCACAATTTCTACTTTAGAGTCTACCTGACTCGTATGATCAGCTTATCATCAATCTCACAAACAACGTTTTAAGGACAATTTAGTCTTCGATAACATTGCGGCCGCTATTCTAGAGGAGGAAAGTAGGCGTAAAAATAAGGAAGACAGATGGGAAAGTTTGCAACAAGCGGCGGTTTTATCGGTGACGAGAGGAAAATCAACGAAACATGGCTCCAGTGGGAGTCATACACATGATAGATCAAAATCAAGAAGTAAGAAAAATATCAAATGCTACAATTATAGCAAAAGGGGCACCTGAAATCAGAGTGTTGGCATAATAAGAAGAGTGGTGATAAAAGTCTTTAGAGCTATCAACATCTCAAAGATGCATTGTCAGTACATCAGATGATGGTAAAATTTTATATAGTGGAACATCCACTGTTGATGAAGGCAGAAAGATATTTGCTGATGTCTGGCTTTTAGATTCAGCACCCTCTTGGCACATGACCTCCAGGAGGGAATGGTTTCTCAAATATGAACCTATCTCAGGAAGATTTGTATTCATGGAAAATGATCATGCCTTGAAGATTTTTTATATTGACACTATCAAAATTAAAATGTTTGATGGTACAATACGCACCATTCAAGATGTGCGACATGTGAAGGGGTTGAAGAAGAATCTATTGTCTTTAGGACAATTAGATGAGCTCGGTTGTAAGACCTATATAGAAAATAGGATCATGAAGATTGTTAGAGGGGCTCTTGTTGTGATAAAAGGAGAAAAGATAGCTGTAAATCTATATATGCTCAAGGGAAAAACCTTGCAGGAAGATGATTCATGTGTGGCATCAACTAGTCATAGAGAAGAACAAACCATAATGTGGCATCGCAAACTAGGCCATATGTCAAAACGAGACTTGAAGATTCTCTCTGATCAGAATCTGCTTCCTGGACTTAATTCGGTAGTTCTTCCATTCTGTGAGCATTGTGTTACAAGTAAGCAATATCGGCTAAAGTTCAACACATCATGTTCTAGAAGCAAGACTATTGTGGAACTAGTTTATTCTTATGTATGTCAAGTACCAGTTACATCCATACGAGGAGCAAAGTACTTTGTGTCATTTATTGATGATTACTTCAGAAGGTGTTGGGTGTATCTTATCAAGAAGAAGGCGGATGTGTTTTTAATCTTTAAAGCCTACAATGCGTGAGTCGAGCTTGAATCTGAAAAGAAGATTAAGTGCTTGAGGTCAGATAATTCAGGAGAATACACAGACGGTGAATTTCTTACATTCTACAAACAAGATGGCATCAAAAGACAATTCAGTATTGCTTATACTCCTCAATAAAATGGAATGATGGAGAAGATGAACAAAACTATGTTGTAAAGAACAAGAATAATGTTAACAACTGTAAATCTGGATAAAGTCTTATGAGCGAAAGCAATAAAAACTACATGTTATGTGGCAAATCGATCTCCATCAACTGCAATACAGTTAAAGACACCGATAGAGATATGGATCGGTAAGCTAGCTGATTATTACAACCTCCATATATTTGAAAGTCTAGTGTACGTAATGTACAATGCCCAAGAAATTATAAAGCTGGATTCAAAATCTAGAAAATATATATTCTTGGGATATGCTGACAGAGTTAAGGGGTATCGCTTGTGGGATCTCATTGCCCGCAAGGCTATCATTAGCAGAAATGTTATCTTTGTAAAGAACCAACTGTAAAGTGAATAAAAAAAACGGTTCAAGGAAGGACTCAGAGACTATAGCTGTTCAGGTAGAAAATAATTCAAATTCTTCTGAAACAACACCAGAGCATGATGTACAAGAACTAGTCGAGTTCGAGGCTCCAGAAGTTTGAAGGTCAACTCGTGAGAGAAGACCACCAACTTGACACTCGGAGTATAGTACGGAGAGTAATATTACATACTGTCTTTTAACAGAGGATGGAGAGCCATTAACTTTTCATGAAGCTATAAGTAGCACATATGTATCTTTATGGATGGCAGCAATGCAGGAAGAAATTAAAGCTCTTCATAAGAATAAGACTTGGGTACTTGTGTCACTACCATAAGGAAGAATGGCCATTGAAAATAGATGGGTCTATAAGATCAAGAGAAATGACGATAATCAAGTGTAGAGATATCGTGCTAGATTGGTGGTAAAAGGATATGCTCAAAAAGAATGTATTGACTTTAATAAAATATTTTCTCCTATAGTTCGACTTACAACAGTCCGAATAGTCCTGGCTATGAGCGCTATATTTGACTTACAACTAGAGTAGCTAGATGTGAAAACAATATTGCTTCATGAAGATCTTGAAGAAAAAATTTACATGCTCCAACCAGAAGGTTTTGAAGAAAAAAAATTCGGTCTCCCTTGTGCATATTTCAAGATGTTTGGTGAAAATAACTTTGTTATCTTATTATTGTATGTTGACGACATGTTAGTTGCAGGCCCCAACAAAGATTGTATCAAAGAATTAAAGGCATAGTTGACTAGGAAATTTAAAATGAAGGATTTAGTATCTGTAAACAAGATTCTTGGGATGTAAATTTACCAAGACAGAATTAATAGGTAGATTTGACTTTCTCAGAAGAATTATTTGAAAAAAATCTTGCGGCGTTTTAACATGAAGATTGTTGTTTATGGAAAAATTTGAAGAAGACAATTGAGAATATGATTTATTGTATTATCTCTCTAACTGGTTTAGACGAAGAACGAATATAATTCTCTCAATACAATTTCTCTCTAACTAACCTAGAAAAAGAAATTACACTCTTCTTAATCGGAATCCCGATTTACAAAGAAGAAGATCGACAGAGATCTTCTCCTTTGTTTAAGACTGGGGTCTTCACGGTAGCGATGAGATTGATAGACTATCAGAGGTAACTGTTAACGTGATAAATTTATGGACCTGTCATCCTATTGAGAAGAGGATTGACAAGTTGAGGGACTATCAGAGGTAGATGTTAACATAATAGTTTTATGGACCTGCCCTCCTATTGAAGTGGATTGGCAGATTGATGGACTATCAGAGGTAACTGTTAACGTGATAGTTTTGTGGATCTACCATCCTATTGAAGAGGATTGACAGATTGATGGACTATCAGAGGTAACTGTTAACGTGATAGTTTTGGTAGATTTTGTGGTTGACAGAGGTATTCTATTAAACATAACAACTCAGAAACTTTATTACTCATAATCCAATGAACTACAAATAAACCAACCCTCAGTCTTGAACAAGTGCAAGGGGAAAAAAGGAGTAGGCCACTATCTAATGAGTTTGACTATCAGAGGTAATTGTTAACGTGATAGTTATTGGAGACCCGACATCCTACTGAAGAGGATTAGCTTCAGTAGTCGTAGTATCTTCCCCTTCTGACTGAGGAGATTGGGCTTGGTCCGATTGCTCAGGAGAAGGTTGGGCTTGGTCCGATTGCTCTGGTTGATCCTGCCTACTTTGTTCTTCAGCTTTGATCCTGTCAATACTCTTTTGAGCCTGTTCGCCTCGAGAAATTAGTTATCTCCAGGAACGGCATTCTGCAACTCCTATTCGGACTAGGAGGTCGGTTTGCAAGTTGTGTCGACAGGTCTCTACCAGTATAGACTGTGTCATACCTGACGAACATCGCAGAGCCATGTTTCAAAACCTCTTGACGAAGGCTTTGACGGACTCCCTCTTCTTCTGCTTAGTGGCGAGAAGAGTATGGATGGAGACTTCTGTATCATCTTCAAAGAATCTTGATAGGAAGAGTCTCTCTAGATCCGTCTACTTTTGGATACATCCCGTAGGCAGTTTCCTAAACCATTCAAAGGTAATTTCCTTAAGGGTGCCAATGAATAATCGAGCTAGTATGGCGTCATTTGATATCACATTCCCAGTCTGTGACTTGAAATGATAGATATGTTGGTTCGGTGATCACGTGCCGTTAAAAGTTTGTAGCGTCGGGACCTCAAATTTTGGAGGTTAAGGGTCTGCATCTCATTCGGCTGGATAGGGCCTGACAACTCCCTCATCTTAGAGCTCGCTTCTGTTAGCAATGATATTGAGACGGGCTTCCAATTCTTCTATTTTGGCAGACTGGAGATTATACTCGTTCTCAGTCTCTCTTCCTTCATCAGAGGAAGATTCCAGGTTGTGGGCTTCTTGGTCAGAAGCCGTGTCTGTTTTCGTCAAAAGTTGGTCTCGTTGTGGAATTCATTATATCTTCAGTCGATTACAATAAATTCAAAAGAGATAGTCTTTTTATAAGACTTCTTTTACACAAAAAAATAAAAAATTATAACTTTTTAGAAACAAACGCAGGATCGTTGTTTGGATCACTGCTTGTGTGGGATCTTTGCCTGTGCCGGGAGCGCTTTGACTCGTGGACCACCAAATCACAGATTCTGATTGAATCGTAAGGGGTTTAATGATTCTTCTTTCGTTTATCGAAGTGAGAATTTAAAACGATATCTTATTAAAGTAAGATAGTCGTTCTTCTTGAGATCAAGTCAAAGCTCGAATCTCAAGGGATTGCTAGAAGCTCAGGAACTCTGCTCTCTCTGCTCCAAAGTGCTCAGAAATGATCAGCCCTCTTCAAAAATAATCTCAGGGGGGGTATTTATAGCCCCTAGGACAAACAGTGCTTCCGAGACAGTGTTTACTGTCTCCGCGGCCGAGACATCAAAGACTGTCTCGGGGTCCGAGACAGTAAACACTGTCTCCGATTCCGAGATAGTAAATACTGTCTCGGAAATCCTCAACCGCCCAGCAGTTTTCTTGTAACTGTCTTCCCACGTTTTACAACTCCGTTATTATGGCAGTTATCAACGTGATTCTCTCCCACGACGTTTCTCACGTTCTTGAACAGTTGGTGGCCACGTGTTGGCAGTTACAAAACGGTTTCTGACTTCTTTGAGAGCTGTCTCGTGGGCGAGACAGAGAATGCTGTCTCGCATGGCGAGATAGAGAATGCTATCTCGCATGGCGAGACAGAGAATACTATCTCGCCTGCGAGACAGTAACAACTGTCTCGCCTGGCAAGACAGAGAATGCTGTCTCGCATGGCGAGACAGAGAATACTGTCTCGCCTGCGATCTCGCGTGCGAGACTGTAAAGACTGTCTCGCGTGCGAGACAGCCCATACTTGTGTTCTTCTGCCTTTTTTGGATGATATCTTTTTTTGAGCTGTATTCGGATATCTTTCAGTATTTTTTGATGCCTACAGATACCCCCTCCAAATTGTTCTAGACTTATTCTTTTATAGAGGAGTCTGGGACACTTTGGATAAGACAAGTCTTATTTGCGATCCTTTCAATACTTGATTGAGTAGATCGTGTAGAAGAATCTGTAAAATGTCTCCAGCCCTTGATCTCTTTATCCATTAGTCTATTCAGTTCTTTGTAGAATAGCTAATGCTTCTTCGGCACTGCGTTTATCGCTTGACCGTTGTTGAGATCTTGAATCGAGGCTAGTATTTCCAGATTGATGCTTGTATGTCCATTGAAAGTTCGTCAGGTTATCCTTAAGAATATTCAGAATAATATTCTCTAGAAACTACCTGTCGAGTGTAGGAAAACAGTTTAGACTCGTGTACCTATTGGAGTAACATGGTCTCTCTTTTTTGGTGGTAGAGATGAACCCAAAGATGGAGAGGAAGAATTTTATATTCTATCTCCTGGTCTCTTGTTTGTTGGTAGAGATGAACCCAAAATCAGAGAGGAAGAATTTTATATTCTATCTCCTGGTCTCTTGTTTGTTGGTAGAGATGAACCCGATGATGGAGAGGAAGAATTTTATATTCTATCTCCTGGTGCAAAAGAAACTCGAAGTGGGATCTGCACTTAGAGAATCTAGATTGATTTGAATAATCATAACTGTCATAAGGTTTGATTATCCAATTCAAAGTTAGACCTTTCGTTCGCAAAATGAATCGAAAGAAGATTTTGATTATGGTCCTAACTGTAGTAAGGTTTGACCAAGTGAGAGTTTTGAGACGATCCTAACTGTAGGAAGGTTTGATCGCTCGATTTGTGGGCCTCTCGTTCATTGAAGGAATCGAGAGGGGATTTTGGCTTTGGTCCTAACTGTTTAAAGGTTTGACCAAATGAGGGTTTCGAGATGATCCTAACTGTTTAAAGGTTTAATCGTTTAATTTGTGGACCTCTCGTTCATGGAAAGAATCGAGAGAGAATTTTGGCTTTGGTCCTAACTGTTTAAAGGTTTGACTAAATGAGGGTTTGAAACGATCCTAACTGTTTAAAGGTTTGATCGTATGGGGATTTGAGACGATCCTAACTGTTTAAAGGTTTAATCGTTTAATTTGTGGACCTCTCGTTCATGAAAAGAATCAAGAGGGGATTTTGGCTTTGGTCCTAACTGTTTAAAGGTTTGACCAAATGGGAATTCGAGACGATCCCAACTGTTTAACGGTTTGATCGTATGGGGATTTGAGACGATCCTAACTGTTTAAAGGTTTAATCGTTTAATTTGTGGACCTCTCGTTCATGGAAAGAATCGAGAGGGGATTTTGGCTTTGGTCCTAACTGTTTAAAGGTTTGACCAAATGGGAATTCGAGACGATCCCAACTATTTAACGGTTTGATCGTTCGATTTGTGGACCTCTCGTTCATGGAAGGAATCGAGAGGGGATTTTGGTTTTGGTCCTAACTGTTTAAAGGTTTGACCAAATAAGGGTTTTGTAAGGGAAGATTGATCTAAAGAAGTGATCGAATCTCATCTCAGCAAAAGAGTATTCAGAAATCACCATGGGGATATAGTGTTTATCACTTTGTTTGTAATGATCGGGTTATCCCTAAGAAAATTACATATAACTTTCTTCCGAGAACTTCCCGTTACATGAACCATCCACCCCCAGCTTCTTTCACGAAACTGGGTCTAACATCATACTGAGTTACATGACCGGGTTATCCTTAAGAATATTACATGTAAAAATTCTCCAGGAACTTCCCGTCAAGAGTGGGAAACAGTTTAGACTCATATACCTATTGGAGTATCGAGGAGCAGTTTATACTCGTATACTCTTTGGAGTGTTGAGAAGCAGTTTATACTCGTATACTCTTCGGAGTGAGGGGAAACAGTTTATACTCGTGTACCCAATGGAGTTAGAGTCGTCTTTACTTGGCTTGTTTCGCCGTTATGACACCGGAGTCAATTAAGGCTTGGATTTTGTTTTTGAGTCCAAAGCAAATCTCGGTGGGATGAAGAACCCTTCTGTGGTACGCACAGTAGTTTGGATCTGTAATCCTCTTAGCTCCCTCCTGATCCTTAATAGGTGGTAGCTCAATTTTGTCATTGATGAGGAGGTATTTCAAGATGGCTGGAGCTTCATCATCTTCGAAAGAATACTCCTTTTGAAACCTCGGATCGGGAGTCGCGTTCCCAGTGATTGCAGATGTCATCGGTCGGCTTCTCTCAGCTTTCTTTCTTTTAAGAAAGTGTTCAGCTTGTTCGCCACGTAGTTTTAACTCTTTCCAAGTTTTGGATGGTACGATCCCTAGGGCTTCCAGGACATCGATAGAGAGATTATTGTGGCATGTTTGCAAAATGAACTCCTCTGTAACAGGATCTCTGCAATTCATTGCCTTGTTACAGAAGCGCTTGACAAAATTGTCGATTGACTCTCTGTCTTTTTGCTTCTCATCCATAAGGGTTCCGATTGACACTTCGGTGTCATCATCGAAGAAATTGCTGAGGAATAAACTTTCTATGTCATCCCAGCAATTATTGATCCCTGGCTTAAGACGTCGGTACCAATCGAAAGCCGACCCGCGAAGGGTGCCAATGAATGACCGGACCATTAAAGCCTCATTTCCAGAGATCATGCCCAAATGAGACTTGAAATAAATCAAGTGCTGAATAGGCGAGCTTTTCCCGTCAAACGGTGTGAAGTTGATCAGATTGAACTTTGTCGGGTATGGTATTGAATCACATTCTCTTGGATAGGGACACGGAATACCCATCTTCTTTACTTTCTGAGCGGACATCAAAGCATTGACTTTGTTTTCAAGGTCTTGCATTTTCTTGTCCTCATCTTCATCTCTCTCTGAGTGATGTTGAGCAGAAATAATTGGGTCACCCTCAGTGTTATTAAGCGGTGCAATTGAACCACCCCCAATGTTGTTATTGGGAGGATCTGTTGAACCACCCCCAGTGTTATTGTCATTGGGAGGTGTATCAGCCATAATGACCTCATCCACTTCTGGATCACTGTCATCTACAACATTCTGAGTGTGGCGGCTGGATTCAGCTCGCTGACTGGACTCAGGAGGTTGAGGTCGTTGAGTTAGCAATTCTCTCATTTGTTGAATAGCTAACTCCATCTCTGTCTTCATCTCAGCTCTAATTTCTTCACGTTGCTTCGCTAGAGCTTCTTGAAGCATTTGAGCAAATTGATCAGAGGTGATCGTGAGTACTTCTCTGGTTTGTCCCGTGCTAGACATTGTATCATCAGAAGCGATTGCAGAACAAGTGTCTGAGAATTCATACTCCGAGGACATTCCTTCTTGCATTCTCTTGTAATCTCTGCGTCTGATGGCTCCTAATTAGAGTCGAGACATCCTTTGAGCAATTCTTGGATTGACTTTTCCTCTCGGGGAAAAGTCAGGATTTGAGAGTCACTTGAATGCCGCTTAGATTTTCTTTTATCAACCATGTTGATGGTGATTTTAGGGAATTCGTCATCTTGGACAGCTGATCTTCTCTTACGGAAATGTCTCGGCTTAGGCTTCGACATTTTGGTGAAAAGACTGTGGAATACCGAAGCTCTTCGCGGGATGGCCTCTCGTTTGGAGTAGTCACATTCCGACGGTACTGCTCTAATGAATCGCATACAGAAACAATGAGAGCTCATTTCTCGGACAATCCTCTTTTGAGTTTTGTTCACAACCCCAACTTGATAGTATGACTCATCAGTATGATTACTGGAGAATCCTATCATTTGTTAGTATGACCTCCCAAGTATAACGATGTCTTTTGACGAACATGTCTTTTTCTGAGGATGTAAAACCTTGTTGGCATTCTCAGGACAACTTATTATGTCTTTGAGCGATCCAAGGTTATGTCGGGAGTCACACGTTTAGAACCACCCCCTCGTGGGTGCGGAGTCTTAACGGGCTCCGAATGCTGATTTTGCACAACTCCAGACTTTAGAATCCAAACTTGCAGAGTCATCACGAGCAGAGATGTTGCGAGTAGAATTCTCAGCAACAATCAGGCGAGAGTATTCATTTGTAATGTTCGACGGAGTCGAAAACTTGAAAATCTTCTTAGAAGACAAAATTTTCCTGCATTTGTGAGGCGAGGAAAACTTTGAGGATGAGGATGCCAGATATTCCTCAAACTTTGCTTGGTCGAATTCATATTCATCCGTGGACTCAACCAATATCTTGATCGGCTGCGACACGACGGTCTCGGCAGCGAAACCGTTGGCTCCCACTGTGGTCGCCAGTTTGTTTTCGTCAAAAGTTGGTCTCGTTGTGGAATTCATTATATCTTCAGTCGATTACAATAAATTCAAAAGAGATAGTCTTTTTATAAGACTTCTTTTACACAACAAAATAAAAAATTATAACTTTTTAGAAACAAACACAGGATCGTTATTTGGATCACTGCTTGTGTGTGATCTTTGCCTGTACCGGGAGCGCTTTGACTCGTGGACCACCAAATCACAAATTCTGATTGAATCGTGAGGGGTTTAATAATTCTTCCTTCGTTTATCGAAGTGAGAATTTGAAACGATATCTTATCAAAGTAAGATAGTCGTTCTTCTTAAGATCAAGTCAAAGCTCGAATCTCAAGGGATTGCCAGAAGCTCAGGAACTCTGCTCTCTCTGCTCCAAAGTGCTCAGAAATGATCTGCCCTCTTTAAAAATGATCTCAGGGGGGTATTTATAGCCCCTAGGACAAACAGTGCTTCTGAGACAGTGTTTACTGTGTCTCGGGTTTCGAGACAGTAAACACTGTCTCGGGTTCCGAGACAGTAAATACTATCTCGGAAATCCTCAACCGCCCAACAGTTTTCTTGTAACTGTCTTCCCACGTTTTACAACTCCGTTATTTTGGCAGTTATCAACATGATTCTCGCTCATGATGTTTCCCACGTTCTTGAACAGTTGGTGGCCACGTGTCGGCAGTTACAAAACGGTTTCTAACTTCTTTGAGAGCTGTCTCGTGGGCGAGACAGAGAATGCTGTCTCGCATGGCGAGACAGAGAGTGCTATCTCGCATGGCGAGACAGAGAATACTGTCTCGCCTGTGAGACAGTAACAACTGTCTCGCCTGGCGAGACAGAGAATGCTGTCTCGCATGGCGAGACAGAGAATACTGTCTCGCCTGCGAGACAGTAAAGACTGTCTCGCGTGCGAGACAGCCCATACTTGTGTTCTTCTGCCTTTTTTGGATGATATCCTTTTTTGAGCTATATTCGGATATCTTTCAGTAATTTTTGACGCCTACAATGTCATCAACCACCTTTCCCTTCCCTTTGCTTGTGTGAGGTCGGGATGAAGACGTTTTTCCTCTCCGGGAAGATTCTTGCCTGGGTGGCGAATATGTCTTCTGAGATTTGGCATTGTTTGCAACGATTTGAGTCAACAGGGCCATGAGTTCATTGATGGGCTCTTACTGAGATTTGATCATGACCTCCTGCTCATCAAGTCTCTTCCTGAGTTCTTCATGGTTTCCCATCATATAAGCGGGGCTCTCATGTTCAACAAAAGAGATTAATGATTGGGGCTCTGCAATGGCTGAGTGTTCATCATTGGAATTGGTTCCCCTGGCTAACCTCTGATAGTTGACAGGGGAAATGGCTCCTGTTCGCGTCCGAGTACGTCGGTAAACTCCTTCAAACTCGTTAGCGATTTCTCTGACGGTCGGCGAACGACTTGTCTCAGGTAAACTCCTTCAAACTCGTTAGCGATTTCTCTGACGGTCGGCGAACGACTTGTCTCAGAGTCATCGGAGCTAGGACCTGGGGCTTTCCCTCTGCCGATCACATTGATAGTGACCTCAGGATATTCGGTCTCTGGAGACTTCTTCCTGTGCGAACGTCGTTGTTGGTTAGACAAAGCAACGTCCGTTAATTGGTCGAACACCAATGGTTTGGCCACACATTAGCAGCATTGATATCCCGAGAGGACCATAGGAATCAGCCGTTCACATTGGAATGAACGAATGACTTGCTGCATCGGTCTTTCTCTCGATATGAACTCTCTCAAATCTGTTGTAAAGATTCGAGGAGAATTACTCACTGATTGTGAGGTTTGAACTGGAACCCCCAGTCCATGATTGGACAGGACTGGCTCTTGGTGAACATGGATCTGGTTGAGATGCCTTGAATCCATGAACTTCTTATATCCGCCCCTCAATCTAGTCATGCTACGCAGAGTATTCGGAGGTCTCGCGTTTGGCACTTGAGACGCGAATGTCGCGTTTGGCACTTGAAATGCAAAGGTCGCGTTTGGCACTTGAAACGCGAAGGTCGCGTTTGGCACTTGAAACGCGAGGTCTGTTTTTTGGTTTGGCAACATGAGGGTCGCGTTCTTCATTGTCGACGCGAGGGTCGTGTTTTGACTGGGAAATGCGAAGTTGAAGTTCGCGTTCAACGAAGGCTTGAGGTCCGTGTTTTGGCTGTAAAACGCGCCATTGAGGGCCTCGTTCAGTCTGGTTCTCGCGAAGCTCATGTTTGGGCTCATAAATACGAGGCTTGCGTTCTAAAGTAGAAACGCGTAGCTCAGGGTCGTGTCTAAGCTCATGAACGCGAAGTTCGCATTGGTTGGAGGATCGATTTTCTCGGAGTTGTGCTCGTCGCTGAGACCTTCTTCTTCGACGAGCAACGCTCTTCTTGGCCTGTTTTAAGGCTTTTGCAGGGGCATCATCAGCGTTGATTGGATCTATCTCCGTCGTAGGCCTTTTACCACCCATGACACGTCGTGTTGACGCGGGTGTGGAGTTTTCAACTCGTTGAACGAGTTTGGCAGAGGTAGAGCCCGGTCCTTTAGAGGAGGGGCTGTTTGATGAATTTTGGCCAAAGGAGAGGACTTTCTTCGGCACTCCAGCAACAGTTAGAGATTTAGTCTCCTTGGAGACTTGGTGGATCTTGCGCATAGCCTTGGGGCTAAGGGATCCAGAGGAGATAGCCTTCTCAAACTTGGCTTGATCAAACTCTACCACGAGAGTTTCGACGATTGTTCCAGTGAGATGAACATCGGATTGCACCACCACTTCTTCGTCAGAGAAGCTTGTCCCCAGCAGAGTCGCCATCTTTTGTTTGGTGAAAAAATTCGATGTAAAAGAAATGAAAGAAAAATTGATTTGTATTCTCTCAAAATCGATTACAATTTGGATTCCGATTACAAAAGAGAGAAGAATGAATTTGATTCTCCCATTTGTTTAATTCTGGGTTCTTCACGGTAGCGATGGAGTGCCTCCCTCGAATGCTTGCGTCGAGTTTGCTCTCTGTTGATGATCCGCACGTCTTGATTCACTGGAACGATATCACCTCCTCACGATTTGACGTTGTGGAGAACTTGCGTGGCAAGTTTGAAACTCTTGATAAGTTGATAACTCTGAACGAGTTTTAACTCTTGAAAAAGAGTTTATTTGAACCGAAAGTTCGGTTGATAAGCCAAGGATGAAGAAGATCTTGTTGCAGATCTCCCAAGCTCCAGAAAATGCTCCAAGGATCTCTTCTGCTGCTATCAAACCGAGAGCCAAGTCCCCTCCGCGCCAACCTCGCTGCCAATTCTCCGATCCAAAAAGCCAACCTGAACTCCATTGAGTTTACCCATATTTATAGCGAATTAAGGGGTGTAACCGCCCCCTTAATTCTCTCCATAATGGGATTGAGAGGGGTGTAACCCCCCCTTAATCCGCTCCTAAGTAGGGCGGAACTCCCTCAAATCGTGGAGGGAAAACGGTTCCTATAACCGTTCAGCTCGTGTTTGAACGAGTCAAACACCCACGTTGGCGTTCAGGACCCTAACTCCGCATTTTAGACTGGAGACACGGAGTTGGGTACCCGCTGGGCATTGAAAAACACGGGTCCGACCCCAGCGTTTTAATATTGTAACGCGGGTCCGACTCCAGCGTTTTGATGTTGTAACGTGGGTTCGACCTTCGCGTTTTGCTGTTGACACACGGGGAGGACCTCCGCGTTTTGGTGTTGACACACGGGGAGGACCTCCGTGTTTTGGTGTTGATTCATGGGGAGGACCTCCGCGTTTTGGTCTTAGAGCGCGGTGATGAGTTCCGCGTCTTGCTTTGGAGAGATTATCAACAAGTAATCTCTTTTGTCATAGCGTTGCAAAGATCATTGTCTTGTAATCTTTGTCTTGGCTCCTTGAGAATATGAGAGTCGTCAGATTGTAACTCCCGATGTTGATTGTGAATGTTGTTGAACTAGAGCTCTCATCGGTTGTCGTGAAGGTCGTCAGATTGTAACCTTCAGCGATCTACGTGAAAGTCTTCAAATTGTAGCCTTCTGGAAGTCATCAGATTGTAACTTCCAACTTCGGTGTTTGATGGGGGATAAGCTATCTATTGTGATTTTTAGACAGCCTACAGTCTTAACCGACCCCACTTCATGGAAAACAGTTTTAAAACCATTCAAGTGGTTTAAGGGGTGTAATCCCCTCTAAAATCATGGGAGAACGGTTTTAGAACCGTTTAACTCGTATTTGAATGAGTCAAATGCAAAATCTATGATTTGGGCACGAACACTGTGTTCTGGGACTAAAACGCAGAGTTGGGACCTACGTTGGTGGCTGAGAACGCACAGGTCGCGCTGCATTTTGAATCTGGACTGCAAGGCTGACCCTTGCGTTTTGAAGTTGGAACACAGCTCTTGAGCTTTACGTCTTATTTTGGAACACAGCTACGAGTTCTCTGTTTTACTTTTGGGAGTTTGGAATGCGGCCACGAGCTCTGCGTTTTGAATCTGGGACGCAGAGGTCAGCTCTGCGTTTGGATTTGAAGAGACCGTTAATTTTTAGTCTCTTTTGCTAGAGCGTTGCAAAGACCGTTATCTTGTAATCTTCATTTTAGCTCTTTGAAAATATGAGAGTCATCAGATTGTAACTCTCGATGTTAATTTTAAAAGCTGTTGATTGAAGCTTTTATCAGTTGTTGTGAAGGTCGTCAGATTATAACCTTCATCGATTTACGAGAAAGTTTTTAAATTATAGCCTTCTTGAAGTCGTCAAATTATAACTTTCATCATCGGTATTTGATGGGGATAAGCTATCTACAGTGAATTTTAGGCAACCTACAATTATAAGTCAATTTCTACCCCACTTCCTGTTAATTTTAAGTTATCTTCCAGTATGAGTTCTAGCAGTGAAGAATAGAGGATGAAGATGTTTCGAGTATCATATGCATCAACAGTGGGAAGTCTAATGTTTGATATGATTTGTACAAGACTAAACATTACACAAGCAGTGAGAATGGTTAGTCGATATATGGTGAATCCTGATAAAGAGCATTTGAATGCTGTAAAGAGGATCGTAAGATACATTAAGGGAACCTCAAATGTTGCATTATGTTATGTGGGATCAGTTTTTATTGTTAATGGATATGTTGATTCTGATTATGCAAGTGGTCGTGATAATAGCAAATCCACCACTAGCTATATGTTTGCTCTTGCTGGCGGAGCTGTAAACTGGGTTTCAAAACTGTAATCAGTTGTGACTACTTTAATAATAGAAGCAGAATATGTAACAGATACACAAGCTAGTAAGAGGTGATATGCTTGAAAATAGTGCTGGAGGAACTCGGACATGAACAAAAAAGATTTCTTTATTTTGTGACGGTTAAAGTGCTTTACATTTGACAAAAAATCCAGCCTTTCATTCGAAGACAAAACACATTCGAGTTCAGTACCACTTCGTTCTTTATTTTGTGTCGATCTTTTTGTGGTCTGTCGGAGACGTGAGTAACATGAAGATGACAAGACATAAAGAATAGTGTGAAGATATAATTGATACTCAATCAAATCTTCAAGTGAGAGATTGATGAAGAGTTACTGTGTCTACAATAAATACCTACCCCTGCTACAGTAATCACCAACCACAAATGTTACTGTAGCAACACTGCACAAACTCACTTATATATAGCTCTCCCCACCGTTAAGTTTAGATTATCTTAGTGTCTCCAATTAAGAGTGAAAAGAAAGAGAGAAGGAGAGAGAAAGAGAGAAAAATAGAGAGAGTTTCTCATTGAGAAGAGAGATTATAACTCCTAAATTTTTCTCATAGTGAGTTCGTTTATCCTTGCCCGTGGTTTTTACCCCAAATTCATTTAGAGGGTTTTCCACGTAAATCTGTGTGTTCATTTTATTATTTCTGCTCTACTATTCGCTGAGATAGAGTCCCCGGGTTTATCCTAACAGTTCGTCCACTACTTTGATCATAAATATATCTCAGTAAAAGCTTCTCTCAGTTAATATTCCATTTTATGAACATGAACTGAATTACATTTGCAATGAATCTCATTTAACTCAATATTTCCCTAACTGATGCATGCACTAAAAACAGCAACCAAGGAAGCTGAAACCTTCCAGATTCAGGCGCAGTTAATAGAAAAACAGTAACTGATCTCTGTCAACAACTTAACGCTATAAAGTAAGGCCAAATTAAAATAATCTGATAGATAGCCTCTGAAGAGAAGAAAGATACTAGAATAGGGCCAATATGAAAAATTTTCAACTTCTCATCGCAATAGCAATTCTATTAGCAGCTTGCAAACTGGCTACTTCAGACGAGATTATCTTCACCGACAAGCTAAGAAGAGCAGGTGGGCAGGATGCACTGCTGAAAATTCAATGCAAAGGACCAAAGCCACAAACTTGGGGTCAAACAACCACATTAACTTACAATGCCAGCATCAAGATAAGCATGCCGAAACACCAGGAGTTGGGCAAAAATGCATTTTGCTTTGCGGGTTTTCGATGGGAAGCTGAATCCTTTGGTTTTGTTGTGTACTCATATGCTAGAGATCATAAGAGGTGTGTGAAGAGCTGCAAGCTAGAGGCAAGATGGGACGGATTGTATGGATTTAACGATCAGACCAATGGTTGGGATCTTGTCGCAAGATATCCGATTCATCCGTTAGGATTAGGTTTAGGACAATAATCAAATTTTTATATCGAATGCATAAGAAATAGATGTGATAGTTTTGCTGTCACGTTTAGTGTTTCTTGCATTGTTGGCTCCTTTTAACCATTATCTAAAGAGAACAGAGTGAATTTGTTTGGATGATTATAAAGTTTGCACTCAGTAAACAGATACTATATACAAATTTTCTTTAGATTGCCAATGAGAATCCCACTGTACACGTATCCGGGAATTTTAAAGATTAGAAAACCTGCAATCTTTTCAATTGAGCAAGACCACTATATTAATGCAACAAAAGAAACAAGAAGTACCACCTTTATGTACTTCTTAATTTCAGATAAATGCCTTCATATCTGAAAATCAGTAACAAATTTCATTACAAATCGTCAACAACAGAAGGAAACATTTGAAAAAAATTGACAAAATTACATCTATCACCGGGAACCATCAGCACCGCACTAAAACAAAAATAACCATGCAATATTTATCTGACAAATGCACAAAATTGACAAAAAGGAAAATAAAAAGGATTTAAAAAAAAAACAAAAACTCAAAGCTACATATCCACAGCAGACCAATTCACCAAATCTCCATCTTCAGACTTGTAACAATTAGAAGTGCTTAACCCTAAACTTCCAAAACCCTTTAACAGCATTAAATGAAACAAACTCAGCCTTCTGCTCCTCAGTCTTCTTCATCAACTTCTCCTTAAACTTCTCCACCTTGATCCCCTCAGTATAACACGCTCCTGTCTTCTTGTCAACACACTTGATATTAAGAAGCGTCACCTCCGCTGGCTTGTTGAGTCCCTCTCCAACCGGAGGTTTCATGTTCTCGTCTTTGTACACAATCACCTCTCGGTCATTGAACTGGACAATGGACTCAAGATCGAGATATCTGACATCAGTCTCGCCTTTGAACTTGATACTTCCATATCCATGCCGTCCAATTACAAAGTCCTTCACATGGCAACAGAATCCTGGCTCTTGTCTCTCCTTAGCAGCTAGCTCAGGGATTCTTGGCTCGGTGTAGTACTCAGTGTTTGGAAGTTTGGGCATCAGAGTATCAATATCATCACAGTGCTCATAGACTTTAAAATTGATGTATGATGAATCGGTTAGTTTATGAAAATGGCCATTGGTGATTAAATTCTGCTTCTTCTCTCTCATACAGGTGTTTCCTGCTGGGCTTTCTGCATTACAGTGTCAATTCCAGAAGTCAGGGACTTGGATCAGATTAATGCAAGAAGTAACAGATTGAAAACAGATGAGATGAGAGGGAAAAAAAAAGATAAGGTTTAAAGTGGTTTGTGATAAGTATGACAAGTATAGATCAGTATTGAAATAGTTATGTCGAGAAAGGTTTATACACACACGATGTGCCTTTACAGCATATGTTTTATGGTAATTCATTCTCAACTGCAGTGCAGAGTTCAATTACGGAATTATTGGGAACCAAAATTGGGTAGCTAAATTCATTGTTATAAGCAATTTAGATCATCTTGAAATCTGCATCACATAGACAGATATTGTTGTGGTAGTAACTGGCAGTGCAGAGGTTTTTTTTTTAAACATAAATGTTGATACATGGTTTAAACATTTCTATGAGGAAACGGTAGTGCCATAGTAGTTATCTATTGCTCATAATTAATAATTTAAACATAAAACTATATATTTTTACCATTTTCATTAGTTGGAATAGACTGGCTCTCAATGCTAGCTCTTGAGGGCCACTGTTCACTTTGGCGAATAACGAATGATCTTGGCTTCTCCCTTGGTTTGAAAAATATATCAACCCCTGATGATGTCTGTTGTCCTTCATCCTCCATGAAGAATGATGCCTGTGAAAAAGAAAAAATAAGTAAATTGTAAAAGACAATTTTCTTCACACTTCAAAGAAAGATAAATCTTTCAAGTAAAACCGGACTAGTTCTCAGATAAGAATAAATACTTTGTATGAAAATGACTCACCTTTGGACCATCAACTTTAGCATTATATTTCCTCAGAGGCAAACTAATCCTTCTTTGAGACAAGTGTCTAAGAGCTGATAAGCTCGATGTTTTGGTTGGCGTGGACTTCTCAGCAACCTGTTAGGCAGAAAATCATACAATAAAGTTAGCATCGTAAAAATAAATTACTATATGCTCCAAATGCATGAGTAAGATGTCATATGTATGTATAAAGTATTAAACTCATATACTAAGAAGTTTTTAACTAGTAGAAAGACTCACAGGCATGCTAGAAATCCCATATTGAACATGTTCAGAGCCTCTTTGACCAGAAAAGATCCGAGGTGGTGCTGGCAATGTTCCCCAAGGATTAGCTGTAGACACTGGTTCAGTGACCATGTTGCACTTAGTGTTCGGTCTGTTACATAAATAGACATAAGTAAAGAAAGTTAATGAATAATTGAAACCAGGAAAGTAACGTGCAGGTGGATGTTAAAATATAGAACTTACAGTTGTGCAAAGAGACCCTGAGGAGCTTTGAACTCACAGTTGGACGTGGAAGATGCTGTAGTTGCAAATGTAAGATAAAAATAAATCCTAAAAATTTAATTGGAGATTAACAAGGAAGAAAATATAAACATAAATCTGAGATACCTGGGTGTGTCGGAATTACGTAACTTGATGTCTGAGCAGCGCTAGCCACTTGAGAAGCAGGCAAAGTCGAAGGCTGTCAAATATAACCAATCAATCGGTTAATTAACAACATCATAATTGGCAAAAGGTAAAGGGTTTCGTGGATGACTTACATTTGTTTGACCAGAATTCCATTGACTGGCCATAGGAAATTGTAAAGATGTAGTGAATGGTGTGGAGGTGGCGATCGAAGTTGAAGAGATTGAGCTAAAAGAGCTCGGTGGTGTAGTGAACTGTGGGCTTTGAGGTACTATGAAATACAGAAAAATTGGAGATGTTGTCTGCATAATAGATGGAGTTGAAGATGTATCGAATGGCGAGGAGATGGTTGAAACCCCATTCAAAGTGGAAGAGGTCGAACTAAAAGAGCTAGGCAGCATAGAGAATGGTAAGCAGGAAACTGAATTGCTCGAGGAAATAAAGTCAGTAGCGAATGGGTTAGTGCTGGTCTGGCCACCAGGATTTGCTTCCTTTGAGAAAGGAAAACTGAAGGTTTCATTGAACGATGAATTAGAACTGGTATGTGCAGAAGGATTAGCCCCGGTTTGTCCTGAAGTTGAGAATGTAGGTTTGAAATTGAAAGATGTATTAGCACTGTTCTGTTGAAATTGAGAGAAAGTAGGGGTTTGGTTGGACGATGAATTAATACTGGTTTCTGCAGAAGGATTAGCTCTGTTCAGTCCTGAAGTTGTGAATGTAGGTGTGTGATTGAAAGATGGATTCGCATTGTTCTGTGTGAATTGCGAGAAAGCAGGGGTTTGGTTGGACAATGAATTAGAACTGGTTTGTGGAAAAGGATTAGCACAGGTCAGCCCTGGAGTTGCGAAAGTAGTTGTGAAGTTGAAAGACGGATTCGCAGTGTTCTGTGCAAATGATGAGAATGTAGTTTTTTGGCTGGAAGATGAAATAAAACTGCTCAGTCCTGGAGTCGAGAAAGTATTTGTGCGGTTGAAAGATGGATTCACACTGTCTTGTGCAATTGATGAAGATGGAGATGTTTGGTTGTAAGATGAATTTGAACTGGTCAGTCGAAAAGGATTAGCTTTCTCTGACGAGGGAAAATTAACGGCAGCTCCAAATTGTCCAGCATAATTTGGGCCTCCTGACATTGATAATTAAAACACAAAATATAGAAAATAAGTCCGAAGATAATAACAAGAAAAGAAAACAGCTATCCTTGAAGACGCACCGAATGAAGTCGAAAACATGGTTTCTTACCTTTATCTCCGCGTTGATAATCCTCCCATCTAAGTTCCTCATGACTTTTATCTTTGTACACTGACATCTCTGATATTGACTGCAGATAAATATTTGACTGTTTATTGTTCTTATCTTCAATAGTAAGTGTTGGCGTATGCTTTGCCATCCTACTCCCCCCTTGTTGGCCCCCAGATGTTGTCTGTCCAGATCCTGGATTACCAAATGTGAAGTTTGCCGTTTTAACACCTGCAAAAATGAAATATTTACAATATTGTAACTTCTTACCAACGAAAATACATGTTTTTATATAAGGCTGCCTTAGCAAAAGAAAAAAAAAACTCACCGTATGTGGAGTTCTGGGTGCCAAAAGCTGATGATGTAGTTCCGAATGTCATGCCAAAAGGTGGTGTAGATGCATTAAGCAAAGTCGAAGATCCAGCTAAAGTGGGGCTAGTCATCGCAAATGATGGAGAAGTTGAAGTTCCAAAGAGAGAGGTACTTTGTGCACCAACGGCTGATGTGCTTGTTGAACCAAATGATGTGCTACTAGGAACCCCAAATGCTGTTCCAGTACCACCCAAAAATGAAGTTGTAATAGGCCCAAACGCTGGCGAATTTGTCGAGCCAGTAGATCCAAATCCATTTTGACTCGATGCACTTAAGGGTTTGGTTGAGCCAAAAGTATGGCTTCCAAATGTAGGGGTTGTTTGCTGCAATGTGCTTCCAATTGTTGTTGATCCAAAGCTTCCAAAGCTTGCATTCTGTCCACACTGGGTAGATCCTGCGAAACAGGACAAAGATTTGAAGTCAAACACAAAGACAAATGATCAAAAAGTTGCACTGAATTATGTTTGATATGTCCAAAAAATTTGGACAGAAAAGCAGTGAAGAAAATAATACTTGTTTTGCAACTAAATCTGTTATATACAAGTTTTTTTTTAGTTTCATTAATGTGGTTTATAAATTTGTTGAACCTCATAATCGAAGCTCAAAGCAGTTGCTAAACTTCAAAACTAACTTAATAGAAACTCAAGGGTTGTAAATCTGTTAAATACTAGATTTTTTTTTCTAGGTTCATTAATGTGGTTTATAGATTTGCTGAACCTTGAACCTCATAATCAGGCTCAAATCAGTTGCTGCACTTCAAAACTAACTTTGTAGAAACCCAAGGGTACTTGGTCATCATAGCTCTTAAAATTTTGTGGTAGATTCAACATAAAGAATTATTCTGTGGTATATGATAAAAAAGAAACGCAACCTTCCTACAAAGTTCTGTAAATAACTATAAAGAATTACACGTCATATCTCTTAATATTCCCTTCTGTTTAACATACTGTTTGAAGGAAAGAGACCTTTAGCATCAAAGAGAAAGGACAACAGTTTTGGTATAAGATGTCAACAACGGATCCTCGGCTCTATGAATTATGTACACAAAAATTTGTTCTGCCATTTCACATTGAAATTAATACGCTAGATCAACATATCTTAGCAATAGCGAAGCACTTTCTGATTTACTATTTGCTTGCTGTTTCCTGTTATTTTCTTTTATGTCCATTGAAGACTACGTTACTACGTGGTATATGATACGTTGGTGAAAAAAAACTAAGACAATCATCTCTGTTATGTATAAGTAAATCCGACGACCAAATACTCCCGCTTACACACACAGAAAATACGGCTGACTAGTCTGCGTAGAAGAACGCACCTCCGGCGGACCTCGTCGGCGACGGCGGAGATGGGCGAAACCTAGCTGAGCTCGCCTGAGTGATGAAACTCGCCTGTAGACGAGGTGCAGGCGAGGGATTCGCCAGGCGAGGGATTCGCCAAGCGAGGGATTCGTCAGGCGACGTCTTGGACAGGCGAGGAAAACTCGCCTGCGATCGTAGGAGGGCGAGGCGAGGTCGCCTGTTGGGGGTTGTGAGTCACCTGCGGGCCTGTAGGCGAGATCGACGAGCTCGCCTGTTTGAGTTGGGGACAGCTGGCAACAGCTAGATCACTAGGGTTTCCCTATAAAAGGGAAACCCTGTTCATGAGCCCCCTTTGCCGCGATTTGGGAGCGGAGCAGAAATCCTCTAGCAGCGCTCTCTCTCTTAGGGTTGAGCATGTGAACAAAGTGACGTGGGAGCCACCCACGTGATTGCTCCTGTGCTATCCGCGTGAAGAGATGAAGCCGGATACACGTGAATTCGTGAAAACGCGTGAAAAGCAATCTCGTGCTCCTGTGCTATATATATCTTTGTAATTCGTTCCCTAGGTTTTCGGTGCTGGAGGTTTTGGTTGCTCTTTTGGCTGCGGACAGAAGAAAAGCTGCAGAGGAGAACAGGGTGCGCAGGAGGTTTAATTTAGTCCCTTCTTTAGGGTTTTGTGCATTCTTTTGTAGAGAGATATTGTGAAGGATTTGAGAGTTTGTTTGAGGGTTTAGATTAAGAGTGATTGTAAACCCTAGTTGTATTCTCTCCCTTGTTGTGACTGATGCTTTGAGAAACCAAACCAACGAACGCCGAGAGAAAGACCAAACAAAACACAAACACCAAGGTTTTACGTGGTTCGGCAAATTGCCTACGTCCACGGGGCAAGAAGGGGGTGGGTTTTCACTAATAGAGAAGGAGAGTACAAATTGAGATTACAAATCGCTCAAACGAACCAACTAATCTCACCAACAAATCTCTCAATCTCTCAACCAATAACCCTAACAAATAGCTCAGAAAGATCTCTCTTTTTCTGTGCTCCAAAACCCCAAAATTCTCCCCACAAAACCCTCAAATCGTATTGGTATTTATACCAAAACAGAAACCCAAACAGACTGCAAATAGGAACCTGAACTTTCCAAAAAACCCGTCATAAGTCGACTTATCAGTCTGCATAAGTCGACTTGGCAGAGCGAAAAACAGCAACTGGAGAAGAGATCATAAGTCGACTTATCAGACCTGATAAGTCGACTTGGCAGAGCAAAAAACCAACAATCCAGAGCAGAACGTAAGTCGACTCATGCACCAACATAAGTCGACTTACCATAAGTCGACTTATGCCTGTGCATGAGTCGACTTATGACCAAAAATCTGCTTTTTCCAATTCTTCTCCACAATTCTCCACCTCGGCGAAGTTTTCCCAAAACTGAGCCGACACCAACCAAACAAATGCCTCACATGCTGAGACCCAAATGAGAGTGTGAACACTCACCCCAAATGTCGATGTCGCTCACCAAATCGGCTGCATCAAAATGACTGCCTACGTATCCTTTGCCCAAGGAATCAAGCCTTCACGTAGTTCACCCAAACGGCCTCCAAAGGCCCTCAATCAAATAGAAAAGTCTGCAACTCTTCTCCAATATCACCAAACGATCTGCAACTGATAGTATTCCCAATGACCCCAAATTGAGACAAATCAAACACCTCCACCTGAGGTAAACCAATGGCCATATCCAAACTATATCTACCAGCTGCAACTGAATCCAAAACCAATCCATCATCTGCATCCAAAACCAAATGATCTCCAACCTGTGTCACCTTAGCTGGAATCCCAAATGACGCAGTATGATCTGGAGTATGTGGAGTAATCTCCACCCAACGTGGAGTAGCATCACTCTCCACCTGCTGCGATATCCAAATGACCTGATCAACACTCTCCACCTGCCGAGAGTCAAAAGTGACATACCTGCTCAGAACAAAATCAGAAGCTCCCAAACGATAATCAACTGAGCCTCCGAACCCCAAACGCGCAATCGGATCCAATCTCACATCCACGATGTGACCAAATGCTGGGTATCCAAATATCCGACGCGACCCAAAATCTGAAGCAGCTCCACCAGATCTAATAACTCCTAAAGCAGCAGTCGGCGACCTATGCATAAGATGACCCAAATATGTCGAAGCCCGCACACCAATGCCAATGCTCGACATCAAACGCCGATCCTCCTCCAGAAAGGAACGACCCATCGAAACTGTCATCTCATCTCGTCGCCCCAAAGTCTCCACACCAATGAAGTGTCTCCTATTGCCGTGAGCTCGGCACCAACGCAAGAAAGGACCCCTACCAAAGCTGAAACAATGAGTTACCTTTCTGCCAATACACTTCTTCCAATTGTTGTTGACTTCTAGGACTTTACACCAACGGGAACTGGTCGCGACCCAATAATGCCTAGAACAATCACCAACTGTGGAAACCAAGATACGATTACCTCCCAATGATGCCTCCTTGGAAGGCCCCCAAATGCCTGACTGAACACCTCCAAAAAGACCCCTCGCTCGATGGATAGAAGTGCCAAACTCCACCACGGTCTCGCTCATCCTAATGTGCTCACAGGACTTCAATCTGCAGGTCATAGCACTCCTCAACAACCAATGCACGGTATTACCAATCATATACCCCAGCACCAAACAA
Source organism: Asparagus officinalis (assembly GCF_001876935.1). Taxonomy (NCBI): domain Eukaryota; kingdom Viridiplantae; phylum Streptophyta; class Magnoliopsida; order Asparagales; family Asparagaceae; genus Asparagus; species Asparagus officinalis. Next base: position 30,326,800 of record NC_033800.1, read on the forward strand.
TGCCACAGTCTAGCCGAATCTGATGAAGTCGTCATTTCCCTATCAATCACCGTGCTTCCGTGCAAATAATACAAATTTCTTCTTCTGACGCCCTTCATCACAATCATGGACCCAAATGTAACCTTCAAGCGTGCATCCGCCAAGGTCACCCTATAGCCAGCTGCCTCCAAAGCTCCAAGTGAAATGATGTTCTTCTTCAACTGAGGAACGAACCTCACTCCAACCAACTCCCGAATCACCCCGTCACTCATCCTGATCCGAACAGTACCAATACCACCAATAGAGCATTTGTGATCATTCCCCATGAGCACGAAATCCCCTCTTTCCAACTCCTGAAAGCTGGAGAACCAATCCCTCCTAGGGCAAATGTGGTATGTAGCACCCGAATCCAATATCCACTCTGTAGAGTAGGCAACACAAACTGACGGCAGTGCAGATAACGAGTAGCCCGAAGAATCCGAATCTGAATCGTTGCCACTAGCCTTGACAACATTCGCCTCTGAAGCTTGAATAGCTTTTCCCTTATTCTTCCCGGCTCGATCAACTAACTTTGGGCAATCGGCTTTCCAATGTCCATCTTCTTTGCAAAAGGCACATTGATTCTTACGAACTCCAAGATGTGCCCCTCTAGACTGCGACCTCCCACTACGGTTTGGACCCTTTGCTCTTGCGACCAACGCCCCCGCTACCGGCTCAAACGAAGTCTCCTTATCCTTCTTTCGAAGCTGATAATTCACAAGTGCAGCGGTGACCTCACTATACGAAAGAGATGCCTTCCCATTAATAAGAGTAAGAACGAAGGTCTCATATTCCTCGTCAGGCAAGGAACTCAATAGCAACAACGCCTTGTCCTCATCTTCAATCTTAACATCCACATTCGCCAAATCCGCAAGAAGCTTCGTGTAGTGGTTCATGTGATCACCAATGGAGGTTCCTTTCTTCAACTGGAAGCGGTAAAGCCTCCTCTTCAAATGCAAGCGATTCTCCACACTCTTGGTCAAATACTTGCTCTCAAGGATCTCCCAAATCTTCTTTGCAGAAGTCTCATTGATCACATCATACTTTAGATCTTGAGTGAGACAAGACCTAATCACACCACACGCCGTTCGATTCATCTTTTTCCAAACCTTCTCATCAATGTTGTCCGGTTTCCCGTCCAACTCCAACGTATCTTCCAAATTTTGCGCGTTGAGCGCATCCATGACTTCGCATCGCCAAAGTCCAAAATTGTTTGTGCCATTGAACTTTTCCACATCAATCTTCATTGAGTGGATATTCAAGCTTTGGACGGTCTTCACGCCGGAAGTACTGCCCACAACTCCTTCTTTCTCGGCCATAATCCTCAAGGCACCACCAAACCAATGCGGAAACAAACGAGAAATAGATCCAAACTGAAAAAGACGAGATTTTTACAAAAAAAGATCCCACCTTTATCACCAAACGAAGCCCTAGATGAACTTCCAAAGCGATCTACTCCTCCAAATAGCCCAAGCGTTGCCCGTGCTCTGATACCACTTGTTGTGACTGATGCTTTGAGAAACCAAACCAACGAACGCCGAGAGAAAGACCAAACAAAACACAAACACCAAGGTTTTACGTGGTTCGGCAAATTGCCTACGTCCACGGGGCAAGAAGGGGGTGGGTTTTCACTAATAGAGAAGGAGAGTACAAATTGAGATTACAAATCGCTCAAACGAACCAACTAATCTCACCAACAAATCTCTCAATCTCTCAACCAATAACCCTAACAAATAGCTCAGAAAGATCTCTCTTTTTCTGTGCTCCAAAACCCCAAAATTCTCCCCACAAAACCCTCAAATCGAATTGGTATTTATACCAAAACAGAAACCCAAACAGACTGCAAATAGGAACCTGAACTTTCCAAAAAACCCGTCATAAGTCGACTTATCAGTCTGCATAAGTCGACTTGGCAGAGCGAAAAACAGCAACTGGAGAAGAGATCATAAGTCGACTTATCAGACCTGATAAGTCGACTTGGCAGAGCAAAAAACCAACAATCCAGAGCAGAACGTAAGTCGACTCATGCACCAACATAAGTCGACTTACCATAAGTCGACTTATGCCTGTGCATGAGTCGACTTATGACCAAAAATCTGCTTTTTCCAATTCTTCTCCACATCCCTCTATTAGTAGATCTCCCCCCTCCTTGCCCCGTGGACGTAGGCAATTTGCCGAACCACGTAAAAATTGGTTGTACTGCTTTTGTGTGATTTGTAATAGCTTTTAGGATCCCTCGACAGGTCAGTCCTAGAACTGATGAGAGGAAGAGCCGATATCTCACTTGGTTGAGATATCCGTTTCAGATTCTTGTCTCCTTGGTGAGACGGGAATTCTTATTGCGATCTGACTCTCTTGTTGTGCTGCCGAAGTGCTGCCGAAATTTCCGCTGTGCGCAACAAGTGGTATCAGAGCTCAGATTTCAGATCTAGGGTTTTTTGGTGGAGGAAGATTATTGTGTGAAGCTTAGTTCTTGAAGTTCTCGGCTTCGGTGGAGATAGCATTAGGAGTTGCCGTTGGAGATTTCGCTTTCCTCGTGTGGTTAGGAAATCTATTTGGAATCCAATCTAGGGTTCAGTTGGGTGGTTCCTAATTCTATCAAATTTGTTCTTTCTCTACAATTTGGAGTTAGTTCGCAATGGGAGAAGAAGGTGAAAGCAGCAAGTCAATGGCGAGTACAATACAAGTTGGTTTTCAGAACACCAAAATTAGTGTGGTGAAATATGACGGCAAAATCAACTTTGGTTTGTGGATGAGCGACGTACAGGATGCGCTCAATGCTCAGAACTTGGAAGAGACCATCATGATCCACAAAAGACCACCTAAATATGAAGAGACGGTATGGGAGAAGATGAATAGGAACGCTTGTGGGGTGATCAGGTCCTGTTAGGAACATGAGCTGAAATATGATGTGATTGGGGTGACGTCTGCAATGAAGATGTGGGAAATTCTCAACAATAAGTATCTCACAAAGAGTGTTGAGAACATGTTGCACTTGCTGCGAAGACTCTTCAGATTTCAGATGTCCAGAGGCACCTCGCTAGCGGCTCATGTGAACAACTATACGAAGTTGTTGTCGGACTTGGCGAATGTTGATGAGAAGATATCGGATGAGTACAAGGCGATTATTTTGTTGGGCTCCTTACCGGATGAGGAGTATGATACCTTTGTGCTCACTTTGTTGAACGGGAGATCTTCTATCAGCTATAGTGAAGTGACTAACGCTTTGACAAACTACGATTTGAGGAGGAAGGACAAGGAGACTTCCCGTGCTAGCACTTCAGACGAGGCCTTGTCGACGAGAGGTAGAAGCCCATATCCGAAAGGTGGTAATAGAGGAAGGTCAAAGTCTAGAGGCCGCCACCAATTAACAAAGAACCAATGTGCATTCTGCAAGGAGCAGTGACATTGGAAGAGAGACTGCCCGAAGCTCAATGAGAAAGAGAATGGCAAGAAAAAGGGCCCGAAGGCCAATGAGGTGAATATTGCGAAAGGCGATGATTCCGATGATTCGTGCTTTTCTCTACTGATTACTCCGGAGGTGAACCATGTGGATGCATCAGATTGGATGCTTGATTCCGGCGCTACTTTTCATGTGACCCCTAGGCGAGACTGGTTTGCATCTTTTGAGAAAGTCGACGGGGGCGTTGTTGTCATGGGAAATGATCAATCCTGTGGCGTTTGTGGGATAGGTACCGTGCGGATTAGGATGCACGATGGAGTAGTCCGTGAGTTGAAGGAGGTGAGATTTGTTCCTCAACTGAAGAAAAATCTTATCTCAGTTGGAGCTTTGGAGGCGAAGGGATTCAAGGTGACTTTCGAAAACGCTGTAGCGAAGGTTACTAAGGGATCATTGGTGGTGATGAGGGGAGTCCGCAATCGGAATTTGTATTATCTGAAGGGAAGCACCGAGATTGGCCAGGTTGCTTCGGCTATTTCAGAAGCGGACATGAGCAGACTTTGGCACTATAGATTGGGGCACACAGGTGAAAAGTCACTGCAGGCATTGTGCAAGCAGGGGCTATTGAAGGGAGCCAAGAGTGGGAAGATTGAGTTCTGTGAGCACTGTGTTCTTGGCAAGAAGACGAAGGTGAAGTTCGGGACTGCCATTCATCAGACGAGGGGCATCCTGGATTACGTGCACACAGACGTTTGGGGTCCCACCAAGACTGCATCACTTGGTGGTCGACATTGGTTCGTCACTTTTGTAGATGACTATTCTAGGCGTTGTTGGGTGTACACCATGACGAAGAAGAGTGAAGTCCTAGATTTGTTTGTGGAGTGGAAGAAGAGATTGGAACTGCAGACTGGGAGAAAGATCAAGACGTTGCGATCCGACAACGGTGGTGAGTATACTTCTGACCCCTTTCAGCAGCTATGTCGAGACGAGGGCATAGAGAGACACTTCACAGTTAGTCATACACCGCAGCAAAATGGGGTGGCAGAGAGGTTGAATCGGTCTTTACTGGAGAAGATCCGATGCTTATTGTCGCAGAGTGGTTTGGAGAAGATCTTTTGGGCTGAGGCACTTACATATGCGAGCCACCTCATTAATAGGCTGCCTTCATCTGCGATTGAGGGGAAAACCCCTATGGAGATGTGGTCGGGAAAGCCAGCACATGACTATGACCAGCTCAAGGTATTCGGGTGCCCTGCATATTATCATGTTAGAACTGATAAATTGGAACCTCGAGCTAGGAAGGCCATATTTGTAGGATTCAAGCGTGGTGTCAAGGGATACAAGCTTTGGGATCCAGTTGATAAAAAGATTGTTCTGAGTAGGGACGTCACATTTGATGAGGCTTCTATCTTGAAGCTTCCCAGCTCTCATCAGGTGGAGAGCGACCCGACGGAGGAGATATCGCAGGTGGTGGAGATCGATGCAGCTCCACATTGTCCAGATGGTACAGTATCCATGCAGGTGCCGACTGAGGTGACGCCAGGTGAGCACGATGGTGACACGGAGGATACGAGTACCAATGTGCAGGATCAGGAACCGACGGCTCAGGTTCAGGATTCTATTGCGGCTAGGAGACAGAGGAAAAACATACAGATGCCAGCACGGTATGCCGACACAGTTACGTATGCACTTCCGGTAGAGAGTATCGATGAGTTGGTGCCTAGTACATTCAGAGAGGCCGAGCAGAGTTCGGAGGCTGATTCGTGGCAGGTGGCTATGCAGGAGGAGATGGAATCTCTTCATAAGAACGATACATGGGAGCTTGTTGAGCTTCCAAAGGGACGGAAGGCAATTGGTTGCAAGTGGGTATACACGAAGAAGGAGGGCATTGAAGGCACTCCGTTGAGATTCAAGGCTAGGTTGGTTGCGAAGGGCTATGCACAGGAGGAAGGTATTGACTATAATGAGGTTTTCTCTCCGGTGGTGAAGCATTCTTCGATTCGGATTTTGCTAGCTTTGGTGGCACAGTATGGTTTGGAATTAGATCAGTTGGATGTGAAAACGGCATTTCTTCATGGTGATCTTGATGAAGAAATATATATGACTCAGCCATTGGGATTCCGAGCTGCAGGGAAAGATAAATTGGTTTGCAGGTTGAAGAAATCGCTATACGGTTTGAAGCAGTCTCCTCGACAGTGGTATAGGCGATTTGATGGTTTTATGCTTGGTCATTCGTACACTCGGAGCCAGTTTGATCCTTGCGTATATTTTCGCAAGTTGAAAGGAGGTGCGTACATTTATTTGTTACTCTATGTCGATGACATGTTGGTTGCCTCTAGTTTCAGGTCGGCTATAGATGAGTTGAAAGTTCAGCTTTCGAATGAGTTTGAAATGAAGGACTTGGGCGAGGCGAAGCACATTTTAGGGATGGAGATCGGCAGAGACAAGAAGAAGGGCAGAATTTGTTTGACACAGGTGGCTTATTTGAAGAAGGTTCTACAGCGATTCCATGTTATACATTCGAGGTACGCTCAATGTTGGTTTAGTTTATGAGCGGGACACTACAGGTGGACAGTTGTGCATTAGCTATGTTGATTCGGATTATGCCGAGGATTTGGATAAGCGCCGGTCTACAACAGGGTATGTGTTCACTTTGACCCGTGCGCCGGTGTGTTGGAGATGCACCTTACAGTCGTCGGTGGCTTTGTCTACGACGGAGGCAGAGTATATGGCAGTTACGGAGGCTGTGAAGGAGGCTATTTGGCTTCGAGGACTTTTGGAGGAACTTGGTATATCGCAGAGGCCCGTCACTATTCATTGTGATAGCATGAGTGCTATCTATTTGGCGAAGAATCAGGTTTTTCATGCGAGGACGAAGCACATTGATGTTCGTTATCACTTCGTTCGAGATGTTCTTGAAGATGGCGATGTGGAAATTATAAAAGTCCACACGAAGGATAATCCGGCGGATATGCTCACTAAGGTGGTTCCGAGCAACAAGTTTGATCATTGTCGAAACTTGTTGCATATTCGTGATTGTTGAGGCCGTTGGCGGCCATTTGGATAAACTACGGGCGGCTTGATTCCTTGGGCAAGAGGATACGTAGGCAGTTTTTCAGATGCAGCCGGTTTTGGATTAGTTGATTTTGATGGGGGTGAGATTGTTTGGACTCTCGTTCGGGTTCTCGACTTGTTGTGGGTTGAGTTCGTACTGGACACAACAAGTGGGACATTTGGATGCATTTGGTGTCGGCTCAGTTTTGGGAAAACTTCACCGAGGTGGAGAATTGTGAACAAAGTGACGTGGGAGCCACCCACGTGATTGCTCCTGTGCTATCCGCGTGAAGAGATGAAGCCGGATACACGTGAATTCGTGAAAACGCGTGTAAAGCAATCTCGTGGCCCACCCGATTGCTCCTGTGCTATATATATCTTTGTAATTCGTTCCCTAGGTTTTCGGTGCTGGAGGTTTTGGTTGCTCTTTTGGCTGCGGACAGAAGAAAAGCTGCAGAGGAGAACATGGTGCGCAGGAGGTTTAATTTAGTCCCTTCTTTAGGGTTTTGTGCATTCTTTTGTAGAGAGATATTGTGAGGGATTTGAGAGTTTGTTTGAGGGTTTAGATTAAGAGTGATTGTAAACCCTAGTTGTATTCTCTCCCTCTATTAGTAGATCTCCCCCCTCATTGCCCCGTGGACGTAGGCAATTTGCCGAACCACGTAAAAATTGGTTGTACTGCTTTTGTATGATTTGTAATAGCTTTTAGGATCCCTCGATAGGTCAGTCCTAGAACTGATGAGAGGAAGAGTCGATATCTCACTTGGTTGAGATATCCATTTCAGATTCTTGTCTCCTTGGTGAGACGAGAATTCTTATTACGATCTGACTCTCTTGTTATGCTGCCGAAGTGCTGCCGAAATTTCCGCTGCGCGCAACAGAGCATGGTTCGGTCCAAACCGACCGAACCGACCCGAACCAACCCGAAAAGTTGGTTTTATGAGTAGGGCGGTTCGGGTCGGTTTGAAAACTTTTCAACCCGAACCGATCAGAACGGACCGAATATAGTGCAATACTACCCATTCTGATCTCAAACCCTACCCAACTCGTCCCCAAAGAGTCAAAGACTCAAACTCTAAACTCATTTTCTAGATCATTATGGATTAAAAATAATATCATTATATCAGTGTTTAATGCTTCATAATCTCCTACTTTGTTGATATTTTTTTTCTTATTATATCAGTGTTTAATGCTTCATAATCTCCTACTTTGTTGATATTTTTTTTCTTTAACACAGTTTGTTGTTTGATATTCATAATCTCCTACTTTGTTGATATTTTTTTTCTTTAACACAGTTTGTTGTTTGATAAGAAGTTTGATAAAGTTAGAACCGAACAGATCGAACCGAACCGCACCGAACCGACTTGCAACAATTCGGTTCAATTTTGAATTATAGGTGGTTCGGTTCGGTTGTTCAAATTTTAGTAAAAACCCAAGCGAACCGACCGTTGCACACCCCTACTCTCTCTTCTCTTCTGCGATTTGAGTTCTTTTGTCCCATTCCATGGAATTTAAGAGGGGAGTTGGGGGAATTAATAAGGGGGAGTTGAGTAATTAAAGAGGACTTAAATAATTAAGAGAGAGAGTTTGAGCAGTGATTTTATATTAAAATCACTTGCTATTTGATTGAGAGATCTCAAGATTGAGATCTTCTTTCTTATTTGTAATTTCTTGTTATTAATAAGAAATTATTTGTGTCACTCCCGTGGACGTAGGCAAATTTACCGAACCACGTAAAATTTATTGTCTTGCATTTATGATATTTGTTTTGGTTGTTGATTAGTGTTCCAATCTCGTTTGTAATTGTGTGCCTTCGATTCCGCTGCGCACAACAAGTGGTATCAGAGCTCCGGGTTTGACTTGAGGTTCGTTTTGGAGAAGAAAGTTAGGGCTTAGGTTCTCGTTTGAAGAGATTGGATTGTTAAGATGACCGAAACAAGTACATCGGGATCGTCTCTGTCGAAGGCAATACAAGGGTTGAGCATTAATAATACAAAAAATGATGTTCAAATTTTGATGGCAAGATAAATTTTGGTTTGTGGAGGTGTCAAGTGATGGATGCATTAGACGCCCAAAATTTAGAGGAGACTCTTTAATTACAAGAGAAACCCGAAGATATGGAGGATAAGGTTTGGAAGAAAATGAAGAGTAGAGCATGTGGAGTTATTCGATCATGCTTGACGCCGGATCTCATATGATGTGATGAACGAGACGTCAGCAAAACGATTGTGGGAAACATTTAATGAGAAGTATTTGATGAAGAACATTAAGAACCGATTTCACTTGAATAAGAGGTTTTACCAATTCAAGATGAAGATGGGAGTTTCCATTAGAGAACATGTCAATAACTTTACCAAATTGCTATCGGATATGGCCAATGTGGATATCATGGTAGATGATGAAGATAAGACGATGTTGTTGCTATATTCATTGCCAGAGGATGATTTTGGTACATTTGTCCTTACGATGATCAATGATAGAACCACTGTCAGCTATAAGGAGGTGACCTCAGTATTGGTGAACTATAAGTTGAGAAAGAGAGATAGTAAACCCTCCGAAAATACATCGAGAGATGCATTGATAGTGAGAGGTCATAGTCCAAACCGCCGTTCATTTAATCGCTCCAAGTCGAAGCAAAGAGGTGGCTATAAGAGTGTTGGTAGGAATAAATATCACTTTTGTAAAGAAGAGGGACATTGGAAGATCGACTACCCCAAGTTGAAGGACAAAATCGGGAAGAATAAAGGAAATGTCATACAAGCTTCAGAGGTGAATGTTACCAAGGCTAGTGGTGACAATTCAGATTCAGATTCTTCGGGCTACTCATGCCCAGCATTACTGTCAGTTTGTTATGCTGACTCTATGGAGTGGATGTTGAATTCAGGTGCTACATACCATATTTGCCTTAGGAGGGATTGGTTCTCCAGCTTTAAGGAGTTGAAAAGAAGAGATGTCGTGCTCATGGGTAATGATCACGTATGTCCTATCGGTAGTATTGGTACAGCTCGGATCCGGATGTGTGACGGAGTGACTCGGGAGATGAAGATAGTGAGATTCATTCCTCAATTGATGAAGAATATCATTTTATTTGGAACTTTGGAGGCAACAGGCTATAGGATGATCTTGAAGAATGCAACTCTGAAGTTTATGAAGGGGTCCATGATGATCATGTGAGGTGTCAGGAAAAATAACCTTTACTACTTGAATGTTAAGACAGTAACAGGGGATCTGACAGCTTCGATTACCACAGAGGAGGATACTACCAGCTTATGGCACATGAGATTGGGACACACTGGTGATAAGTCCCTACAAGTATTGGTAAAACAGGGGTTATTGAAGGGTACAAAAACCTGCAAGATGGAGCTGTGTGAACATTGTATACTTGGAAAGAAGACAAAAGTGAAATTCGATACCGTAATTCACAATACCCAAGGTATACTGGATTATGTTCAAACTGATATTTGGGATCCTTCCAAGAACACATCTCTTGGTGGGGCTAATTATTTTGTCACTTTCATTGATGATTATTCCAGAAGAAATTGAGTATACCCCACGAAGCATAAACATGAGGTCCTGAATATATTTGTGGAGTGGAAGAAGAAAGTAAAGTTGCAGATAGGTAGAAAGGTGAAGGTACTCCGTTCGCGCTATGGTGGAGAGTACAAGAGTGATTCATTTCTGTAGTTTTACCGGGATCACGGTATTAGACGACACTTTACAATCAGGAAGACACCATAACATAACGGGATGGCCGAAAGATTGAACCATACCTTGCTGGAGAAGGTGAGTTGTATGCTCTCACAGAGTGGATTGGCTAGAGCCTTTTGGGCCGAGGCGTTGGTTTATGCGAGTCATCTCGTGAATAGGTTATCGTGTACTGCGATACATGGAAAGACTCCTATGAAAAAATGGTCTGGTTCAGCGGCTAGTGATTATGAGTTACTCTGAATATTCGGGTGTCTAGCTTACTATCATGTGAATGATAGGAAATTAAATCCGAGAGCTAGAAAAGCAGTCTTCGTGGGCTTTAAAGATGGAGTTAAAGGCTTCAAGTTGTGGGATCCACAAGACAAGAAGATGATCATTAGCAGAGATGTCACGTTTGATGAGGCTCACATGATGAGATCTCAGATTCCTCAACAGGTGGAGGAAGGCTAGACTAGTGGGGTATCACAGCAGGTGAATGATGATGTGACTCCACAGACTTCAGATAGCACTATATCTATTAAAACTCCTACAGAGGTGATACTGGGAGGAGATGATATGACAGATGGGCAGGTGGAGGATACAGTAGATGTTGGGACTCAGGACCAGGGTCATGTTCAGGAGTCCATTGCAGCTAATAGACCAAGAAGAAACATTTGTCGGCCAGCTAGATATGATGATTTCATGGTTGCATATGCTTTATCAGCAGAAGTCGTTGATGATTTGGTTCCTTCTATATTTAGGGAAGCAGAGTCAAGCTCTGATTTGATTAGGTGGGAAGCTATGGAGGAGGAGATACAGTCTCTTCAGAAGAACGACACTTGGTAACTTACAAAGCTACCAAAGGATAAGAAGGCTATTAGATACAAGTGGGTGTATGCAAAGAAAGAGAGATCTTCTATTGGGGATATTCGGTTCAAATCCAGATTGGTTGCTAAGGGATATGCACAGCTAGAGGGCGTTGATTACAACAAGGTATTTTTACCTGTTGTGAAGTATTCGTCGATTCGTATTTTATTAGCATTGGTGATACACCTGGATTTGGATTTAGTCCAGATGAATATTAAGACAGCCTTTCTACATGAAGATTTAGAAGAAGAGATCTACATGACACAACCTATGAGGTTCAAAGCTGCAGAAAAGGAAAAATTAGTATGTAAGCTAAAGAAGTCTCTGTACAGATTGAAGCAATTGTCGTGATAATGGTACAAGAGATTCGACGGCTTCATGATTGGCCGAGGGTACATGAGAAGCCCATATAACCCGTGTGTTTACATGCACAAGCTACAGAATGGTGAGTATATTTATTTGTTGTTATATGTTGACGATATACATGCACAAGCTACAGAATGGTGAGTATATTTATTTGTTGTTATATGTTGACGATATGCTCATAGCTTTCAGGAATACTTCAGCTATTTATTTGTTGTTATATGTTGACGATATGCTCATAGCTTTCAGGAATACTTCAGCTATTAGAAAGTTGAAAAAAGAGCTGTCATCTGAATTTGAGATGAAGGACCTTGGAGAAGCAAAGAAGATATTGGGTATGGATTGAGAGAGATAGGGTGAAATGGAGGTTGAAGTTGACACAGAGGAGCTACTTGCAAAAGACGCTGAAGAAATTCAGTTTCGATGGCAATGTCAAGCCGGTAAGTACTCCATTAGCTCCCCACTTTAAGCTATCAGCTAAGATATCACATGTTTCAGTTGAGGATCGTGAATACATATCAAAAATTTCATATGCCAATGCTGTGGGTAGCTTGATGTATATGATGGTGTATACAAGACCAGATTTATCACAGGCCGTGAGTATGGTATCTAGGTACATGTACGACCCCGGGAAGGGTCATTGGGAGGTCGTGAAGTGGATTCTACAGTATATCAAAGGTACTGTGAATGTTCGTTTGGTATTCGAAAAGAATGGGAATAATGAGCAGGATTGTATTGGTTATGTGGATTCTGATTATGCGGGGGAACTTGATAAGCGTTGGTCTACTACAGGATATGTATTTACATTGGCAGGAGCACCGGTATATTAGAGATGCACACTTCAGCCTACAGTGGCTCTCTCCACTACAGAGACAGAGTATATGGCGTTGGCTGAAGCTGTGAAAGAGGCTTTGTGGCTGGGGGGGGTTTTGGATTACCTGGAGATTGCACAGGATACCATCAGGGTAAATTGTGATAGCATGTCAGCTATCTATTTGGCCAAGAACCAGGTGTATCATGCCCGCACAAAGTACATTAATGTCAGATTCTATTTTGTTCGAGACGTATTGGATGATGGAGACGTCAGATTGGAGAAGATCCACACAAAGGACAATCTGATAGATATGTTGACTAAAGTTGTTACTAGAGTGAAATTTGGTCATTGTTTGAAATTGTTGAACATTCTTCGTTGTTGAGAGCCTTTGGAGGCTATTTGGTGAACTACGTGAATGCTTGATTCCTTAGATAAGAGGATACGTAGGCAGTCATTTATGATGCAACCGATTTGGTGAGTTGATACCAACATTTGGAGAGTGATCATATTCTCATTTGGGTCTCGACTAGTTGTGGATTGAGTCCGTTGTCGTAAACTGTTTCACTTCGTATTGGACGCAACAAGTGGGACATTTGGTTTGGTTGGTGTCGGCTCAGTTTTGGAAAAACTTCACCGAGGTGGAGATTTGTAGAAGAACGCACCTCCGGCGGACCTCTTCGGCGACGGCGGAGATGGGCGAAGCCCAGCTGAGCTCGCCTGAGTGATGAAACTCACCTGTAGACGAGGTGCAGGCGAGGGATTCGTCAGGCGACATCTTAGACAGGCGAGGAAAACTCGCCTGCGAGCGTAGGAGGGCGAGGCGAGGTCGCCTGTTAGGGGTTGTGAGTCGCCTGCGGCCCTGTAGGCGAGATCGACGAGCTCGCCTGTTTGAGTTGGGGACAGCTGGTAATACCTAGATCCCTAGGGTTTCCCTATAAAAGGGAAACCCCGTTCGTGAGCCCCCTTTGCGCGCGATTTGGGAGCGGAGTTTAAATCCTTTGGCGGCGCCCTCTCTCTTCTCTTCACTTCTACGATTTGAGCCCCTTTTGTCCCATTCTCAGAAATTTAAGAGGGGAGTTTGGGGAATTAATAAGGGGGGAGTTGAGTAATTAAAGAGGACTTAAATATTAAGAGAGAGAGAGAGAGAGAGAGTTTGAGCAGTGATTTTATATTAAAATCACTTGCTATTTGATTGAGAGATCTCAAGATTGTGATCTTCTCTCTTATTTGTAATTTCTTGTTATTAATAAGAAATTATTTGTGTCACTCCCGTGGACGTAGGAAAATTTGTCGAACCATGCAAAATTTGTTGACTTGCATTTGTGATACTTGTTTTGGTTGTTGATTAGTGTTCCAATCTCGTTTGTAATTGTGTGCCTTCGGTTCCGCTGCGCACAACAGTCTGATATCCAAGCAACCATGTAGACACAATAATACAATCATGAACTTAAGATATGAAGTTAATTCATGCACTCCCAAATGAAGAAGAACTACCAAATGAAGGAGAGGTTTTGTTCATACCACATAATGAAGAAGAACTACGAAATGACAGCGTCGATGATGCAGAACTCCCAAATGCTGGGGATGAAGCACAGAACTGTGAACCAAAAATACCAGGACTACCAAAGGGTTTTGGGGCAAAAGCGTTATTGTTTTCACTGTTTGTTTGCCCCAAACCGAATTGGGAAGTGAACGGGCTAGCCGTTGAAGACTGGCCAGAAGCTGCAGATCGAGGAGAACAATTGTCATCACTAACTTACTAAAGGGAACAGAAAAAAAATCAAGGAGTTATATGTCAATATGAGAAGACTGAATAAATAGATAATCTGAATTTTCTTTCAAATAAAACCTAGGTGAACTATGTGCAAATTTACTTCCTCCTCAAAGAAAATGACTGAATTGAAAACGTTAATCCTCTGCACATAGTTCATGATAAGGAATTCTCTGAACTCGAACTCGAACCCGCATATGATAAAGAATTCTCTGAACTCGAACCCGCATCCCAAAATTTTCATAAAGCCCAAAATTCAACTTTAACACAAAAAATTTAAAAAAAATATCGAGACTCCGCTTCTTCAACCTAAACGCGCAATCATATCAAAACAAACAATGCTAATCCACCAACGAGAATTCATGATAAGGAATTCTCTGAACTCAAACCCACAGCGCAAAACTTTTATGAAGCCCAAATTTCAATCTTTAATCCAAAAACTTAAAAATATATGTATATATCAAGACTCCAACTTCTTCATCCTAAACGCACAATCATAAAACAAATGCAAATCCATCAGTGAGACTTCATGATACGGAATTCTCCGAACTCGAACCCACATTGCAAAACTTTCATAAAGCCCCTCCAAAAAAAAATTCAATCTCTTAATCCAAGTAACTTAAAAATATCAAGACTCCAACTTCTTCAACCTAAAATCACGATCATATCAAAGCTGTGTGAGCGGGGGACAGGTGGGGGCCCACCCACGTGAAAGCGCCGCCCTCCCCCTGCTTGCTTGCGCGCGCACGCGATCACGAGCGGGATTTTTCCCGCGTGTGTTTTCCTCTCCCGCGCGCGCCCGTTCAGCCCGCCATTTCCTCTCCCGCGCGCGCTCGTTCAGCCCGCCAATTTTCTGAGCCCCCCCTTCTTCTTCTGCTATAAATAGAGGTGGTGATGGAGGAGTTAGAGTGTGGGAAAATTGTGGTAAAAACAATTAGGGTTGTGTGAGTTTTCTTTGAGAGAAAAGAAAGAGTGAGTGAGAGAGAATTTGTAAAGTTTGGTATTCTCCTCATAGTGAAACCCCCCTCCCGTGGACGTAGGCTAGTTAGCCGAACCACGTAAAATCTCGTGTATTTACTGTTTTCTGGGTTGTTGGCTATTGCTTGTAGGATCCCTCAAAATTCGGTCTTGCGCTGATGAGAGGAAGAGTGGATATCTCACTTCGCTGAGATATTTCGCTACTGAGTCTGGGTTTCCTTCGCGAAACACAGATATCGAGGTTGACTTGTGCTTTTGTGACAACAAAAGCCAGGGCTCTCTCTCAGGACATATCGCTTCCGCGGCGGTGGGCGTGACTCTGCGCCCAACAATTGGTATCAGAGCTGTTATTCAGATTGGGAGTGGTGTAGCTTCTGATTTGAGGTGGTGCTCGGTAATTTCCTGAGACAAGCGGAGAATGGCGTCAACAAGTAAAACAGTTAAAGTTGGAAAATACGAGATTGAAAAATTCAATGGGAAGAATGATTTTTCCTATTGGAGGATGCAGATGAAGAACACGTTGATTTCGCAGAAATTGCACAAAGCTTTGGCGGGAAAAGAGAAGAAGCACAAGGATATGTCTGATGAGGATTGGGAGGAGCTGGATCTGGAAGCACGGGCGTCGATTATCCTTTGCCTTGAAAGGGATGTAGCTTTCTTGGTAGATGGAGAGGAAACGGCTGCGGGCGTGTGGTTGAAGTTAGAAAGCACCTTCATGACGAAGAGTCTAACGAACTGGATCTATTTAAAATCCAAATTGTATACTTGCAAGATGGAGGAGGGCTCATCAATCCGGGAATATATCAACAAGTTCGATAGGATTATATCGGATCTGAAGGACATCGATGTGACTGTAGAAGATGAGGATCAGGCTCTTCTATTACTTCTATCTCTGCCGAAGTCTTATGAGAACCTGGTGCAAACATTGATGCTTGTGGGAGACAATTTGACGATGGATGAGACTAGAACGGCGCTTCTAGGGGATGACCTTCGAAAGATTGCAACCGGTGACATGACTACTGGTGGTAACAAAGAACAAGCGCAGGGATTGTTTGCTAGAGGAAGGAGCAATGAGCGAGGAAAAGGCAAGGGAGGAAAGTCTAGATCTAAATCGAGACCCCTTGCGGGACGAGCGTGCTTCAAATGCGGTGAAGTTGGGCATTTCAAGGTCGACTGTCCTAACAAGAGAGTAGGTGGGAAAAAGAACAACAACAAGACCGAGAGAAGAGAAGGCAAGGAAGAGGCGAGTTACGCATCGGAGGAAGGGAGCGATAAAGAATGCTATGTTGTTACGGGTGGCGAAGATACCTCCGGTAAGTGGATACTTGATTCAGGTTGCTCTTACCACATGTGCCCAAATAGGAAGTGGTTTACTACCTATAGGAGCATTGATGGTGGAACTGTATTGCTGGGGAATAACCATGCTTGTAAAACGGTGGGGCTCGGTGATATAAAAATCAAGATGCATGATGGAGTGGTCAGAACCCTAACGGACGTGCGGCACGTTCCCGACTTGCGGAAGAATCTTATCTCAGTGGGTGCATTAGACTCCGGTGGCTGCAAGATTGTTACAGAGAACGGAGTAAAGAAGGTTGTTCGAGGTTCCCTAACAGTGATGAAGGGTGTTCGTCACGGTAATCTATATACTCTCTCGGGTACGACGGTGACAGGAGATGCAGCGGTTGGAACTGATGGAAGTGGTGGAGACCCATGTGAGCACACCCGGTTATGGCATAGGCGGCTTGGGCACATGTCAGAGAAGGGTCTGGTTCTGCTTGGTAAGGAGGGTTTGCTGAAGAATCTGAAGAAACCTTGCATGGATTTTTGCGAGGATTGTGTGTACGGAAAGGCGCACAGGGTCCAATTCTTGAAAAGCAATCACAAGAGCAGAGGTATACTAGATTATGTGCACACGGATGTTTGGGGTCCGGCTCAGACAACTTCCAAGGGTGGTTCCAGGTATTTTGTCTCGTTCATAGATGATCATTCGAGATATGCTTGGATTTATTTTCTTAAGCATAAGAATGAGGTATTCGAGACATTCAAGAAGTGGAAAGCAATGGTTGAGAACAGGACGGGCAAGAAATTGAAGACACTAAGATCTGACAACGGTACAGAGTATACAGACGGTGCTTTCAAGGAGTTCTGTGATCAGGAGGGCATTGTTCGACACTGGACAGTCAGGTCAACACCACAGCAGAACGGGGTCGCGGAGAGACTGAACCGAACATTGCGGGAGAAGGCAATGAGTATGCGATCTTATGCTGGATTGGGCAACGAATGGTGGGCAGAAGCGGTGGCTACAGCATGTTACATTGTGAACCGTTCTCCACAGAAGGCAATTTTCTTGGGGTATGCAAAGGGTGTAAAAGGCTACCGCCTTTGGTGTACAGAAGATTCGAAGTTCGTGATCAGCAGGGACGTTACATTTGATGAGAAGTCCATGATTGCTAGGGTGCCCAAAGATGGTGGTGTTGATACTGTTGGGACTCCCGAGTCCCAGGTTATTGAGATAGAACCTAAAGACCAACCAGGTTCTAGTCGTGTTCAAGTGGAAAATCAGGTAGATGATGAGCTTGAGCAAGAGGAGGTTCAGCAGGAGAATACACCAGGTTCTAGTCGTGTTCAAGTGGAAAGTCAGGTAGATGATGAGCTTGAACAGGAGGAGGTTCAGCAGGAGAATACACATGCACTACAACAACAGCAGCTCGATGATAGCTTGGCTTCCACTAGGCCAAGGCGAGTATACAAGCAGGTACAGAAGCTGGGGGCTGATCAACCCCTGAAGCACTATGGGCATGTTAATTTGGTTGAATACGCACTCTCGGTGGAGGAAGATGAGCCGGTCTCCTTCAAGGAAGCTATTCGAGACAAGAATAGTGAGAGTTGGTTGGCTGCGATGGAAGAGGAGATGGAATCTCTTTGGAAGAACCAAACATGGGAGGTGGTCCCATTGCCCGTAGGAAAGAAAGCTATAGGTTGTAAGTGGCTGTATAAAAGAAAGGAAGATCCTTCAGAGCTCGGTGGAACGAGGTACAAGGCGAGGCTAGTGGCTAAGGGGTTTGCACAAAGAGAGGGTATGGATTACAATGAGATGTTTTCTCCGGTGGTGAAACACACTTCTATTCGGGTGCTATTGAGTATTGTTGCTCATGGTGATCTTGAGCTGGAACAACTCGATGTCAAGACGGCCTTCTTGCACGGAGACTTGGACGAAGAGATCTATATGCATCAACCTGAGGGCTACAAGGTTGAGGATAAGGAGCATCATGTATGTCGCTTGAGGAAGTCACTCTATGGATTGAAGCAATCTCCTCGGCAGTGGTACAAGCGATTTGACTCCTTCATGCTGAAGCATGGGTTTTCCCGAAGCGACTATGATTGTTGTGTTTACATTCGGAAGCTTCGTGGAGGTGATTATATCTATCTCTTGTTATATGTGGATGACATGCTTATTGCATCGAAAAACAAGGTGGAGATAGATAAGCTGAAATCTCAACTTAGCAATGAGTTCGAGATGAAGGACATGGGCGCTGCAAAGAAAATACTGGGTATGGAGATTAGAAGAGAGCGGGCGAATCGGCGATTGTTCTTAAGTCAGAAGGGCTACATAGAGCAGGTGATCGCGAGGTTCGGGATGCCAAGTGCTAAGTCGGTGGTGACTCCATTGGCTCAACACTTCAGGCTTTCAGGTAAACAATCTCCCACTACAGTGGAAGAGCGTGTTCTTTATGCTAGTGCAGTTGGCAGTTTGATGTACGCTATGGTGTGTACACGCCCTGATATTTCACAGGCGGTTAGTGTGGTCAGCAGATTCATGGCGAATCCGGGAAAGGCGCACTGGGAAGCGGTGAAATGGGTCCTGAGGTACTTGCAAGGTACCGCGGATACGGGTCTGTGTTTTGGTGGAGATACATGTCAGATTGACGGGTATGTGGACTCAGATTATGCAGGCGATCTAGATAGAGGGCGATCTACTACTGGTTATGTATTCAGGATACATGGAGCTCCAAGTAGTTGGCGATCGATGTTACAGGCTACAGTGGCACTTTCTACAACAGAGGCCGAGTATATGGCTATGGCGGAGGGAGTGAAGGAAGCATTGTGGCTGTGGGGTCTTCTAGACGATTTGGGGATTGAGCAGGAGAGCGTGAATTTGTGGTGCGACAGTCAAAGTGCAATTCACTTGGCGAAGGAGGGAGTGAAGGAAGCATTGTGGTTGTGGGGTCTTCTAGATGATTTGGGGATTGAGTATCATACTGTGCACTTGTGGTGCGATCGTTAGAGTGCGATTCATTTGGCTAAGAATTAAGTTCACCATGCTCGTACAAAATATATCGACGTCAGGTATCATTTTGTATAGGATGTTATAGAGGAAGGTGATAGTTCTCTCATGAAGGTGTACACGAATGAGAATCCCACAGACATGTGGACCAAGGTGGTGATAGGTAGCAAGTTCCAACACTGCTTTGACATGCTTCATATCAGCCCATGTTAATCTGTTCAAGAGGGCATGTTCCTTCGTGGCGGTGATGGGGTAAGGTGGAGACTATGTTGGAGAATAATTACAGAACTACAGTTAGCTTGATCCCGGTGGAGGGTACGTAGGCAGTCGCGGTATAGTGACGCAGCTGGTTTGGCCTGGTTTGGCCTGGATATCGCTCTGGTGGAGTTCGTCGGGTTCTTCTGGTGTTCGTCCAAAATTTGAGGTTTATCAAATGATGTACGAGGTGGAGAATTGTGTGAGCGGGGGACAGGTGGGGGCCCACCCACGTGAAAGCGCCGCCCTCCCCCTGCTTGCTTGCGCGCGCACGCGATCACGAGCGGGATTTTTCCCGCGTGTGTTTTCCTCTCCCGCGCGCGCCCGTTCAGCCCGCCATTTCCTCTCCCGCGCGCGCTCGTTCAGCCCGCCAATTTTCTGAGCCCCCCCTTCTTCTTCTGCTATAAATAGAGGTGGTGATGGAGGAGTTAGAGTGTGGGAAAATTGTGGTAAAAACAATTAGGGTTGTGTGAGTTTTCTTTGAGAGAAAAGAAAGAGTGAGTGAGAGAGAATTTGTAAAGTTTGGTATTCTCCTCATAGTGAAACCCCCCTCCCGTGGACGTAGGCTAGTTAGCCGAACCACGTAAAATCTCGTGTATTTACTGTTTTCTGGGTTGTTGGCTATTGCTTGTAGGATCCCTCAAAATTCGGTCTTGCGCTGATGAGAGGAAGAGTGGATATCTCACTTCGCTGAGATATTTCGCTACTGAGTCTGAGTTTCCTTCGCGAAACACAGATATCGAGGTTGACTTGTGCTTTTGTGACAACAAAGGCCAGGGCTCTCTCTCAGGACATATCGCTTCCGCGGCGGTGGGCGTGACTCCGCCCCAACAAAAGCAATGCGAACTCATTGACCATAATTCATGATAAGATATAATCAAGCAATGGGAAGAAAAACTTACGGATAGATGAATTGGAGCTCAACATCCCTGCTCTGGATTCTTCTTTCTCTCGTAGGATTCTAAAGATTCAAGTAGGGTCGATGAATCCTTTTGACGCTTTGGAGGATTCTTTCGATGCCCTCTCTATATAGGAGAGGTTATTAGAGCAAAAGAGCGTAGCTTAATTTCTAAGCTACTCGTTCTTCCTTTATTATTATTATTATTACTACTACTTTTCTATTTTTGTTTCAGTCTTAAACAGCGTAGCGCCGTTCTGACGCGGGACTATTATATCACGTGACTCCCACGTGCGGTCTCAAAGAGAAAATAGTATTTGGATAAAGATGGGTACGGATGGTACATGTATCAGATATGGTATTTAGTATTCGTCGGTATTTAATTAATATACCAATTATAAATATGGTCATATGGATGTACGCTTCTCCCATATTTGGTCCCCTACAGCTATCATATTTGAATAAATTAACCCTTCAACTCTTTCATATTTGAAATTAGCCTCCAAGAGCTTACTCATTTGAAATTAGTCCAGCAAATTTTTCATAGCTGAAATTAGTCTTCTAAATCTTTGAAATATTTTAAAATTAGTCTATTTGTTATATTTACTATCTAAATTGCTAACCATCATTGTATTACTTGTGCATTGGTAACCATCGACGTGTAATTACCAAATCAACATCGATCAAAATCTAACAAACTCGGGCTCAAAACTAGTGGATTTGAGCAAAAACACACATGCCATATTTTTATGTGCTTTTCTATGTATTTTGAGTAGAATAGGAAAAAACGATGTTTTAATTTCCATGTAGGTTTATAGTTAATAGTAGAATTGTGAAATGAGGTTTATATATTCATATGTGTATAAAGATTACGATAGAATTGCGAAATGGAACTCTTCTAATTTCAAAAAAAAAATTACATTAAGAAATAGATATGTGAGATAAGTTTTCTATATTCATGTACTTCTACAAATATTTTATAAATGTCATAGTTAAAAGTGCTTTAACTTTGTTATTATTGTATGAAATAAGTTTAATAATAAATTTATAGTATATCACTCAATTTGTCTAGTCTTCAAAAAGTTTATAATTTGTAGCTTGTGGTTGCGAAAAAACATGCTACAATTGATATATATTTGAAAGAAACTTTACGGTACTATTTGACAAGGGGTTAAGAGAGAAGAGTTAATGTAGTTAACCTTTCATGAGGGACTAAAAATAAGATTAGTTCTTTTTGGATTGGATAGTTCAAATGAAGATTAGTCTTTTTGTGTTTGGCAGATAAAGAAGGATTAAGGAAGTTAATTCTCCTATTTATCTAAAAAATACCAATTTTAACCTTATTCAGAGTTTACTAATAATTACTACATAAAAAATTTAGCTTGAAATTACATATATGTAAACTATAAAAAGATATTATCTTTTATGTATTATAATTAATTGATTGTTGACAAATAAAAACAAACTATTATTTTTGATGAAATTAAATAGTAAAGAGAGATAATAATCTCACAAAAATTGATGGATTTTTATTAATAAATAAACTTAAATTTTAAATTACTTTTTTATGAAGAGAGTGTGTATACATCCGGAAATATAGTTTTTATTTATTTATTTTGGCCACTCAAAAGTGGGGAGAGAAGTTAATGTTATAACACTTGTTATATTTGTTTTAAGCCATTCATCACGTGCACCCATTTGATGATTACTCCCATCAGAATGAGGTTGGTTTTAGCTCATACTTTTTTTGAACTGAAAAACAAGGTGAGGTACCTTGTTCATATATTTATATATATAAAAGCATAGGAACTAAACAGAGATGACAAGAAGATAAAAACTCACAGATGGCCTATGGAAAGGATCTAAGTAAAAAGGAGACTGGTAAGGAGCGAATCTTGTCGTCACCTACCAAGCTCACTTTACTAAGATCCTTCAACAAAGACCCAAACACAAAAGAAAAAGCCTTGTCGTCACCTACCAAGCTCACTTTACTAAGATCCTTCAACAAAGACCCAAACACAAAAGAAAAAGCACACTTTCTAACAAACTCACACTACTGAGAGTTCTGAAATCACAAAAGCTACAAACACAAAGTCTTTCTAAAACCTGCACCAAGCAGCTTACTGACGGGAGAGTAAGTCACATCGACGACGAGAAAATAAAAAGAACTGGAACGGCGACTTGGAGAAGAAAAATTCCAAGTCAGAGAGCTTCGGAGAAGTTGTCATCGCAATCACCAGCGATGTTCGACTTGACTAGGTCCTGCCGCAATCACCAGCGATGTTCGACTTGACTAGGTCCTGCAGCTTCAAGTTTTGGGCAGCCCTACGAGTGCATTTCGCCACTCTCTCTCCTCTTCTGCCCCTGTCCAAAACAAGACAAATCTGGCAATGTTAGCAGCTATGAGGATGTGATTAGCAGGGACGTCTCTGAATATAAGCTGATTTCTACAGTTCCACATTCCCTAACAAAAATATAGCAACAAGTATTTCCAGATGATTCTAATATCAGCACAGGTGTTATGATCTTTGTGCATGAAAATCAGCCCCTCAATGGATCGAGGCCATCTAACAATGGGAGCGAGAGGGAGGAGGGAAGACCAAACAGAGCGGGCAAAAGAACATGTAATAAACAGGTGATCCTGTAATTCTACTTCCTGCATATAGTGGGGGCATCAAGGATCTCCAGTACAACCCTTAATGATCAAGTTAGCTCTGGTGTTGAGCTTGTTTTTGGAGATAATCCAAAAGAGAACCTTAACTTTTAGAGGGATGTTTGATTTCCAGATAAATTTGTGGATGGGAGATTTAATCCCCCTATAGGAGATGATAGACACTGCTAGAAAACGGGGTTTTGCCTACGGAAATATAGCGACGGAATTTTCTGTCGCTATAACATGACATATAGCGACGGAAATTTCTATCGCTATATTTTCGTAGGCAAAACATTTTTGCCGACGGAAATGAATGTATTAGCGGCGGAAATTTTCCGTTGCTTTAAATTTACTAATGGGTTTTTAGCGACGGAAAATTTCCGTCGCTAAAAACATCTTTAGCGACGGAAATTTCCGTCGCTAAAGATGTTTTAGTGACGCTAAAAGTTCCGACGCTAAAAACTTCTTTAGCGACGGAAATTTCCGTCGCTAAAGATGTTTTAGCGACGCTAAAAGTTCCGACGCTAAAAACTTCTTTAGCGACGGAAATTTCCGACGCTAAAAACTTCTTTAGCGACGGAAATTTCCGTCGCTAAAGAAGTTTTCAGGGAAAAAAAAATGGGCGCGGCGTGCCCAAATTTTTTGGGAGGCCCGGCCGGAGAGAGAGGGATTTATCCCCAAATCCTCTCTCAATTCACGCCTCTCCTCATTCCCTCCCTGCCCTCTCTCCTCATTCCCCTGCCTCTCCCCCATCTCGTTCTCTTGCACCGGATTTCCGAAGCTGCCAACGAGCCGTTGTTGCTGCCGCCGCCCTCTCTCTTTCTCTCTCTCAAGGTACCCTTCTCCCCCCATCAATCTCTCTTTCTCTCTCCCCTTCAATCTCTCTTTCTCTCTCCCCTACATAATGAGGTCTAAATGGTAGTTAATTGATCTTTATATTTAGGACTTTGATCTGAATTTTTGATTGGATTTGGTCATTGGTGGCCAAGGAAAAGTTTAAACTGTAGTTCCATTTCCAGTTCTTTCAAGAAGAAAATAATAGCATCAAGCTTCTTGATATATACATGGTTCTTTCCCATGTATATATTAGCAAAGATGAAAGTTCTAGTTAGAATTAATACGCACCTAAATTTCAAATGCCCATTTTAAAGGTTTTTTAGCAACAAAATTTTATTTTTTCCATCGTTAAAGGTTTTAGCGACGGTTTTTCGACTTTTAGTGACGGATTTGTCCGTCGCTAAAAGTCTTGTTTCTAGTAGTGAGAGTATAAAGATTTGACAGATCCAGATGGGTGGTAAGGCCACCACAAACTATCGTGAGATGAGGTTAGGGCAACAGGGAGAGTATCTAGGTGAGCGGCGAGCTTAGAAATGTTAAATTTCTCTTCAACAGAGATTCCCCTCCTGAGAATTGGATGCCATTGCCAAGCGAAGTTGTACTGATAGCCTTGGGATCTCACAGAACTGCCTCTAGAGAATGCAAGATTGCATGCTTTAAGGAACAAGCAACTGAGAGAATTAGCATTTGACCACTTATCGTTCCAGAAACTGCATGTCTTACCATCTCCCACCTGCCATCTAACCAAACTGAAGAAAGTGGAGTGAATTTTGTGTAAGTCGGAAAAGAAATTTGAAGCTGAATTACTTGGGGGATGCACAAAGGGGTTGGCATTGTCTTTAGAATAGAGAGAGAAGAGAACTCTACTAATGAGGGAATTCCTGTCGAGGGCTTTCCATAACCATTTGGAGAGGAGAGCAATATTGAAAGAAGAGATATTGACGACCCCCAACCCTCCTTCTTGCACTAGTAGAAAATGGCATTTTACCCGGAAGAATAGCGATGGAAATTTTCGTAGCTATAGGTCACGTTATAGCGACGGAAATATATGTTGCTAATTTTTCGTAGGTAAAACATATTTACCGACAGAATATGTTATTTTAGCGACGGATATTTTCCGTCGCTAAAATAATCACCGACGGATGTTTTAGCGACGGAATTTCCGTCGCTAAAGAATTTTTTAGCGACGGAATTTCTGTCGCTAAAAGATTCCTGGGGGGAAAATTTTTTGGGCGCGGGCGCCCAAATTTTTTGGGCAGCCCACGCCCAACAAAGCCCTCGTTCCTCCCCCCCCCTCCCGAATTCCCACCTCTCTCCTCATCCCCCCCCTCTCTCCTCATTTACTTTAATTTTCATCATTATTAGTTATTAGTTTATTATTATGTTTAATACACTGATTTGTATTTATTTATTTTATATGCTGAAGCGATTTTTCTTTCTTGACGATAATATTTGTGCCTGGACGTACTGCTTCACGCAAATCAATTTATCGTTCAAGAGATGGCAGTTTGAGGTGAAGAAAAAAATATTTTCTTCAAATAATAGAAGATTAGGAGCGATTCTGGCATCTTGACGAGCGTGTAGATGGAGTAGATTTTTTTGCACTTTGCGATTACTAGGACACGACTGAAATTCATGTATTATTGAAGTATATATTTTTAATTTATTGTTTGAATTTCTATATTGTTTTGATTTGACATTGTTTTGCAGGCTCAAGCTGAAATAGCAAGGAGGAATCGCAATGCGCCTCGCAGTTACGAGCATCACGGGGGCTCCAGGTCCTTCAGCCAGCATTATCATCAATTGGAGCTTGAGGTATATAATATATTAGCTTTTAAGTTGAGTATAATTTATGTGTTATGGGTTAATGATATATTTGAATAAAATAGGGAAGGGGAGATCTCAGACATTTTGCAGATCGTATTCTGACTTCCTGGAGCCCGAATTACGCTGATGAAGAGAAGAAAGCAAAGAATAAGGATCTGATTGTAAGTAGCAGTTCATTTATATATTTAATTTCATATCAATGCATCATTAGTAAGTCGACTTGCCCGGGTTGTTTTGATATATCGCAGGAGAAATTACATGCCAATGTACAGGAGCAAATGACTCAGTCTCAGGTCTGTCCTGCCCGGTTAAGTAGAGAGGAGGAGGACTCCATCATCGAGACGGTCATTGGACCCAGTAGGAAGAACAGATACTGGTGGAGAGGATCCGAGCAGAGGCCGCACGAGTCTAGTAGCACCTACGAGTCTGCAGCACCACAACGAACACCAGGAAGCAGTTCATATCAAGACTCAATGAAGCAGCGATTAAAAGCTATTGAAGATTGACAGTCGCAGCAAACAACATATCAGCGGGTTGCAGAGAAAGAACGGAGGCGCCGGGAGCAGAGAGAATTGGAGTTCACACAATTCATGTCGACTCTGCCTCAGGAGGCTCAGGAGGCATATAGGAGACGGTTTATGTCGTCACATGTAATATATATACTTTGTTTTTTTTAATTAGATGATATCGTACACACTGATACAAACTGTTACACACAAACCCTAACTCTAACCCTAACACAAACCCCAAAATATATACTTATAATATTTTTATGTGATGGTGGTGTTGATGGTGTATGCGTGCGTAGTGTTAGTGGTATTGGTTGGTGGGTTGGTTGGTTGGTTGTAGTGTTGTGTAATGGTGGTCGTTATGTGATTGGTTTGTGGGGGGTTTGGTCGTGGTGGGGGAGGGGGAGGAGTGGGGATTAGGTGTTGATGGTGGTGATGGTAGTGATGGAGGGGGAGGGGTGTGTAGAGTATGATTGGTTGGTGGGTGATTTTGTTGTGGTGGTGGTTGAGGGGGAGGGGTGGGGCGAGGGGGAGTGTGGTTGGTTGGTGGGTGGAGTTGGGGGATTTGTGGTGTTATTGTTGTTGTTGTTGTGTTTTGTTGTGTTGTGTTGTGGTGTGATGTGTGGTGATGTGTTGTGTAGTATAGTGTTGTGTTGTGTAGTGTTGTGTGTTGTTGTGTTGTGGTGTTGTGGTGTTGTGTTGTATTATGTTGTGTTGTTGTGGTGTTGAGTTGTTATGTTGTATTGCGTTGTGTTGTGGTGTTGTATTGTTGTGTTGTGGTGTTGTGGTGTTGTGTTGTATTGTGTTGTGGTGTTGTGTTGTGGTGTTGGGGGAATTATATTTATATTTGCACTCTTATTAACGGTTACACACCCTTGTTAACGTTTGATTTATATTTGCAGGCCGGGACTTCTTCACAAGGTGCAACCGGGGGTAGTCATAATGCAGCTGGTGTTGAGGATGAGGTTGATGATGATCAGGAGGATTGATTATCCTTAATATAACTTTGAAAATAATTTCTTGTGTTGTATAAATAATATTTATTATGAACCTGTCGAGAAACTTTTATTTGCTTTTATTGAAATACATGTGTGATATATGCGTGAGATTGAATATTATACTGCTGATTGAACAGGTTTTTTAAAATTATTATCGATATTGTACAGGGGTTTTTCAATTTTCAAAATATTTTTCAATTTTTTTTTAAATTGTTCTTTTTAGCGACGGATATTTCGTTGCTAAATAATTATTTAGCAACGGAATTTCCGTCCCTAAAAATGTTTTTAGCGATGGAAAACGTGCACGGAAACGTGCACGGTAAGTATAAATACAACTTATTAGCGACGGAATTTCCGTCGCTAATATTTTTTTAGCGACGGCAATTGATGCAACATAAACATGTACCAAAAAGGTTGCAAGTGCATAACCGTGTCAAGTTATAGTATTTAAGATATCGATCCCACGAGGAAGGTGTTTTGTAGGAGAAAATATGAATTCGGTTCTTATGTTGTGTGCGTGACAAATATGAATAATAAGTGAATGTGATTGTGAAGAGATTGAGATAGTGAAAATGGTGTGTAAATAGGTACAAGTGTAAGTGAGAGTGGATTTGAAAAAGAATGAGTATGATCAATAAGGTGAGAAGGAAAAAATGAATAAAATCAAGAAACAAAAAAAAAAAAAAAATCAAGAATGAAGAATAAAATTCAAGAATAAAAGAAAATACAAGAAATTAAAGATGGTAGATTCAATTATAGATATGGATAATCTAAAATGGAACCCACTTCTTAGAAAAGGATGATTCCCTAGAGGGTTCTAGCCTAAAGGTGAATCAAACAAAATAAAAATAAACAAAAAAAAACTAAACCCAAGAGGGTTCTAGCCTCAAGGTGAATAGTGTAAGAAATTAAAATCTAACTACAAAATAAATTACAAAATCTAAACTATAAAATAAAATTGCAAGAATTAAATGCACGAAAATAAACCTACTCTATAAGCATAAAATAAATCTAAGGCAAGATGGTTCTAGCCTCTTGGTTATTTAACAAGAAAATAAAATCTAACTACAAGCATAAAAATAAATCTAAAGTAATAAGCAATAAAAGAGAAAAGGAAAAGAAATACAAACCTTCAAACAATTCTCCATCTTCATCTTCATCTTCATCATCCAATAAAGAGAAGAAGAGAAAAATTTAAAGTGGTGAAAAAAATTATTATTATTAATTGTAACAAAAAGTTATAATTTTGGAAGGCCTTCTCAATTAAGAGTAGCCATCCTCTCCAAAAGGAGTTACAAAAATTTTTACACCTCTAACCTCTCACTCTCTACCTCTATTTATAGTAATCTTTAATGAATATGAGCCATTGGATTTGTCTTGAGCCCCAAGCAACAATCTCCACCTTTGATTTATTTGATTTTCAAAAGAAAATCAAAATCTAATTCTTGAGCCCATTTAAAATCCAGCTGCAACCGAATTCCAGTTTCATTTGATTAAGATCAAAATATGCAGCCCATGTTCACTTGATTTTCAAAAGAATTTTCTTCCAAATTCCAAGCCTAAGTCCGGTCTTCGTTTGTTTGCAGCACACAAGCAAATCCGGCCCACTTCATATGTGAAACTTGTGATTAAATTCAAAGCTTCAAGTCCGACCCATTTCATATGTGAAACTTGTGATTAAATTCAAAGCTTCAAGTCCATTGCAAGTCCATTGCAAGTTGTAAAAGTCCGGCCCATGTAGACATTTTCCAAATGCTTTAATCCTTCAAGTCCGGCCCATTTCAAAACCAAACAGTTCGGTCATGTAAAAAAATGCAGCACCATCATGGTGTTGTAATCTTTGCATCCAAGTCCATTCATTCTAACTTTTTGCATCCAAGTTCATTTCATTCCATTGGTGTAATCATTTTTCTTGATGGGCTTTGGGCCTTTGTGGCTTCTTCTTGAGCATGATGTGTAGGAGAATTTTTGGCCTTGCTTCATAGCATTCATTTGTGGGCTTTTGCTTGATGGACTTCTAAAATGATACAAAATAGAGAAGAGAGATTTTTAAGGGGTTTTTACATTTAATTTATTTATATTTTCATTTATTTATGTGCAAACTAAGCTAATAATAATTATTAATGGTATATTTATTCATATAAAATAGATAATAAGGGTATAAAATTGTAATAAAATGTGATTATCAAATACCCCCACACCTAAACTTTTGCTAGTCCTCTAGCAAAGAAAGAAAAAAAAAATCCTAACTCACTTTCGCAGGAATCGTGGTTGTATTTAGCGTATACAACAAGCCTTTAAACCCCTAAGTTACCCTAGTAGACGAGTTGTAGTCTCGTGAGGGTTTGCGGTGAATATACCCTTAAAATTGGGTCAACTTGCCAAATTAAAGAAGTTAGTAAATAACTAAATTCACTTGACAAATTTTAGATAATCTAATTAGAGCCAGTTGTCACTCAAGAAAACATTTTTTTTATATATAACTCTAAGGTATATTTTCAAGAAAATCTTCTCATTGTAGCAATACGAAACCAAGCCAAACTTAGAAATTTAATTTAAAAGTTTTGAAAAGAACATGCTAACTCTTTCTTTTAAATAACTTTCAAGTCTCTTGATCAAAAATTGTTTTTCAAGACCATATATACAAAACAACAATATATAAAAACAATTGTTAGTGTTATATATATGTATATTTTTTGGTCATTAAGTATGGAAATACTCCTTGGGCTTAATTACTCGGTCAGCTTAGGCTTTATAAGATAGAATCACCTTGAATTCAAGAGTTTTTTTTTTTCGTTTTTGGTGCCCATTTTTCGCACTCTTCTTTTGTAATTTTTTTTTTGTATATGTATATATATTTTGAAAAATATGTAAATCAAGACACTTTGAAAAATTATTTTCAACTCTAAGTTAAGCATGCACAATTTTCATTATTTTAAATAAAAGTCCAAGTTAAGGCTTAAGTAAAGTATACTACTTTGAAAATCATTTCTTAAGAAATTTATTTAGAGTTATCATAAAAAGTGAACTTAAGTAAATAACCGACTAGGGATTAGAAAATTTTAAATTTATCAAATAAATCAATTATTACATAACTCTATCAATTTGGCAAGTGACGATATTTTTATAATTTTTTTTAAGAAAAAGGGGGGGAAAGTAACTAAAAATGTAAAATAAAGAGAAAAAATAACTAATTCTCACCCCCACACCTAAATTTTGCATTGTCCTCAATGCAAAATCTATGATGCATAAAGTAAAGCAGATAAGAAGTGAAGCACTTACATTTGGTCCGCTGATAAAAATCTGCAATTACCTTTGGTCTGAGGAGGATGAAAACAAAAAATTTATTCTTCTTTCTTTTTTTTCTTTTTTCTTTCTTTTTTTCTTTTTTTTCTTTTTTTTTTTTTGAAAACTGAACAAGAAACTCTCACATGAGAGAAGAATAAATTCTTTTTATTATTCTGAAATAAACAAAATAAACAATGTAGAATAAAATATTCAACATGAAGAGTTCCTGTTCTACATTGAATCCTACCTTATTGCTGAAAATTCTCCCACGGATTTTAAACAAATTCAGAATGATATAATCAATAATGTGAATTTTTAAGCATTTCGGGGTGTTCAACAATTCTTGCAACAAGGTAAGGTGGATATTATTGGTGTCATGCATTTTGTATTTCTTAATGAACTTAGACTCTTGTACTGTGAAGTTTTGTTTTCCAACAACCAATTCTTCTGTGAAGTTCTGAAAATTTGGTTATTGATTATTCTCTAAAAATCTAAGTTCATCAAGAAAGAGTTCTTCAAAATTTAATTCAAAGCAGCAAATGTTTAACACAGTTTTATTATTCTCAAGGACCTGATAGAAGGAGAAGGAATTGGTTCTGGAATAAAAGTTTGACTTGGAGGTGTTCTTTCCTGATTATCGACCTGTTTTCCTGACTGTAGTGTAATCATTTGAGTGTCCTTAGGATTGTCCACGGGTTGACTCAGAATTTATCCTTCCTCTCCTTCACTTATGGCACTAGCTAGTTGATCAATGTTGGTTTCTAATCTAGCGATGGCTTGAGTGTTAGAGTTAAGTATGAGTTCGGTTGATTGCATAAAGGAGTTCATCGTATAGGATGTTTGAGTTAACATATCCGTGGCTAGTGTGGAGGCCTTAATTATTATTTCAAAACCTTTTTCCAAAATATTAAGACGTTCATCATGATCTGTATCAAGAGGAGTGTGAGTTACAACTTGATGATGAGGAGACTGATTTTGATGTGACAGACTGGGTTGTTGAAATTGTGGATGAGAATTGAAAGGAACTGTATTTTCCCTAGAAAAATGTTGGGTCGAAGAGGGAGTGAAGTTTTGAGTTTCGGAGTGGTTTCCCTGATTCCATGCAATGTTTGTGTAACTTGCCCAACCTGGGTTGTAGGTTGAAAAAATGGATCATTTACCGAATATTGATATGGACTCTCTACAAACTCCCGGACTTCATTAGAAATTTCAATTCTATTGGGATAACATAAATTTTGAAAAACTTGTGGATTATCCATTTGTTCAAAATGAATTTGTTGATGTGTATTGTCCCTAATCCACGTTTTGCATGCACCAAAAACAATTTCTTTGTATATATTTTTTTTTTGGAAAAAAATAAACGTTAGTTTTTTTTAAGAAGAAAAAGGAAAATCCTAACTAAAACAAATCAAAATCAATCACTTTTCAATCACTCTAACTCTAGGGTTAAGCCTAACTCAACTAGACTAGCTCCTAACCAAAAATTCCTTAAGTGAAAAGATAAAAGTTTTACCCGGGTAGTTAGCCAGGTAAGGATAGTACTAGAGGGTGATCAGAGATCAATTAAGTACCTCGTTCCTTACGGAGCGCTTTACGCAACTCCTAAACCTTACTTTAGACACCAACTAATCCAAGAAAACTTAAACCAGTTCACTTAAGGATTATTTGTTCCTTATTGAGCTCGAATCCTTAAGGCCAACGTCTAATGAGTTTTATTAGGCTTGGGTAGTGTAGTGAGGAATTAGTAATTTTTGGGATAAGGAAAGGGTGATGAAATCCCTCACCTTATCTTGATTACGGGGTTTTGCCCTTAAAAATATTTTTGAGTGTGTGCCAAATCAAGATGCTCAAATCACTTGGTGAATTCATACTAACGATATGAAATGCAACCCTATGAATTAAAAGCAACTAAAAAGGATGGAAAAGAGAAAATCTTTTAGGATGGAAAAGAGAAAATCTTTTTTTTAATTAGGGTTAACAATCAAACAAATGAGAAGGGGGGAATTTGTTTGAATTTATTACGGTTAACAATCAAACAAATGAGAAGGGGGGAATTTGTTTGAATTTATTATCTTGTTAGTAAATGTCAAATTGAAGGGTGAATTTTATTATGGTCAACGGAAATAAAATCTTTTTTTTAAGATCCTAATTGTCACTTATTGTGAGAAACTAACTAAATGTGTGGAATTGAAAATATAAGGAAGAAGACTTACCATAAGTGAATATCCAATTCCTCAATCTCTAATTCTTGATCTTTAATCTTCAAGTAGTTTTTTCACAAGAAACACACAAGTTAAAGAACCAAAATAATTAAAACCTACTTAAGCACCTTCCCCGACAACTGCGCCAAAAACTTGATGTGGCATAAACATGTACCAAAAAGGTTGCAAGTGCACAACCGTGTCAAGTTATAGTATTTAAGATATCGATCCCACGAGGAAGGTGTTTTGTAGGAGAAAATATGAATTCGGTTCTTATGTTGTGTGCGTGACAAATATGAGTGATAAGTGAATGTGATTGTGAAGAGATTGAGATAGTGAAAATGGTGTGTAAATAGATGCAAAGTGTAAGTGAGAGTGGATGTGACAAAGAATGAATATGATCAATAAGGCAAGAAGGAAAAAGAAAAGAAATAAATCTAATTACAAAGAAAATAAAAATCTAAACTACAAAATAAATTGCAGAAATTAAATGCAAGAAAAATAAATCTACTCTACAAATTAAAGTGCAAAAAGAAAATAAAAAAGACAAGAAAGTAAATCTATACTACAAGCATGAATTTAAATCTAACTAATAAGCAATAATAAAGAAATTACTAAAAAGAAATAAAAGAGAAAAGAAATGCAAACCTTCAAATTGCTCTTCATCTCCATCCTCATCATTCAACAAGAGGAGAAAGAACAAATTTAAAGAGGAAAAAATTATTTTTATTAATTGCAACTAAAGTTACAATTTTTGGAAGGCCTTCTCAATTAAGAGTAGCCCTCCTTCTCCAAAAGGAGTTACAAAAATTTTTTACCCTTAACCCCTCACTCTCTACCCCTATTTATAGTAATCTTCAATGAATATTAGCCATTGGATTTGTCTTGAGCCCCAAGCAACAATCTCCACCTTTGAATTTGCTTTTTGGTTCTTCTTTAGCCCATATGATTTATTTGATTTTCAAAAGAAAATCAAAATCCAATTCTTGAGCCCATTTAAAATCCAGCTGCAACCGAATTCCAGTTTCATTTGATTAAGATCAAAATATGCAGCCCATGTTCACTTGATTTTCAAAAGAATTTTCTTGCAAATTCCAAGCCTAAGTCCGGTCTTCATTTGTTTGCAGCACACAAGCAAATCCGGCCCACTTCATATGTGAAACTTGTGATTAAATTCAAAGCTTCAAGTCCGGCCCATTTCATATGTGAAACTTGTGATTAAATTCAAAGCTTCAAGTCCATTGCAAGTCCATTGCAAGTTGTAAAAGTCCGGCCCATGTAGACATTTTCCAAATGCTTTAATCCTTCAAGTCTGGCCCATTTCAAAACCAAACAGTTCGGTCATGTAAAAAAATGCAGCACCATCATGGTGTTGTAATCTTTTCATCCAAGTCCATTCATTCTAACTTTTTGCATCCAAGTTCATTTCATTCCTTTGGTGTAATCATTTTTCTTGATGGGCTTTGGGCCTTTGTGGCTTCTTCTTGAGCATGATGTGTAGGAGGATTTTTGGCCTTGCTTCATAGCATTCATTTGTGGGCTTTTGCTTGATGGACTTCTAAAATGCTACAAAATAGAGAAGAGAGATTTTTAAGGGGTTTTTATATTTAATTTATTTATATTTTTATTCATTTATGTGCAAATTAAACTAACAACAATTATTAATGGTATATTTATTCATATAAAATAGATAATAATGGTATAAAATTATAATAAAATGTGATTATCAAATCGATATTTTTTATACTATAACTTGATAAATTGTGCACTTGCAATTTTGGTATATAATTATGCCGCATCAAGTTTTTGAAAGAGAACATTTTTGCCCGGTTTAGAGTACCTCGAGCGATCATCAGTGATAACGGTACACATTTCTGTAACCGTTCTTTCGAGGCTCTGATGAGAAAATATTCAATCACACACAAATTGTCAACTCCTTATCACCCCTAAACCAGTGGACAAGTAGAGGTCACAAACAGGCAGATCAAACAAATCTTAGAAAAAACAGTTAACCATAACAGAAAAGATTGGTCTGTAAAATTGTGTGATGCTCTGTGGGCGTATAGAACAGCTTTTAAGGCCAATTTGGGGATGTCACCATACAGATTAGTGTTTGGGAAAGTTTGCCACCTACCAGTGGAGTTGGAGCATTCCGTCGGTAATATTTTTTAAAATTTTTTAATAGAGACCAAATTGTTGTCGCTAATACACCGTCGCTGAAAATTAGCGATGGTAAATCCGTCGCTAATACTGTTTATAGGGACCCCCAATGTAGCGTCGAACTTTTAGCGATGGAATTTTATTTTTTTCCGTCGCTAAAAGTTTTAGCGACGGAAAATGAACCTTTAGTGACGGAAATGTCCGTCACTAAAAGGTAAAAATCCAGCAGTGTTGTTTTGGCTTGCAAACTGTGGTCCAGTTAACAAGGCATTTGGATTTTGAATGAATGATGCTCCCATTCTATAGGAAATTCCTCCTGATTTTGTCGATATCCTTTATCACCCAAGTGGACAGTTTGAAACATGACATATAGTAGAGAGGGATAGAGGAGAGAACAGAATTAAGGAGGGTGAGTCTGTCGCAGTTTGAAACATGACATATAGTAGAGAGGGATAGAGGAGAGAACAGAATTAAGGAGGGTGAGTCTGTCGCCTATGGATAGGGACTTGTTCTTCTACGGGGACAATTTATTTTTAAGAGAATCCAACAAGGGTTGCCACTCCCTTTTACTCAGAGATCCTCTCTTGAGAGGAAGACCGGGGTAAGAGAAAGGGAGAGAACCCACAAAATAGTTGAAAGAGTCAGCAAGAAGAGAGCTTTTGTGTGGAATTTTACTAAGATAATAAAGATTGGTTTTCAGAGGGTTGACATGAAGACCAGACAATTTTACAAAGAGATACATAATTGTTTTGAGAATGGTCATATTTGAGGGGGAGGCCCTGCTGAAAATGATGGTATCATCGGCGAATTGGAGGGATCTGATAGAGTTTAACTAACCCTTCAGCTTGAGATCAGCTAGGTCCCCCGAGGCTGCACTGGTAGATAACATTTTATTTAAAACATCAACTACAAGCAGGAATAACATGGGAGACAGAGGATCGCCTTGTTTAAACTGTTGGCCTTCTTGTTTTGATGATGTTTAACAAACAATTTACCACTAATGTTGTTTGTCTAGTATTTGTGTTTTCTTATTTATTATAGACAAACAATGTTGTTGGAGGATGGATGGAATAGAGCTTCAACGATCATATCCAAAGGAGGTTGGCGGAATGTCGGTGAAGCATTGCTATTCAAAGTTTAAGATCCAAGTTCAAGCTTCATCCGCGAGATTACCAAGTCAAGCTTATTGAAGATCAAGATCATTGCTTGGGTAATTTAGTTTAGGAATTTA
This sequence comes from Asparagus officinalis, assembly GCF_001876935.1. Lineage (NCBI taxonomy): Eukaryota > Viridiplantae > Streptophyta > Magnoliopsida > Asparagales > Asparagaceae > Asparagus > Asparagus officinalis. Next base: position 30,362,894 of record NC_033800.1, read on the forward strand.
TATTATGTGTGTTAGTATTTTAAGCTCAATCATATACACACATACACGTTTTGGTTTTTGTATATATATAGTTATATATATACATATATGTTTTGGTTTGATAGTTTTCAAGTTTTACTATGAAACAATTGAATATAATTAGAAAACATATTTTTGTTTCATACTCATATGCATATATATGATTTCATCAATATCAATTTTAGTTAGTTAAATGAAATCATGTTTTAGTGCATTATATGTGTATTTTGATAAAATACTACATTCTTTGTTTATAGACTTCATAATAATAGTTTACATCTTTCTTCAAGTCTATAAAATTATTTTGTAAAGTTTCAAAAGTTGGTTTAGCCAAAATGTCAAAATTCACATGTTTACATTTTCGTGTTTTGGACTATCTTGCAAAATGATGATATTTTTCATTTGGGAAGTACTTTTTCGAAACCAGTCATTGTAGCATGTTTATTATCATGTCTACAATCATTCTCCAAAGTTTTTCATTTTTTGGAATTTATTTAATATTTTTAAATAGCATTTTAAAATCAGCAAAACAATTTTTGAATATGTCAGTTTTCGGTCGACCGAACCGGTCGACCGAACCTGAGTTCTCGTGTTCACTATGCGACAGAGAGTCTGTCGGTCGACCGGTCCGATCGACCGAAAGCTCCATCGGTCGACCGCACCAGTCGACCGACGATAGTCCAGAACTGTTTCTTCATGTTTTTGCTCTCCGTCGGTCGACCGACGAAATTTCCGGTCGACCGACTATATGACCGTTGCTTTTTTCAACGGCTATTTTCTGAGCGTTTGCTGGGGCTGTTTTGTCTTTTTGCTTGGGGTTTTTGGCTGAGTTGTGAGAGGGTATAAATACCCCATTGTCTTCAACTCTCAAGCTAAACTAACCAAGAGGGTTTTTAATCAAGTTTAATAAAGTTTTTAACAAGGGTTTTAGTTTGGTTTAAGTGTGTTTAAAAAGCTTTTAAGCAAATTGAGAGTTTGTTTTTGTGATTCAATTCTACAAGAGCTTGAGGAGATCATCTATTGGTGTTTGGGCATTCAACTATTCTCCCTCCAACTCTTGATATATTGAGAAGTTTTCTAAACTCTATTTCTAGCTTTTTTATATATTTGATTATCATTGTTATTAAGCTAGAACTACATTGAGTTTAGTTTTGATTTATATCTCTTTGTTCACACACAACCTATTGAGCTTATTGTATTTACATTCATAGTATAATTTGGGGTTGTGGGTTTGTGACTAAGAGTTGTGCTTAATTGAGTTCTCACCTTGTTTTGAGAACAATCATTTGTCATATTTGTGCTTATTGTGAGAATCACTTTGTAATACACTTGTACACCGAGTGAGGAGTGTGTGGTGAGAGTCGGGGATCGTCCCAAGAGGAGTGGCGTCGGTTGACGTGCCTAGGGAGAGGTTGTAACCGAGCACTTGAGGGAGACACGGCTAGGTCCAACACTTAGTGGGTGTAGAGTGTGATTGCAAGAGTGTGAGTTGTAGAGTTTTCGGTTAGCTAGAAAACCGAGTGTGTAGAAGAAGTTCCGGCTTCCAAACCGGATTGTGTTAGTGGATTTCTCCCCAGGAGTGGGGAGCGGAGACGTAGGACGGAAGGTCCGAACTCCGTGATCATATTGCTTGTTTGAGTTTGTCTTTGGCGTAGTTGTTTTTGCATTTATCTTATATCGCCAATTGTGCATTACTCATCCTTTTTATGATCCTTATCTAATTTATATTGTTTACCCTTGTGTTAGTTTATATATCCTTGCATATATATTTTGCTATATATATCTTTGCTAGGATATATCATATTGTATATTGCTTATCCTAGCTCATATATATTATTGCATTTCATACTTGCTAGGATAACTTGTTAATTAGTTTTAATTGGTATTTAATCGGATTAGATTAGCATAAGACCCTAATCACCCCCCCTCTAGGGTCTAACATAAAGTATCAGAGCTTGGTGCTCTTTGATTTAAGGTCTAATCGCCTTGAGTTAAAGATCCAAGTTATCTTTTTGTGCTAATCTAAATTTGAGCTTTATTTGTATCTTGCTTGCCTTTTATATTATGGATATGCATGGTTTAGGTTATGCCATCAATATTGCTCCTAGATTAGATAATTTCCTCCATGCCCAATGGTATGTTAGATTTAAACTTTTTGTTCAATCTAAACACTTTGATTTATGGGAAATTATAGATGATGCTTATATTGTGCCCACTTTGGAGAAATCCAAGTGGAATAAAAATGATCATCGTATGTTTACAATGAATAATATCTTGTTAGAATATTTGCTAAATGCTTTTAATTCATCTATGTCTAACAAGTTTGTTCATTTTGATAGTGCTTACAAACTTTGAAAATTTATAGAAGCACATCAAGGGGACTTGGAAGCGATCCAACAAGCTTTAGAGGATCCGACTTCCAGTTCATAAGGAGTATCATGCACACGGTCACTAGGCGATAGCCCTAGTGAGGTTTGTGAGTTCGAACCCGATAATGATTTATCTAGTGATGAACTTGCTTGTGCTAGTGAAAAATTATTGCATACCTATAACAAATTGCATAAAGATTTTATTGACTTAAAAAGCAAGCATGATAATTTAGAATCCAATCATGAGGAGCTAGTGTCAAAATTGGATGTCATTGCAAAAGAAAATACCATGCTTAAAGAAAACAATGACATGTTAATTTTGGAAAATGAAAAATTAACCACATCTATAACTAGCTTATCTCATGAAAAAGATAATGCCATGTTAGAAGTAGAGAACATAAAAAATAACACTGCTTCATTTATAAATGACTATTTATGTTCTACTTCTAAAAATGCATATGTGCCTAAAAATGAAGATTTGAATCTTATGAAAAATAGTATTTCATCTTTAGATTCAACTTTAAAAATATGCATTAATAATCATAAGAGGCTTATGGACATGTGTGCCAAGACTAAGTCAAAATCATCCACTCATTATGCACACATGTTCTAGTAGACCACATGTTTTTAAATGTGATGTTTGTGGTAGGTTTGGACATCTTGCTAAATTTTGTTTTGATATACAAAAAGCTTCTAAATTGCAATATGTTCCAAATAGACCATTGTTTAAAGAATGTTTCTCATTTGCAAAATAATTTTAAAAGAAAATCTTTATTTGCAAATGATTCCCGTGCACGAGCTAATGGTCCACAAAAACAAATGGATCTCTTTCATTGCACAAAATGCAATCGGAAGGGTCATTTGAATGAATATTATTTTGACCATATTAGTGCACCACATATACCTAAGAGGGTTCATAACCCTAAGATTTTGAGCTTAAATGATAGGGGTCATGTCCCTAAATCTTTTGGTACCAAGAGTTCTTGGGTACCAAAACAAATTTAATTTTCAAACTAAGAATTTTAATGTTTTTTCTTTCTTTGTCTTGGTTTTGAAAATTATGCTTTGAAATCTTTTTATATGAAAACAATTTTTAATTGATAAAATCTTTTGTTTTCATGATTATTAGTGTTGATTTTTATGAGAGGACTATGTTTATATAACCCTCCGGAGTTATTGGGTGTTTATTCCCAAACATTGTTTACCGGGTGCTAAAAATGTTCATATGGGTTGATACTAGCTCAAGAGCTAGATATAATTACCTCTCTTATGTAAAGAAAATTTTTCTTTATTGATCAAACATTGTTTTTGAATATAAACTTTGATTTATGATTTCTTTTGGTTGATTTGTTTTCATTTGAAAACTTTTTGCATGATTCTCATGTTCCTCTTCTTTTGATTTCATAAATCTATTCTTTTATATGGTTTTTATATTTTTTGTGTTAATGAGACACTATTTTCATATTGACATACTTATATGTGTTCTCATTATCTTCATGTATGTGAGTAAATTTTTAGCATATTCATGTATGCTTGCTCACATATGTTTTGCCATGATCTTCATTGCATATATTCTATATGGCTTTTTGATAGGGGGAGCTATTCCCTATATTTGCTTTGTACTCACCCATGCTTATTGATTGGGGGAGCTTTCGCTCTCTTCATTCCTTTGTCCCCTTTTTGATGTTGTCAAAGGGGGAGAAATATTGTGAGTATATGTGTATTCTTTCTTGTTTATATGCATGTGAATTGTAAATTATATATTCATTTCCTTCATGCATATATATTTCATTTTGTAAATTGTTTGTCATCATCAAAAAGGGGGAGATTGTTGGCCTTCTTGTTTTGATGATGTTTAACAAACAATTTACCACTAATGTTGTTTGTCTAGTATTTGTGTTTTCTTATTTATTATAGACAAACAACGTTGTTGGAGGATGGATGGAATAGAGCTTCAACGATCATATCCAAAGGAGGTTGGCGGAATGTCGGTGAAGCCTTGCAATTCAAAGTTCAAGATCCAAGTTCAAGCTTCATCCGCGAGATTACCAAGTAGAGCTTATTGAAGACCAATCAAGCTTGGGTAATTTAGTTTAGGAATTTATATTATGTGTGTTAGTACTTTAAGCTCAATCATATACACACATACACGTTTTGGTTTTTGTATATATATAGTTATATATATACATATATGTTTTGGTTTGATAGTTTTCAAGTTTTACTATGAAACAATTGAATATAATTAGAAAACATATTTTTGTTTCATACTCATATGCATATATATGATTTCATCAATATCAATTTTAGTTAGTTAAATGAAATCATGTTTTAGTGCATTATATGTGTATTTTGATAAAATACTACATTCTTTGTTTATAGACTTCATAACAATAGTTTACATCTTTCTTCAAGTCTAGAAAATCATTTTGTAAAGTTTCAAAAGTTGGTTTAGCCAAAATATCAAAATTCACATGTAGGCTGTCTAAAAATCACAATAGATAGTTGATCCCCCGTCAAACACCGATGATGGAAGTTATAATCTGACGACTTCTAGAAGGCTACAATTCTAGGACTTTCACGTAGAAGGTTACAATCTGACGACCTTCACAACAACTAATGAAAGCCCCAATTGAACAGCCTTCACAATCAATATCAGGAGTTACAATCTGACGACTCTCATATTTTCAAGGAGCCAAGACGAAGATTACAAGAGGACGATCTGTGCAAAGCTCTAGCAAAAGAGACTACAAATTGACGGTCTCTTCATATTAGAATACAGATATCTCTCAAACCGTAAGGAATTTGGCAAAACGGAGGAAGCGAACCGAAGCCTTCGGCTCGGTTCGGATGGCCCCGTCTCGTCGAGATAGCCGATTTTCATATATAATTCGTCCAATTCCGACGTACGGTTTGAAAGTTATGACCTGTTCTTCGTAGCAAGTTATGTTCTGAGGTCCGTCTGCAAGACTGGACTGTAGGATGAAAACTTGATTTCCCGAAAATAGGGAGTGTTTGTTTGTATTAATAAGAAGGCTTATTACAAACTAACAAATCAAATGTTTACAACAGAAGCAGAGGGAAAGCCCTCTTTGTTTTGTGTGGGGACTTTAGGTGGCTACAGGATGCTTCGCTCGATGCTCGTGTCGAGTCTGCTTCCCTTGGACCGTTCGAATGAGGTTGCTGGGGAACTTCAGTACGCAGTAGAAGCTCGGGCCAATAGAGTTCGGGTCTGCTTAGTTCGTCGGCGATCGGAGCTCGGAAGTAGGCAGTGGTGCTGTAATGCCAGGATCTGCTAACAGCTTGGTCTCAACTCTTTTTTTCCAAGTTTTGCGACCTCCCCTCCAGTGTGCTGGAAGGGGCTTTTAAATGAAAGAGGGACAGCTTGACTCCTCCTTGAATTATGGGATGTGACCACATCTTCTTCAAAGACGTCTAGCTGTTCCTCGATACCATGAATGGTCATTCGAGGGATTGTGCTTTATGTCCTCTCACCTACGATGGGAAGGCCCATCCTTGTATATGAGGCAACGGCCGTCTGCTATCCGAGTGGACCTGACCAGCATTAATGAACCGCATTTATGAGTTCGCAGAGTGATGAGGCGTCTGTCCGATCATTCGTACTGTGCGTGACCGTCCGGCGTGCTTTGGGCACGGTGCTTTCTCCTTTCCGGTCAGGAGAGGCGGTGAAGTAGGTGCACAGTACTCGAGTGGGTCTAGCCAACTTGCCGAGTGCCGGCGGATCCAGCTCTTGACTCAGACACCCGAGGTGAGTCGCATTTATGAATGCTCAGGTTAACACGACACCTGTCTAGACCTTCGTGCTGTGCGTACTGTGAGCGGCCGTTTTGACGGTCTTGGGGTACTGTGCTCTCTCCCTTTGGGTCGAGAGGGATGGGAAGGTCCATCTCAGCACGTGGGGTAGCGGATACCCAGCTGTACTGACATTCTTGGGGTTCGCTGGCGGATTCGACTCTGGACTCGGGCAGGCGAGTTGAGTGAAAGGCGAACTTCCGCCATCCTGATCGATCTTATCTCGTGCAGGCGAGTCGACCGTAAGGCGAACCTAGAATCGAGCATATCTGACGTCTATGCGAGTTAGGCCCGTGCCAGAGAACAGAGCGTGCGAGCTCTTCTCGCAGGCGAATTTCCTGTAAGCCTATAGAGGTATTTTTTTTACCGTCTACATGGACTTCGTCAGAACATTGGACTTAGCCTGAAGCTCGCCAAGCCCGCCTAAGGTTCGGCTCTGCATTACAGAGTCAAAGCGCACAGGTCGAACCAGCGTTATAACCTCAAAATGCAGAGTTAATCTCTAAAACAGCACGAACTGTGCGTTTTCAGCCTAAAACAGGCTTAACTCTGCGTTTTCAACATCAAAACGCAGAGTTAATCTCTAAAACAGCACAAACTGTACGTTTTCAGCCTAAAACAGGCTCAACTCTGCGTTTTTAACATCAAAACGCAGAGTTAATCTCTAAAACAGCACGAACTGTGCGTTTTCAGCCTAGAACAGGCTTAACTCTGCGTTTTCAATATCAAAACGTAGAGTTAATATCTTAAACAGGCCCAACTGTGCGTTCAGCCACCAAAATAGGCCCAACTCTGCGTTTTTAGTCTAAAAACGCAGAGTTCGGGCCCTGAACGCTATTTTTTAGCGTTTGACTCGTTCAAAGCACGCAATGAACAGTTCCAGGAACTGTTTTTCCCCACGATTTGAGGGATTTTCGCCCCACTTAAGAGCGGATTAAGGGGGTAGTTACCACCCTTAATCCCCTATAAATACCAGAAACTCAATTGAGTTGGGGGATCGAATTTTTTCTCATCAACAAAGGGAGATTCGGTCAAAAGGCTGGCATTTATTTTTGGATCTGGGACTTGGCAGCAACAGAGAGCTTTGGAGATCAACGACTTGAAGGAGCTCTTGAATCATTTTGGAAGGCTTTTAATTGAAGCATTTGAAGTTATTCGGCCTTGGCTTATAACCGACTTTCGGTTCAAATCAACTCTTTTTCAAGAGTTCAAACTCGTTCAGAGTTATCAACTCGATCAGAGTTCAAAACTTGCTCTGCAAGTTCTTCTAAAGCTCGTTCAGAGTTATCAACTCGTTAAGAGTTATTTTCAAAACTTGCCCGCAAGTTCTCCACAGCGTCAATCAAGACGTTCGGATTGTCAACGAGAAGCAAACTCGACGCGAGCATTCGAGGGAGGCATCTCATCGCCACCGTGAAGAACCCAGAATTAAACAAAGGGGAGAATCAAATTCATTCTCCTCTCTTTTGTAATCGGAATCCAAATTGTAATTGATTTTGAGAGAAATACAAGTCAATTTTTTTTTCATTTCTTTTACTGCAAATTTTTCAACAAACAAAAGATGGCGACTCTGCTGGGGACTAGCTTCTCTGACGAAGAAGTGGTGGTGCAATCCGACGTTCATCTCACTGGAACGACCGTTGAAACTCTGATTATCGAGTTTGATCAAGCCAAGTACGAAGAGATCCTCTCCTCCGGATCCCTTAGCCCCAAGGCTATGCGCAAGATCCACAAAGTTTCCGAGGAGACTAAAGCTCCAGTTGTAGCCAACTCATCTAAAGACTATCTCCCATGGGGGTTGCACTGTTCATACAGTCCCCTCTCTAAAGGATAAGACTCGATTTCGGCACAACGCCAAAAAAGCTGATCCTCCAATCAACGCGAACTCCGCGTTTATGAGCCTCAACATGAGCTCTGCAAAAGCCCAGCTAAACGCAACCCTCAGGTGTGCGTTTCCCAGATAGAACGCAGCTTTCAGAGGCGCGTTCTAACATCAAAATGCAGACCTCAAAACTGCGTTGATCTGGCTGAACGCAACTCTTAAGAGTGCGTTTCAGAACCCAAACGCAACTCTCAGGAGTTCGTTCTATCATTTAAACGCAGACATCAAACCTGCGTTGATCTGGCTGAACGCAACTCTCAAGAGTGCGTCCCAGAACCAAAACGCAACTCTCAGGAGTGCATTTCACAAACTGAACGCAACTCTCAGGAGTGTGTTTCAGAATCCGAACGCAGATCGCAGGACTGCGTTTCACTAGCAAAACGCAGACTGTGGTCTTGCGTTAATCAAGCTAAACACGACCCTCGTGTTCCTTCTTTGGAACACGATGTGATTCGTCGTGTTCAAAATGATCAACATGAATTTAAAATCCATGTTTACCAAGAACCAGTCCCATCCTTTAACGGACAGGGGGTTCCATCTTTACTCTCACGCTCCGTGAGAGGTTCATCCCAAGTCTCTGACTTGCGGGAATTGCTGTTGATGTTCAACCGACCGACGAATGTCGTTTTGCTCAATAATCAACGACATCCTCACAGGAAGAAGACTTTAGAGGATGAATACCTTGGAGTCACTTCTAACATGGTTGGTAGAGGGAGATCATCAACCCTTAGTTCTGACGAGTCAGAGACAGATCGTTCTCCAAGCGTCAGAGAAATCGCTAACGAGTTTGAAGGAGTCTACCAACGCACTCGGACGCGAACAGGAGCCATTCCCCCTGTCAACTATCGGAGTTTAGCCAGAGGAACTAATTCCGATGACGAACACTCAGCCATTGCGGAGTCCCAATCATCAAGCTCTTTCGTTGGGCATGAGAGCTTCGCCCACATGGCAGAACATTCTGAAGATCTTTCAAATATAGTTGATGAGCAGGAGGCCATGCTCAAATCACAACAGGAGGCCATCAATGAACTCATGGCCATGTTGACTCAAATCGTCGCAGACAAGACCAAATCTCAGGAGACAGATTCGCCGCTTAGGCAAGAATCTTCCCGGAGAGAGGGAAGGGAAAAGTGGTTGATGATGCGGTTTCTGACCAAGAAGCCCACAACCTGGAATCTTCCTCTGATGAAGGAAGAGAGACTGAGAATGAGCAGAATCTTCAGTCTGCCAAAATGGAAGAATTGGAAGCCCGCCTCAAAGCCATTGCTAATAGAAGCGAGCTTCAAGATGAGGGAGTTATCAGACCCTATCCTGCCGAATGGGATGCAACCCCTTATCCTCTAAAGTTCGAGGTCCCGACGCTACAAACTTTTGATGGCACGGGTTCACCGAACCAACATATTTATCATTTCAAGTCACAGACTGGAAATGTAATATCAAACGATGCCATACTGGCTCGATTGTTCATTGGCACCCTCAAGGGAATTGCCTTTGAATGGTTCAGGAAACTGCTTGCGGGCTGTATCCAAAAGTGGGCGGATCTAGAGAGACTCTTCCTGTCAAGATTCTTTGAAGATGACATAGAAGTCTCCATTCATACCCTTCTCGCCACTAAGCAGAAGAAGAGGGAGTCCATCAAAGCCTTCGTCAAAAGGTTCCGAACCATGGCTCTGCGTTGCGACACAACTTGCAAACCGACCTCCTAGCCCGAATAGGAGTTGCAGAATGCCGTTCTTGGAGACAACTAATCTCTCAAGGCGAGCAGGCTCAAAAAATCATTGCCAGGATCAAAGCTGAAGAACGAAGTAGGCAGGATCAGCCCGAGCAATCAGACCAAGCCCAATCTTCTCCTGAGCAACTGGACCAGGCTCACTCTTCCCAGTCAGAAGGGAAAGATACTACGGCCACTGAAGTCCATCCTCTTCAGTAGGATGATGGGTCCAACAACTATCACGTTAACAGTTACCTCTGATAGTCAAACTCATCAGATAATAGCCTACCTGGTGATGTGACTCTATTCCGACTTCATGGATAGTGCCCCACTAGGTGATGTGCTTTGTCTACCTCTTTTTATTCCCCTGCTAAGTCTTAATCAAGACTGGGGGTTGATTACTTGGAATCCACTGGATTAAGAGTAACGAATCTTTCACATCGTCGAGTTAACATTACACTTCTGACGATCATAATCCCCACAGATTATGCATTCAGTTTGCATCACTCCCAATTTGTCACGTTAACAATACACCTCTGACAAAACCCACTTATCGACTCTCGTCAATAGAGCGATAAGTCCTCAAAGTTGCTCTGATCGCAACACATTCTTGTCACGTTAACAATACACCTCTGACAAAACCCACTTATCAATCCTCGTCAATAGGATGATAAGTCCCCAAAGTTGCTCCAATCGCAACACAAATCCTGTCACGTTAACACTACACCTCTGACATAATCAACTTATCGACTCTCTCCAATAGAGCGATAAGTCCTCAAAATTGCTTCCATAGCAATATCTTTCTTGTCACGTTAACACTACACCTCTGACAAAATCCACTTATCGACTCTCTTCAATGGAGCGATAAGTCCACAAACTCGTCAAGTTAACACCACACCTCTGACGACCAAATCAACTTATCGACTCTCTTCAATAGAGCGATAGGTCCATAAAATACTGTTAGGTTAACATAACACCTCTAATAGTCAATCCCCCCTAATGAACTTGTTAATCCTTTTTTCCAACAAGAATAACAAGTTTTCATTATAAAATTCCCAGCGGATTAAAGATTTTCTAGAATTATCCTAGTGATAATAAAAAAAAATTTTGAATTTCACTTTAGGTAAAAATTCATGCCAAGTTAATACTATACCTCTGGCACTTCCAACTTTCTTTCGGTGTTTCAAGCCACACAGGAAGAAACGACACCAAAAATTCATGCCTTCACGCATGGGGGACTTTATCTTGATCCCTAATTAGAGATAAGTCTGCATCTAACACATGCTGCCGGGTAGCCTATTCCCGCAATAATAGCAAAGCCTACGTATTCAATATCGTAGCAGGTCGTTATTAATAACGCTAAAATCCATGCCTTTCACGCATGGAGAATTTTATCCTGAATCCTAAGTAGGGATAAGTCAATGTCTAACACATGTTGCCGGGTAGCCTATTCCCGTGAAAAGGACATCAAAATCCATGCCTCACACGCATGGGGGACTTTATCTCGATCCCTAATAAGAGATAAGGAATTTTATCCTGAATCCTAAGTAAGGATAAGTCAATGTCTAACACATGTTGCCGGGTAGCCTATTCCCGTAATAATAGCAAAGCCTACGTATTCAATATCATAGTAAGTCATTATTAATAACGCTAAAATCCATGTTTTACACGCATGGGGAATTTTATCCTGAATCCTAAGTAGGGATAAGTCAATGTCTAACACACGTTGCCGGTTAGTCTTTTACCGTGAAAAGGACATCAAAATCCATGCCTCACACGCATGGGGGACTTTATCTCGATCCCTAATTAGAGATAAGCCTACGCCTAATACGCGTTGCCGGTTAGTCTTTTCCCGTGAAAATGACAAAGTCTATGTATTCAAAATCATAGCATCAAGACTAAGAGAGTTCATGCTTAATGGATGTGAGCCGAGACTTAAGACAGATGCGCCAAAGACAAGTCTCAAAGACTTAGTCAAAAAATGCACGGAAGCCACTCCCATGTCTTAAGTCAAAACGTTGAGGTCAGACCCGCGATACAAAAAACTGAACGCCGGGGTCACACTCGCATTCCAAATTCATCAGCAATGGTGAAACCCGCATCTCAAGTTCAAAATGCAGGGTCCACCCCCACATTCCAGAAGCAGGTTTATGGCGCATACCTTCACACAGGTCATGCATGGAAAATCCCTTCAACCAAGCTGCCTTCGAAGCAAGTGCAGAGAACAACTCCTTTGTGACAGCTCCAAGATCAGAGTTGAGATCCAAAGTATTCCGAAAATTCGTCCCAGTCAACCGCGAACTTTTGAAAACTTTGGAGGGGGTTCTGTAGGCTGTCTAAAAATCACAATAGATAGTTGATTCCCCATCAAACACCGATGATGGAAGTTACAATCTGACGACTTCCAGAAGGCTACAATTCGAGGACTTTCACGTAGAAGGTTACAATCTGACGACCTTCACAACAACTAATGAAAGCCCCAATTCAACAGCCTTCACAATCAACATCAGGAGTTACAATTTGACGACTCTCATATTTTCAAGGAGCCAAGACGAAGATTACAAGAGGACGATCTGTGCAAAGCTCTAGCAAAAAAGACTACAAATTGACGGTCTCTTCATATTAGAATACAGATATCTCTCAAACCGTAAGGAATTTGGCGAAACATGTATCTATGAGGGCTTTGAAGAATTCTCTTGTTCCCTACTTTTATCGAAGAAATTTTAGGATTCCCTGTGAGTGACAATCTGGTATTTAGGGCTTGATCCAGCTCTAAAGGCTGAACTTAAATTCTCAGAAGTTCCCCAAGAGTGACCACGGGCCTGATCGATTCGATGATCCTTGATCTGGTTTCGAGAATTTTTCATGAAATGTTGGGCGTCCACACGAATTCATTCGCAGTTTTGGATTTGGGAACAGAGCTTGCATACCCATCGGCTCGGTTTGGATGGCCCCGTCTCGTCGAGATAGCCGATTTTCATATATAATTCGTCCAATTCTGACGTACGGTTTGAAAGTTATGACATGTTCTTCGTAGCAAGTTATGTTCTGAGGTCCGTCTGCAAGACTGGACTTCGTCAGAACATTGGACTTAGCCTGAAGCTCGCCAAGTCTGCCTAAGGTTCGCCTCTGCATTACAGAGTCAAAGCGCACAGGACGAACCAGCGTTATAACCTCAAAATGCAGAGTTAATCTCTAAAAAGCACGAACTATGCGTTTTCAGCCTAGAACAGGCTTAACTCTGCGTTTTCAACATCAAAACGCAAAGTTAATCTCTAAAACAGCACAAACTGTGCGCTTTCATCCTAGAACAGGCTCAACTCTGCGTTTTCAACATCAAAACGCAGAGTTAATCTCTAAAACAGTACGAACTGTGCGTTTTCAGCCTAGAACAGGCTTAACTCTGCGTTTTCAATATCAAAACGCAGAGTTAATCTCTTAAACAGGCCCAACTGTGCGTTCAGCCACCAAAATAGGCCCAACTATGCGTTTTTAGTCTAAAAACGCAGAGTTCGGGCCCTGAACGCTATTTTTTAGCGTTTGACTCGTTCAAAGCACGCAATGAACAGTTCCAGGAACTGTTTTTCCCCACGATTTGAGGGATTTTCGCCCCATTTAAGAGCGGATTAAGGGGGTAGTTACCACCCTTAATCCCCTATAAATACCAGAAACTCAATTGAGTTAGGGGATCGAATTTTTTCTCATCAACAAAGGGAGATTCGGTCAAAAGGCTGGCATTTATTTTTGGATCTGGGACTTGGCAGCAACAGAGAGCTTTGGAGATCAACGACTTGAAGGAGCTCTTGAATCATTTTGAAAGGCTTTTAATTGAAGCCTTTGAAATTATTCGGCATTGGCTTATAACCGACTTTCGGTTCAAATCAACTCTTTTTCAAGAGTTCAAACTCGTTCAGAGTTATCAACTCGATCAGAGTTCAAAACTTGCTCTGCAAGTTCTTCTAAAGCTCGTTCAGAGTTATCAACTCGTTAAGAGTTATTTTCAAAACTTGCCACGCAAGTTCTCCACAGCGTCAAATCGTGAGGAGAAAATCACGTTCCAGTGAATCAAGACGTTCGGATCGTCAACGAGAAGCAAACTCGACGCGAGCATTCGAGGGAGGCATCTCATCGCCACCGTGAAGAACCCAGAATTAAACAAAGGGGAGAATCAAATTCATTCTCCTCTCTTTTGTAATCGGAATCCAAATTGTAATTGATTTTGAGAGAAATACAAGTCAATTTTTCTTTCTTTGTCTTTTTACTGCAAATTTCCAACGAACATCACATGTTTACATTTTCGTGTTTTGGACTATCTTGCAAAATGATGATATTTTTCATTTGGGAAGTTCTTTTTCGAAACCAGTCGTTATAGCATGTTTATTATCATGTCTACAATCATTCCCCAAAGTTTTACATATTTTTGGAATTTATTTGATATTTTTAAACAGCATTTTAAAATCAGCAAAACAATTTTTGAATATGTCAGTTTTCGGTCGACCGAACCGGTCGACCGAACCTGAGTTCTCGTGCTCACTGTGCGACAGAGAGTTTGTCGGTCGACCAGTCCGGTAGACCGAAAGCTCCATCGGTCGACCGCACCGGTCGACCGACGAAGTCTCTGCTTGTTTCTTTGTTTTTCACTGGTTTAAGAGGTTATAAAAAGCCCTCAACTTTCATTGTTTCTTATGGATGTTTAAGAGAGTTTTAAAAAGAGTTTTACAAGTTTGTTGAAGGGTTTTTAAGTTTGTTTCAAGAGTTTGTTTGTGAAGAAAATTCCACAAGAGCTTGAGGAGATCATCTATTGGAGTTTGAGCAATCAACTATTCTCCCTCCATCTCTTGTCATCTATTGAGAAGTTTTCTAAACTCTTTTCTAGCTTTATATTTATTTGTTTGATTATCATCTTATTAAAGCTAGTTTTATATTGAGTTTAGATTTGATTTTATATTACTCATTGTTACACACACCCACATTGAGCTTTTAGTATTTACATACATAGTATAGTTGGGTGGTGAGAGATTGTAACTTTGAGTTGTGCTTAATTGAGTTCTCATCCATAGTTGAGAACAATCATTTGTTATATTATGCTTATTGTGATATTCACTTTGTAATACACTTGTACACCGAGTGAGGAGTGTGTGGTGAGAGTCGGGGATCGTCCCAAGAGGAGTGGCGTCGGTTGACGTGCCTAGGGAGAGGTTGTAACCGAGCACTTGAGGGAGACACGGCTAGGTCCAACACTTAGTGGGTGTAGAGTGTGATTGCAAGAGTGTGAGTTGTAGAGTTTTCGGTTAGCTAGAAAACCGAGTGTGTAGAAGAAGTTCCGGCTTCCAAACCGGATTGTGTTAGTGGATTTCTCCCCGGGAGTGGGGAGCGGAGACGTAGGACGGAAGGTCCGAACTCCGTGATCATATTGCTTGTTTGAGTTTGTCTTTGGCGTAGTTTTTTTTGCATTTATCTTATATCGCTAATTGTGCATTACTCATCCTTTTTATGATCCACTATCTAGTTTATATTGTTTACCCTTGTGTTAGTTTATATATCCTTGCATATATATTTTGCTATATATCTCTTTGCTAGGATATATCATATTGTATATTGTTTATCCTAGCTCATATATATTATTGCATTTCATACTTGCTAGGATAACTTGTTAATTAGTTTTAATTGGCATTTAATCGGATTAGATTAGCATAAGACCCTAATCACCCCCCCCCCCTCTAGGGTCTAACATAAACCCCCTAAAACATCTGAAGAAACTTGTGGGGGATCCATTGACTAGGATAGCTGATTTGGAGGAGTGGAGAAGGTGGTGGATCCATTCACACCAACGGGGGCCAAAACCTCTGGCTTTGAGGAGAGACAAAAGGAAGTTCTAGTTAACGCAATCGAAAGCCTTAAAGAAATCCACTTTAATAGCACAAATTTTTTTTTTTACCAGAGGAGCAGAAGTTAATCATCTCGTGAGCTAGAAGGAAAGAGTCCAACGTGGATTTACCTGACTGAAAGGCAAATTGAGAATGATCCACTAGGAGAGGCAGAAAAGATTTAAGTCTATTAGCAAGCATTTTGGAGAAATTTTTGCAAGAGCTATTTATAAGACTAATTGGACGAAAATCTTTAGGGGAGTTAGGACCATCTTTCTTGGGGATTAGACAAATGTGGGAGAAGTTAATGTTGTGGAGAGGTTGGGGGTTTGAGTGGAAGCCTTGAATAAAAGAGATGACGTCTGATTTAATAGTGTTCCAGAAGGTTTGGTAGAAGAGGATGGGGAGACCGTCTGGCCCAGGAGCCTTATCTGGGTGGAGGTCGAAGATCACTGCCTTGATTTCCTCTTGGGAGAAAGGAAGATCGAGAGGAGATAGATTAGTAGAACTGAGGGGGTATAACTCTTCCCAATCTAACTGCAGGTTAGAAGCAGGAGGTTGCCGAAAGAGCTTCGAGAAGTAATCATGGAAGGATTGTTTGATATCACCTTCTTCAGAGATGAGGACATTGTCTTCGATAAGATGAGGGATGAAATTTTTTCTACGCCGAAAACATGCATCTTTGTGGAAGAAGGCAGAATTATTGTCACATTCTTTAAGCCATTGGATTCTAGATCTCTGTTTCCATTTAATTTCATCAGCCTTAGCAAGGAGAAGCATGAAATTCTGCAGATGGGCTCTCAGCTGAGATTCGGAAGGGGAGAGACTTCTGGACTCTTTGAGAGAATAGAGATCATGAAGTTGGTTCATAGAAGAGGAGATTTGTTGTTTCAGAGAGCCCAATGAGTTCCTAGACCACCATTTGGTTCTCTTCCTGATAAGTTTGAGCTTGAGGGACAAATTTCTAACAGGGTCCTCTAAGGAGGAGAAGGAGTTCCAGCAGGATGCAATGAATGGAGCGAAGGAAGGGAATGATAACCATAATTTCTAAAATCTAAAGAGAGGAGGTTTGAGAGGAGAGGATGTGTCTAATAAGATGGGGCAGTGATCCGAACACGAAGATTGATATGCCGATTGAGTAAGGAGTGATTCAAAGTCAAGAGAAACCAAGAATATGTCTAGTCTAGCAAGAGATGGAGGGGATCTGTGGTTTGACCAAGTAAATTTCCTTCCGCTAAGAGGAAGGTCTAGAAGGTGGATGGAGTCAATGAAATTGCGAAAGATGTCGATATCTCGAGGGGAGCTCGAGCGCCCACTTCTTTCAGATAGGCTTAAGGTAATGTTGAAATCACCAAAGACGACCCAAGGAAGAGAGTGAGAATCCCTGATTCTCTGGAGTTCCCACCAACACACCTCTCTATCCGTCGGGTCACAATGAGCATAGATAGAGGTTGTAGAGAAAGACCAGTTGGATGGACGATAAAAATTTTAGCTCATACTTCAACTACATCATACTTTTTTTTATACGAACTACAGTGATCTTGATAATGAATTCTTTCTTTCATGCATAAATAAGTTGGTTGTGATATTCTCCGGTACGGCATAATCTACCCCTTGTACAAGGAG
>NC_033800.1:30380186-30427395 GCF_001876935.1 Asparagus officinalis
ATGACAGATTAACAGGTAATTAATTAGTAATTGGACCATTTGATCAGATCTGTTAGCTCGTTGGTCTTTTTTGCTGTTGGGGAGGTTAGTGAGGGGTTAAACCTCCTTAAGCCCTCTGTTAATCATTTTCCAATCAGAGGGCTAAATTAACAGATTGGTATAAACATAGTACCCAATAATCATATTAGTATTAAAATTTATCTCTGGCGACAACAATGCATTTAAACTTACACAATGAAATAAATAGACCTAAAAATAAATTTCCTAACCAACTTTTCCAGCGACCACTCATATAATCTATCACATGATGCTTCTGTGACATATTTATGATAACATGACAGCTGTAGTTAGCCTAATTCAAACCATTAGAGGGGTATATTTTTAAATTAATGTAAAAGTAAGGTGTTTTTAATTTGGAAGCTTCTTCTCCTTCTTGTATCAAATTAGGGTTCTCCATTGATTGAGAACATGGATTCCTTAAGCTCAAGCAATAAAGAACCACCAATTTGAAGGAAGAATGTCCCAAATTTTAAAAAAATCATCTTTTTTATCCTAATTTGAAAATTACTCCTTCTAATGGTTTGAATGAGGTCAACTACAATTGTCACGTCATCATAAATATGCCACCTAAGCACATGTGGCAGATTGCCTAAGTGGTCTTCGAAAAAATGGTTGGAAATTTTATTTTTGGACGTATTTGTCTTGTCGCGCAAGTCTAAATACTTTGTTATCGCCGGAGATAATTTTAATACTTTATTTTTTTAATACTTTATTGGTCGTGAGGTAGTTCTTTTAATGTCAATCTGGTAATTTAGCCCCAAATAGAGCTACAAGGTTGTAGGATCAGTGTTGATTGGGTGATGGATGTATATGGTGAAATGATGTAAGTATTTATGATAAAAATTTGTTTGACATTTTTGGTTTCTTCTTTCACCTACTTACATTTATGAAAACTTATTATATATTATTCTATAGAAAAAAGAACTACTATATATTATCATATTTGATTAATTTGTTTATCCATGTATGGTACGATGTTTGTACTTTGTCTCCCAAAAAAAAAACGTCTTGGATCCACCTCTGGTTACATATACGGCTAAAAAAGAGATCGTAAGAAAACCCTCACTTTTGTGATTAGTGGTAGGAGACCCTAGACGTAGTAACCAAGCCTTATAAAGACATACCTAGGCTAGAAGAAACCATAGGCAGATTAGCTAGAAGAAATCTTAGGCAGGTCCGCAAGCCAAAATCTTAGGCTGGTCGGCCAGTAGAAATCCTAGACGGTTGAGCCAGCAGGTCAGCCAGTAGCGACCCTAAGAGGGTCAGCCGGTAAAGTATAGTTATATCCAGACATCGCACATAAATTCACGTATTTGTGAATTTGGAGTCGAAAGCGTCTAGATAGTATCATCCTAGAGGACTTGGGGATGAAGCGAACATCGATGATTGAGAAGCCGAGTCACCAAGAATTAGGGAAACATGCATTTTGATTTGCATGTTTCCATTGGTAAGCTCAATCCTTCGGATTCATTGTGTATTTACTCGCTGTGTTCGGATCTCGTTGCAAGATATCGATTCATCCATTAGGATTACGGTTATAATCAAAATTTTGTTTTGAATGCATACGAAATAGGTTTAAGTTTGCATTTGAACGAGTAGTTTTCTTGTGTTATTTGTGGCAAGGGAGAATTTATACCTCCTATGTTGGCTCCTTCGGATTGTAATAAAGTTCTGCAGCAAGTAAACAGATACTAGATAAGCTTTTGTTTAGATTGCCAATAAGGATGCAACTTTCCTGAAAATGTTAGTTTCATTATTATTATTTTATTTTATTTTTTATGCCAAATACAGAAATCCAGGAATCTTGTGTTGGGAATTTAACGCCTAAATCCCTAATGCAACAGAAACGCGGAATAGAAAAAGTACACCAAGATTTACGAGGTTCGGCAACTGCCTACGTCCTCGGGAGCCACACAGTCAATTTCTTATTAATCAAACAAGAAATTACAAATCAAGAGTAGATCCCAAACTGAGATCTCTCAAATGAACACTGTAGCTACAGTGTTAATAATTAAAGAGAATAATCCCTTTCAAATCTCTCTCTCTCTCTCTCTCTCTAAATCCTTTCTTAATCTCCCCTCAAGATTCTGTTGAGAGCTGGAGATAAAAACCAAAATCGCTGCTGCGATTTCAAGGTTGGAGAAGAGGAACGCTGCTGCGTTATTGTGCTGCCGCTAGAGAAAGATTAGGGGAGAAGAAAAAGCACAAACCCTAGGGCATCGGGGTTTGCTTTTATAGGCGAACATGACAGGCTGGCGACAGCCTGTCACCAGCCACGCGAGCGCACAAGCTCGAAAACGGCGAGGGTCGGATCCAAACGCGAGGGTCGGTGTCCCAAACGCGAGGGTCGGATCCAAAAACGCCAAGGTCGCGTTGCCCACACGCCGAGGTCGGGAATCGCCAAAATTCGAGCTCGCCTGCTCGAGCTTAACCTGGAGCTTTCGTCGTCGACTTTGCCTAAGTCGACGCCCACGCTCGCCTGCGTGGTTCTCAAGCTCGTCGGAGCTTCCCCGGAGCTCCTCGTCGGAATTGAGGTTTGATCTACACCCCATTCTAACAATCTCCCACTTGGAGATCAAACCGCCGTCAACAGGCTATCTCATCAAGCTCCTCTCCTGTGTGGCTCCGCCCTCATCATCTATGCATGAAGGCCAACTGAAGTTGCGCACAACTCCAGTTTCTGAACGGTCACCGTCTTTGTTAACATGTCTGATGGATTCTTACTTCCTGGAATCTTTTCCAGATTCAACACGTCATCTTCCAACAGGGATATGATGAAGTGATACCGAAGCCCAATATGCTTCGTTCTAGAATGAAATGCTGAATTCTTCGCCAAGTGTATCGCACTCTGGCTATCACTGTGTAAAACATTCTTCTCCTGTTTGAATCCCAGCTCTGTCAATAAGCCCTGAAGCCATATCATCTCTTTACTGGCTTCAGTCACTGCAACATACTCAGCTTCTGTAGTGGATAAGGTAACGATCCTCTGTACCTGTGACATCCAACTAACATCTGTAGTTCCGACGGTGAATACATAGCTGGTGGTGCTTCTTCGGTGATCAACTTCACCGCCGAAGTCTGCATCTATGTACCCTTGCACTTCCACCTCTCCCTTACTCGGATGAACAGTAATGTTCTCGGATGAACAGTAACGAAATTTTTTTTCGGATGAACAGTAAAGTTTTTTTCGGATGAACAGTAACTGAAAAATCGGCGGTGAACAGTAAACTTTTGGGAATTTTTTTGGATTTTTCTTTGCTTTTTCCTTCAATTTTTTCCAATTCTGGATCTGTTTTGAAAAGAAAAATCAAAGGTTTTTTGGGTTTGTCGGCGGCGGTTTCAATTTGAAACCCTAAGGGTTGTGCTCACAGGCTTGGCGTCGCCCATGTTGAATCTCTGCAAAACACGGTTGATGTACTCCGTCTGAGATAACTGCAAGAGACCTCTCTTCTTATCTCTCGTGATTTGCATTCCAAGGATCTTCTTCGCTGGACCCAAGTCCTTCATGTCAAACTCCTTTGACAGCTGCTGCTTCAAACTCTTGATATCATTCATATCTGCTCCTGCAACCAACATATCATCAACATACAGTAGTAGGATGATATAACTGGACTGATATATTTTGAAGTAGCAACAGTGGTCGGCGTTGCACTTCTGGAAACCTTCCTTATGCATAAAGCCGTCAAACTTTCTGTACCACTATCTTGGGGCTTGTTTCAGGCAATACAAACTCTTCTTGAGTCTGCACACCAAGTTCTTCTTCTTTTCTTCTGAGAAACCTTCTGACTGATGCATGTATATCTCCTCTTCTAGATCTCCGTGAAGAAACGCCGTCTTCACGTCTAACTGCTCGAGATGAAGATCTTCAATTGCTACAATACTCATCACGGTTCTGATAGTATTTAGCTTCACCACGGGAGCAAAAATATCGGTGTAGTCAATTCCTTCCTTCTGCTGGAAACCTTTGATAACTAGCCGGGCTTTATATCTTCTGGAACCATCCTGCTCCTCTTTCACCCGGTACACCTATTTGTTGTGGAGTGCCTTCTTACCCGTGAGCAACTCAGCTAGTTCCCACGTCTGGTTTGATATGAGAGACTTCATCTCATCTTTCATGGCAAGCTCCCACTTGCTCGCATCTCCACACTGACAAGCTTCATCATAGCTTTCAGGCTCCCCACCATCTGTCAACAACAGATAGTTCATGTATCTCCTATTGGGTACAAGAGGACGAGAAGATCTTCTTAATATCGGAGCTGGTGCGTCGGGCTTCTGCGCACCATCTTGTCTAATAGGCTCTTCTAGCTGAGGACCTTCTGCATTGGGTTCTCCGAGAGGTTACTCGGGATATCATCTGCATCTACAAATATTGACTCGCTCTCTGAGTCATCTGTCTTGTGCATGTCCTTGACATCACCTTCTCGTTGAATATCACATCTCTGCTACGGATCACTTTCTTATTTTCGTTTTCCCAAATGCGGTAGCCGAACTCATCTTCACCATAGCCGATGAAAGTGCATTTCTTTGACTTGGGATCAAGTTTATTCCTGCCTTGATCACTAATATGCACGTAAGCTACACAACCGAAAACTTTAAGATGTGAGAGTTTTATCTCATTTCCGCACCATACCTCCTCTGGTATTCTGTGCTCTAATGGAACCGATGGACCTCGGTTGATCAAGTAAGCTGCTGTGTTGACCGCTTCTGCCCAGAACTACTTCGGTAGGCCTGACTGTACCCGAATGCTTCTGGCTCTCTCTGTCAACGTTCGGTTCATCCGCTCAGCTACACCATTTTGCTGAGGTGTACCGGGCACGGTTCTCTCCATTCTGATCCCATGCTCATAGCAGAACTTCTTGAATCCGGTATCTTCATACTCACCGCCATTGTCGGTCCTGAGCTTCTTTATTCTCAGACCGGTCTCATTCTCGACCATAGCTTTCCATCTCCTGAAAGCCTCAAATACTTCTGACTTATGCTTCAGAAAGTAGACCCACACTTTCTGAGAATGATCATCGATAAAAGTCACGAAGTAGTGTTTTCCACCAATGGACGCGGTGGTTGTTGGTCCCCACACATCTGAGTGAACGAGCTCTAGCTTCTCTTTCCTGGGGGTTCTGCCACTTGTCTGAAAGCTGACTCTCTTCTGCTTTCCAAGTATACATTCTTCACACATATCCATCTCCACTGACTTCAGTCCTGGGAGTTTTCCCTTCGTGTGCATGATTTTCATCCCCTTTTCACTCATATGACCGAGTCTCTGATGCCATAACTTTGAAGTCTCATTGCCTGCTGCAACTGAGATCAAACAACGTGCACCTGCTGTCATATACAGGGTACCAGTCTTCTTGCCTCGGGCAATCGTCATTGCGCCCTTTGAGATCTTCCAATCACCTCCATGGAAGGTTGTGGTGTATCCTTCGCCAGCCAACTGGCCTACGGATATTAAATTCTTTCTCAGGTCGGGAATATGCCTGACATCCTTCAGCTCCCATACTGACCCGTTCAACTTAATTTTCACCACACATTTGCCCACAATATCATATGGTTGATCATCACCAAGATATACGTATCCAAGATTTTCGGGAACATACTTCTCGAAGAATTCTTTCTGAAGGGTAGCATGGAACGACGCTCCTGAATCTAACACCCAAGATTCCTCCTTGCTCTCCAAAGAACATATCAATGCGTCGTCTCCTCCTGAAGTGGAAGTGACATTCACCTCTGCCTTCGCCTCCTTCTCTTTCTGTGCACTCTTGCACTGATTCTTGTAATGCCCGGTCTTTCCACAATTCCAACACTCGATAGCCTTCGAGCTGTTGCTTGGATTCCTTGACTTGGATCTCCTGTCTTTTGATCTACCCCTGAAGTTTGATTTGCCTCGTACGTTCCCTCTGGTTGAATTTCTACCTCTTGACTCTGTATGCAATACTGAAGAGGTTGTAGCTTCACTCGTCTCTCTCCGTCGGATCTCCTCACTGAGAACCAAATCACGAACGTCGTCGAACTTTCTCTCCGTCGGATCTCCTCACTGAGAACCAAATCACGAACGTCGTCGAACTTTAACTTTTTGTTTCCCAACGAGCTACTCACTGTCGTGACTGTAGCGTTCCAACTCTCTAGTAGGGAAGACAAAAGTATCAACGCCTGAACTTCCTCATCAAACTCAATCTCAACTGAACTCAATTGGGTTGTAACCGTATTAAGTTCATTGAGGTGTTGTGCTACTGACGCGTCTTCCGCTATTTTCAGATTGAATAATCGCCGCATCAAATGAACTTTGTTCGCGGCTGATGGCTTCTCATACATGTTTGAGAGTGCTGCCATAAGACCCGTCGTGGTCTTCTCCTTCGCTATGTTGAACGTAACATTGCGAGTCAACGTCAATCTGGTAACTCCGAGGGCTTGTCTATCTAGAAGGTTCCACTCATCTGCCTTCATAGAATCCGGCTTCTTCCCAGATAGTGGTTGATACAGATTTTTCTGATACAAATAATCCTCTATCTGTATTTTCTAGAATCTGAAATCTGTTCCATCAAATTTCTCAAGTCTCATTTTTCCTTCATCTGCGGTCATGGCTCCCACTTGAATCTGACTTCCTCTAGATCGTTTCACGCTCTGACCGGTTGTTGGGAATTTAACGCCTAAATCCCTAATGCAACAGAAACGAAGAATAGAAAAAGTACACCAAGATTTACGAGGTTCGGCAACTGCCTACGTCCTCGGGAGCCACACAATCAATTTCTTATTAATCAAACAAGAAATTACAAATCAAGAGCAGATCCCAAACTGAGATCTCTCAAATAAACACTGTAGCTACAGTGTTAATAATTAAAGAGAATAATCCCTTTCAAATCTCTCTCTCTCTCTCTCTCTCTCTCTAAATCCTTTCTTAATCTCCCCTCAAGATTCTGTTGAGAGCTAGAGATGAAAACCAAAATCGCTGCTACGATTTCAAGGTTGGAGAAGAGGAACGCTGCTGCGTTATTGTGCCGCCGCCAGAGAAAGATTAGGGGAGAAGAAAAAGCACAAACCCTAGGGCATCGGGGTTTGCTTTTATAGGCGAACATGACAGGCTGGCGACAGCAGAGCACTGAACAAGACTACTATAATTATGAGTTCTTAACCTTGAACAATATAACAAAAGAAACAAGAATTACCACCTTTAAGCACTCCTTTGATACAAATTCCTTCAGTCGGAAAATCAGTAGAAAAATATTCAGACAAATCATCTGTAATAGACCTATGCATAAGATTAACAAAAACGAGAAGAAAAAGACTCAAGCTACACATGGACAGCAGAGCCATTAACCAAATCTCCATTTTCAAACTAGTAACAATTAAAAGTGCTTAACCTTAATGCTTTGTTTGGGAGTTTACTAAGATAAGGGACGGAAAGTTAAATAATGGAAAGGCAAGATAGGGAAGGAGAGTGAAAAGATAAAATGTTGTTTGGGAGTTTAGTAAAGAGAATGTAAGTAACTTTGTTTTACCTTGTTTGGGAGTTCTAATATAGAGGAGGGAAGTGAAGTGAATATATATAAAGTTACATAAAATACCCTTACAAATTATACTACTACTACTACTATTATTATTATTATTTAGTTTACTATAAAATAATATGATGATGATGACGACAACAATGATGATATTTGACATTATTATAATTTTTCAAGTTCATTACATCATGCTCAATATATAAACTTACAAAAATTGATCAAAACAATATACACTATAGAATTTTTAGGAAAAATGTAGCACATAATACCAACGAGTTTATGAAAATAGTTTAACACGAATATATATATATATGATCACAATATAACATGAACTTGTCAAAATAACATGAGCTAATATAAAATAATTGAAAAAACACTATAGAGTTATCACATTTCCAATATATAAAGTTTACAAATAACAAATATTCTGTACATAATTTTATAAAAGTCGACCACCAATTTCCAACTAAGTTTCGGCATAAACACCCTAAAGTTAGCAAAGACAAATATGCAATTGCCATACATAAGCAAAAATCAAAGACAAGTTTGTGATTGTCAACCCATAACCAAACGACATTCAACAAAAGTTAAGATAATTTAGAAAATAGAAACATAAATCATGAGTAACTGGAAGCTAATAATTGGCCGGTGGTGGCATAGATGTCGGATGCATCATTTTCATAAGAATGCCCTTGCGCCTCTCCAATGGACACCCAAGTAAACCTCTTAGATTCTCTGAAGAATTAAGTAGGAATAGATTTGCATCTTCAATTTGTTCATTCCCGATCCCCATTTTTAAGTAAAAAAATCTCAAATATCATCCATTTTCATAGTCATGTTTTCCTGTCCCTTGTTCAAATCAATCACACTTTCATGAATTGCCTCCGCTACTATCATCTCCATGACATCGTATATATTTTCAACACCAACATCATCTTAGAAAATTTTACATCAGTTTCCATTCCATCCTCTACCGCCCAAATTGAAGGGAGGAAAATGTGAGGAAATTTAACTTTTCATTCCATCTCTAACCCCTAAGAAAACTCCGAAACAAGGTGAAAATGAAATTTCACTTTAAAAAAAACCCCATCCAAACACAGTGTAAGCTTCCACACTCCCTTGAGAGCATCAAAAGCCACAAACTCAGCCTTTTGTTCTCCAGTCTTCTTCATCAACATCTTCTTAAACTTCTCCACCTTGATCCCATCTGTATAATGCTCTCAATACAATTGCTATTAAGAAGCGTCACCTCCGCTGGCTTGTTTAAGTCCCTCTGCAACTGGTGGTTTCATATTCTCATCTTTGTACACGATCACCTCTTGATCATTGAACTGGACAATAGACTTAGGGTTGAGGTTTCTCTCGTCAGTTTCTCCTTCGTCCTAGATAATTCCATAGCCATGTCGTCCAATAAAAAAGTCCTTTACATGGCAGAAAAATCCTGGCTCTTGTCGCTCCTTCACAGCTAGCTCAGGGATCTTGGTTCAGTATAATGCTTAGTGTTAGAAAGCTTGGGCATCAGCGTCTCAATATCATCTCGGTGCTCATAGACTTTAAACTTGATGTATAATGAATTAGTTAGCTTATGTAAATGCCCGTTGGAGACTGAATTCAGCTTCTTCTCTCTCATACAGGCGTTTCCTGGTGGATTTTCTGCATTAAAATGTCAAATCCAGAAGTCAGTGGCTTAAATCAGAACAAGGCAAAAGTACTCGATTGGAACAGAAGAGGGGGAAAAGGTTAGGCTTAGAATTATCTGTGACTTCAGACCATACGATTTTTTCACCAGCATTGGGTACCCAAATTCATTGTTATAAGCAATTTAGATCACATTGTTGTATCATTAAGTTTGAATATAACCATGTTAATCCTTCCTGATTGACTTTAGAATGGATCTGGTTTTAAGTTAACATCTAGTTTGTAGTTTCAAAATAATGGTTCCCTTCTGAAATCACACTCGACGCTTTGAATATTTTTATGCAGAAAAAATATATCTATCGTACTAGTGATCTATCTATAACCTATAACCAAAGAGAACTGTATGTTTCTACCATTTTCCTCAGATGGAATAGGCTGCTAACTCTTGATGGCCACTGTTCAGTTGAATGAATAACAAATGATCTTGGATTCTCCCTTGAGATGAAATGCAGATTAGCCAATGGTGATCCCTGTATTCCTTCATCCTCCATGAAGAACAGTACTTGTAATAAAATAAAATAAGAAATTGTAATTTATGCATAGTTCGTAGATTTTAACTCTTACAAAAATAGAGGTAGGTAAGTTTGGCCTAATTGTCAGATCATAGAGTGAACACTTTATATGTCAGATTAAAGAGTAAACACTTTATATGAAAATGTGTCACCTTGGAGACATGTGCCTTGGAGCTGATAAACTGGATATTCTTCTTGGCATCGGCTTCTCAGCAACCTGCTAGGCAGCAAAATCATACAAAGCTAACATAAGTTAGCAAGCTAATATAAGTTAGCATATGCACAAAATACATGAGAAATATGATGTATGTATGTATGAAGTATAGGCCTCATACTAGAAAGATTCTAACTAATAGAAGAGATACAGGCATGCTAGAAATTCCATACTGAACATGTTCAGAGCCTCTTTGATCAGATACCAATCGAAGTGGTGCTGGAAGTGTTCCCCAAGGATTGGAGGGGCCGTTACATAGAATAGACATATATAAAAAATAATGAACATAGAATTTTAGGCAAAATAATGTTCAGGTGCATGTAAGAACATATCACGTACAGGCGTGCAAGAAGACCCTTAGGTGCACTGGGGTTGCCACTCGAAGATACTATAGTAGCAACAAGAAATGTAAGATAAAAAAGAAAAACCTAAATTTTAGGTGGAGATGAACAGGGAAGAAAATAGAAACATATATAATTGAGAGTTACCTGGCTGTGTGGGATGTTAACCAGCCATCATTTTTGACCCCAGCAACCTTTGTTGACATTAGGGAATTCGGTGGCCGTTTTTTGCAAGACATCCGGATGATGCAACCAAGAGTGGTGTGAAGATATGATTGATATTCAATCAAATCTTCAAGTCGGAGATTGTTAACCAGCCATCATTTTTGACCCCAGCAACCTTTGTTGACATTAGGGAATTCGGTGGCCGTTTTTTGAGAAAATTGGAAAAGGTGATGGGTCCCACAAATATTTTATTATTAGTGGCGGGTCCCACTAATAATATTTTATTTGTGCATAGTATTTCTGAAACACTATAAATAGGGCCCTAAACTCTTAAGGAAATCTCATCCCAGAAACAACTCCTCTTATAGAAGAGTAAGAGAAAACAAAAAGAGAGTTTGTGAGAGTTCTTGGAGTGTATCTGATCAAGAGAGGGTGTTCTCTTGGATCAATTCTTTTGGGATATAAAAGAATTTAGCGTCGTCGTTGCACCGTGGAGTAGCTCCGAAGGAGTGAACCACGTATATCTGTGAGTACTCTGTGTTGAATTTTGTGCCTTTATTTTGTGATTAAGTCTCCATTCGAGGCGTTATTATTGGGGTGAATCCTAACAACTGGTATCAGAGCCTGACTTAGAGTATATATATCTGCTTATCGTATGCTCTGTGGCTGTCACTAAAAGTGGATCATCCACATCAGAAAATAAGTTAGATTAATATTTACTCTTTTAAGGCATTGGGCACTATTCACGTGTATGGTACTATTCACGTGTACGATACTATTCACGGATATGGTACTATTCACGAATACGATACTATTCACGAATATTGTACTATTCACGAATACGGAAAAAACGTAATCTTTCGCCATGGGATCTACAGTTGAAGACAATAGACTTCGAATTGAGAAGTTCAGCGGCCAAAATTTTAGGTATTGGAGGATGCAAATAGAAGACTATTTGTACCAGAAGGATCTCTTCCTACCCCTCCAAGGAGAGGCGGGGAAACCTGAGAAGATGGACGACGATAAGTGGAAGGTGCTCGATCGTAAAGCACTTGCCACAATCAGGCTCAACCTTCACCAGCATGTGACTTACAACGTCTCGCATGCGACCACCACCAAGGAGTTGATGGAGGCATTGGAGGCGCTGTATGAGAAACCGTCTGCTTCAAATAAGGTGTTCCTGATGAAGAAGCTATTCAACTTAAAGATGCAACAAGGAGCTCGTGTGGCGAACTTCTTGAACGAATTTCAGGCTGTTGTGCAACAGCTTGCTGCAGTGGATCTAAAGTTCGACAACGAGATCCAAGCTCTTCTGCTACTTTCTTGTCTACCAGATTCATGGGAGAATATGGTGATGACGGTGAGCAACGCCAATGGCAATGACAAGATGAAGCTCGACATAGTGATTGGGGCAATTCTGGATGAAGAATCTCGCCGTAAAGTCTCAGGAACTGAGGCCTCTAGCAGTGGGAGTGCTCTGCATGTCGAGGCACGAGGACGTGCACAGAAAAAGGGTAGGGGACAACGAGGCCAATCAAAATCCAGAGGGAAGTCTAAAGGGCCTAACCCGAATGGTTACGGTGAAGGGAAGTGCTTTAGATGCGGAAAAAAGGGCCACTTTGCACAGGACTGCAGAGTTACTGTTCTAGCATCAGCAGGGGATGATCGAGCTGACGGTGCAGCCAATCTCATGCACGAGACGGATTCGGATGCACTTCTCTTATCCCTGGAAGACAAAAGCGATGCGTGGGTCATCGACTCTGGCGTATCTTTCCATGCAACCTCACAACAAAAGCTGCTTTTATCGTTCGTGAAGAAAGACTTGGGGACTGTCTATCTTGGCGACGATCAACCTTGCAAGGTTTCCGGGAAGAGAAATTGTACCCTTAATATGGAGGGCGGGACCACCTTGACGCTGAATGATGTTCGGCATGTACCGGATCTCAGATGAAATCTTATATCAGTCGGGCAATTGACTGACTCCGGTTACAGAGTATCCTTCGAGCAGAGAAGTTGAAAGGTGTCCAAGGGTGCCTTGGTGGTGGCACACAGCAAACGCGAGGGGTCTCTCTACATCGTCAACGGAAAGATCGACCACTTGCTTACCGCAGGACTAGCATCATCATCATCATACGTCGACTGCATGACTTGGCATCGACGACTTGGCCACATGAGCGAGAAGGGGATGCAGATTATGGCCGCGGGAGAGAGGCTTCCGGGTCTGAACAAGATCGATCTGACTTTCTGTGAGGACTGCATCTTAGACAAACAAAAGAAGGTGAGCTTCAACAAGACCGGACCGGCTCCAAAACTGCAGAAATTGGAGTTGGTGCACACCGACGTGTGGGGACCTGCGCAAGTCCCATCTGTTGGTAACTCTCTTTACTTTGTCACTTTTATTGATGATGCTACGAGAAAATTGTGGGTGTTCTTGAAGCACAAGTCAGATGTATTCATCATCTTCAAGAAGTGGCTTGCATGTGTGGAGAACGAAACATGCAATAAGCTGAAGTGCCTAAAGTCTGATAATGGAGGCAAGTATTGCTGTCACGACCCCAATTTCCGAACCACAAAGGAATATTAGAGCCGGACTAAACCTGTGAAAAGTCCTCCAAAATATACATTCATTAAAAGAACACTAAAACAAATCTCTTCATTGAACTAAAACCAACAACAATTATTCTCTATAACCCCAAAAGTCAACTAAAGCCAATTAACTTGATAAAAAAATAAATATTCCTCAACTCCAAATAAATCTCAACCTAAAGAAAGAATCTCATTATTACAAACTCTCAATTCATCATCTAAACATTAAAGACTTTATTTAACCTTCGCCTAGAAGACAATAACAATCTCGAATTATTCTTTGCTTCGTTCTAAGAATTTGACAATCCTCAATTCCACCTAATCCCGAGTCTCTGAAAAGAATAGAAATAACACAATGAGTTCACAACTCAATAAGTGGATAAATTCATACATTAAACACTGGTTTTGCAAAACTAAAATATTACAACGAGAAATAAACAAAATATAAGAATGATATAGAATCATTAATGAACTCTAGTATTTGATACAAATATTTAAGAAAATTAGAAATCATGGAATAGAAATAAGCATGCTACGTCTCAATGCGGTCAACACTTCATACTCCGGTTGACTCGGTAAACCCCACAATTATTAAGCCCGTGGTTCCGGGACGGTGAGACCCAATTTGGGCTCTTAGCGCTAAAATAAAACCTCATAGAGGCACATTGAGTCCTGTTTTAATAGCTTGCTTATATCCGACATATACCGGTATATTGACTTGAGATGCATATGCTTTAACAATAAACAAAGTTCGTAAAGCTAATCACATTATACAAAAATGCCAAAGGCCAACCAATAGTGAAATAAATCAAACACATATGCATCTCAACCTACCACTATATGAAAAGACATAACTGATAAAGAAAATAAGCATAGGCTTATACCAAAATATCTATGAGCATCACAAAATCAACAAATCAACAAATGATATAGCAGTAAATCATACAAAGGAATATAATCCATCAGGAAACAAATCCACATATACTTACTATCATTTTGTAGGAAAAATACGCAATGCACAATGCATAAATTTACCACTTACATCAAGTCCGAAAGCTATCAAAATACTAGTCACGACGCCTCCTCGAAGCCACTTGAAACTCCTAAAGAGTAGATATAGTAAACATTAATACAACTATACTGAATAATATAACATATATTAAGCTCCATCCTATAAAACCATATTATATACTACTACTTTAGTACACTGGATGTTTCTTAGCTTTCCTCCTACAGAATAATAAATTATGCAATGACATAGAAATATGTACATGCAGGCTATCATAGTTGCTAATTTATTATTATTATTATTATTATTTAATATAAAGTAGGTGACCAAGGGATGCACTAGGCTCAAGACTTGTCCGTGGCCATGAGAACAAGGGCAGCTACCTAGTGTCAACATCATAAATAACAAGATCTAAAAAAAAACTCATAAAAATCGGATGCATAGCATTCATCCAAAAGAACAATACCTATTATATTTGTGTAAACAATCACCACTTATCCTCCTCCAATGCAGATCCTTTTCTTTTATTTCTGTGTGTGCGGCAGAAACCGACGGGAGGAAGAAGAGAGAGACCTAGGGTTTTTTTTTTCTGTTCTTTTCTTTTTGTGCGGCTAAACAGATGACGGAAAACAAGTAGGGTTTTGGGTATTTATAAAGGCCCTTTGTTTACTAATAAACCCTCTAACAAATTATGCACAAAAGTCCCTTTACTTTTCCATATACCTATATATACCATATATCTACATAGTCAATAACTTAGTATTATTACATACTACACCTCTTAACAGAAGTTTTGTCCTCAAAACTTGAACATACCTGAGTCTTCAAATAGATTAGGATATTTTTCCTTCATCTCATCTTCATGCTCCCAGGTAGCTTCCTCAGCTGAATGATTTTTCCATAAAACCTTCACTAGCTTAACAATTCTTGATCTCAAAGCTTGCTCCTTCCGGTCCAAAATTCTAACTGGATACTCTGAATATGTCAAATCTTCCCTGATCCCAAGGGGCTCATAATTCAATACATGACTCGGATCAAGTACACACTTCCTCAGCATTGATACATGGAAAACATTATGAATTTTAGCCAACTCTGGGGGCAATGCAATTTTGTATGCTACAGCTCCAACCCTCTCCAAAATCTCAAAAGGTCCAATATATCTTGGACTCAACTTGCCCTTTCTTCCAAATCTCAGCACTCCCTTAGTAGGTGATACTTTAAGGAAAATATGATTGCCGACTTCAAACTCTAACTTTCTTCTTCTATTATCAGCATAACTCTTCTGCCTGCTTTGAGCTATACGAAGCCTCTCACGTATCTGCTGAATCTTCTCAGTAGTAATCTGTACTATCTCAGGACCGAGCAACCTTCTTTCTCCTACCTGATCCCAACAAATAGGTGATCTACATCTCCTACCATACAGTGCTTCATAAGGGGACATATCAATACTGGAGTGATAGCTATTGTTATATGCAAACTCCACCAAAGGCAAATGTTTTTCCCAGCTACCCTTCAAATCCAAAACACAAGCACGAAGCATATCCTCCAATGTCTGTATAGTCCTCTCTGATTGCCCGTCCGTCTGCGGATGATAAGATGTACTAAAACTCAATTGTGTTCCCAGAGCATTATTCAGACCTTGCCAAAATCTAGAACGAAATCTCGAATCTCTATCTGATATAATAGTCACCGGTATCCCATGCAATCTCACAATCTCCTTAACATATAATTCAGCAAGCTTCTCAAGAGAATGAGTAGTTTTACAAGGCAAGAAATGAGCCGATTTAGTAAGTCGATCAACAATCACCCATATAGTATCATTACCATTCTGACTCCTAGGAAAACCAGTCACAAAATCCATTGTTACCTCCTCCCACTTCCACGCAGGAATTGGAAGAGGCTGAAGTAGTCCGCTAGGCTTCTGATGTTCAATCTTGACCTGTTGGCACACCAAGCACTTAGACACAAATTCTGCAATATCCCGCTTCATGTCATTCCACCAAAATATTTCTCGCAAATCTCTATACATCTTTGTAGATCCGGGATGAACTGTATACGCCGAACAGTGCGCCTCCTCTAGGACTTCTTTCTTCAACTCCGGATTATTAGGTACACATAAACGGTTTTTAAATCTCAAAGCTCCATCATGAACTACAAAATCATGTTGAAGTCCCTGTTCTACATCTGCTTTAATTTTTACAAGAACTGAATCATCACTTTGTGCAGCCACAAGCCTGTCAATCAAAGCAGGATGAATTTTAAGATGAGCAAACATCACTCCAGATCCTCGAAGTCGAATATCAATATCCAGTCTCCTCAAGTCCTCCAACATATGCTTCTGATTTGTGATCAAAGCAGCCACACTAGCATTGGACTTCCTACTCAAAGCATCAGCTACCACATTTGCCTTGCCGGGATGATAATGAATATTAAGATCATAATCTTTCATTAACTCCAACCATCGCCTTTGTCTCATATTTAACTCCTTAAGTGTGAAAATGTATTTAAGGCTCTTATGATCTGTGTAGATGTCACAAGTCTCCCCGTACAAATAATGTCGCCAAATCTTCAATGCAAAGATAACAGCAGCTAACTCTAAATCATGAGTTGGATAGTTCTTTTCATAAGGTTTAAGCTGTCTGGAGGCATATGCTACAACTTTCCCATTCTGCATAAGAACACAACCGAGGCCAATATGAGAAGCATCACTGTATATCACAAATCCACCTGATCCAGAAGGAATCGTGAGTATAGGTGCGGACACTAATCGATCCTTCAACTCCTGGTAGCTATGCTCACACTTCTCTGTCCACTGAAACTTGACCCCTTTCTGAGTCAATCGAGTCAAAGGTGCTGCAATGCGAGAAAATCCCTCGATAAACCTTCTATAGTAACCAGCCAATCCCAAAAAGCTTCGTATCTCGGTCACGGTGCTAGGTCTCTTCCAATCAACAATTGCTTCTATCTTTGAAGGATCAACCGACACCCCATCTTTAGAAATAACATGCCCCAAGAATGAGACACTCTCCAACCAGAATTCACACTTTTTCAACTTTGCATACAATTTATGCTCCAAAAGTAATTGCAAAATAGTTCTTAAGTGTTCTTCGTGTTCCTCCCGGCTTCTCGAGTAGATCAAAATATCATCAATAAAAACAACTACAAACTGGTCGAGATAAGACCTAAATACCCTATTCATCAAGTCCATAAAAGCAGCTGGAGCATTTGTCAATCCAAATGGCATCACCAAGAATTCATAGTGTCCATATCTTGTTCTAAATGCAGTCTTCGAAACATCTTCAGGCTTAATCTTGAGCTGGTGATAACCAGACCGAAGGTCAATCTTTGAGAACACCTGGGCTCCCTTCAACTGATCAAATAAATCATCAATCCGAGGCAAAGGATATTTATTCTTTACAGTCACCTTGTTCAATTCTCGGTAATCTATACAAAGTCTCATGCTCCCATCTTTCTTCTTCACAAAAAGTACTGGAGCACCCCAAGGAGATACACTCGGCCTGATGAAGCCCTTATCTAACAACTCCTGCAATTGAGTCTTCAACTCCCTCATCTCTACTGGTGCCATGCGATAAGGTGCTTTTGAGATCGGCCCTGTTCCTGGAATTAAATCAATAGCGAACTCAATCTCCCTGTCAGGTGGTAGCCCTGACAAGTCTTCAGGAAAAACATCAGGGTATTCTCGAACAATTGGAATTTCATCCAAAATGACATCCTTCTTCTCGGTACAAACTACACTAGCAAGAAAACCACGACAACCTTTTCTTAGAAGTCTACAGGCTTGCATAGCTGAAATAACACATGGAGGTACACTAACACTCGATCCCTCGAAACTAAACTCGGACTCCCCAGGAATTCTGAATGAAACTCGCTTCTGAAAACAATCTAGAGATGCATGATAAGTAGAAAGCCAATCCATGCCAAGAATAACATCAAAGTCATGAATATCAAGTAGCACAAGACTCGCAAGCAAGGTTCGATCTCCCACTATGACCTCACATCCCTTAAAGATGTGATTAGTGATCATACAATCACCGGATGGGGTGGAAACTGATAGTTCAGATTCTAAAAATTCTAGAGTTCTGCCCAACTTACTAGCAAAGCTATGAGATATAAATGAATGAGAAGAACCAGAATCAAACAACACATGTGCGAGCTGAGAGGAAATAACAGGTGCACCTGTAACAACAGAGTTAGATGCGAGAGCATCCTGCTTCGTCAAAGCAAATACTCTCCCTTGCGCCTTAGATTTCTGACCATCACCTGGTGTAGGCTTCGCTTTCTGATCATCAGTCTTGGGTCCCTTCTTAATTGGACAGTCCTTCGCAATATGCCCCTGCCTACCACACTCATAGCAGCCTCGAAATAAAGGACAATAACAGCCTTTGTGATTATTACCACACTTATAACATTGTCCATCATGCCTCTGAATAGAAGGACCTGGTCTCTGCACAAACTGGCCCGATCTCTGTACTGGAGCTCCTGACCCTCGAAATGCTGGCTTCTTAAAAGGCTTAAAAGTTGACTTATCTTTCTGATTATTCTCATCCCTGTTCCGCTTCTTCTGGTCCCAGCTTTTGTTTGGTTCATCTGTAATCTTTTCTCCCTTACTTGCTTTTTCAGCCCTTTTTGCTCGCTCCACTGCCTCCTCAAAAGTCTTTGACATAACTACTATAACCTTTTGATGAATTTCTGGCCTCAGTCCATTCTCAAACATCTCTATCTTATCAAATTCTTCTGCAACTAGCTCAGGTGCATATCGAGATAACTCATTAAACTTAGCTTCATATTCTTCCACTGTCATGTCATCCTGCTGCAATTCCATAAGCTCCCTCTTCTTGCGAGATCGAACATACAAGGGAAAATATTTCTCCCTAAATAATTTAACAAATCTGCTCCAAGGAACATCCTCCCCCTCAAGTGATAAACTAGCCTCCTTAGTTTCCCACCAGATCTCTGCCTCTCCTTCTAGCATAAATGTAGCATAAATAACTTTTTGTTCCTCTGAACATCCCAAGGCTCTGAAGTATTTCTCTATTTTCTTCAGCCATTCCTGTGCTGCTGTTGGATCAGAACCTCCTTGAAAAGATGGTGGAGACATCTTCTTAAATTTTTCAAAATCACTGCCAATAGGCTTAGTCTTCTTCTGTGTATTTAATGCTTCGCTCAGCTTCTCAGTTGCCTCTGACTGCTTTTCAAGGATCTCCATTTGCCTCTCCATGAAACCACTCTGCATCTCAATAAAACTGGCGAGTCCTTCAACACCCCACTGAGCTCCAGCAATCCCTCTCGTGGTCCTAGCAGTACGGGTAGCCATACCCCCACGAGTTCTGGGTCCTGATCTTCCCCTGACATTCCCATCAGGAGCCTCATTTGTAACATTAGGGGTCTCGATGTTTTGTCGACCTGCATCATCATTTCCACCAACCCTAGTCCGGGGACGCCTACTTGATTGGGGTATATTCGAAGGTAGCGCAACCCCCGCATTAGCATCAAGTCTAGGAGAAGAGCGCCTCGCTGCAACACTAGAACCTCTCTTACCACGAGCCATCTATCAGAAACAAATATATTTAGTACAAAATATTCATCATATTAATTATTATTAAATCAATTCATAACATATTCATCACAAGCATAAGTAATCAAATAATATTTTTCATGAAATACATACACTAGTCATACCTTAAACTACCCAGACTAAAGTCTTTTACCTTTAAGAAAACAAAACTAAAGAGATTACATGATCCATGATTCTAAGCTTATATACTCCTATACCCGAAATTTTATCTGATAATGTTCATATGTCCTCGACCATACTTCAAAATAAATTATTATATTCCATCATTATATTTCATCATCATTAATATTTCCTCTAACTCTAACTAGGACCTACAGCCTAGGCTCTGATACCATTCTGTCACGACCCCAATTTCCGAACCACAAAGGAATATTAGAGCCGGACTAAACCTGTGAAAAGTCCTCCAAAATATACATTCATTAAAAGAACACTAAAACAAATCTCTTCATTGAACTAAAACCAACAACAATTATTCTCTATAACCCCAAAAGTCAACTAAAGCCAATTAACTTGATAAAAAAATAAATATTCCTCAACTCCAAATAAATCTCAACCTAAAGAAAGAATCTCATTATTACAAACTCTCAATTCATCATCTAAACATTAAAGACTTTATTTAACCGTCACCTAGAAGACAATAACAATCTCGAATTATTCTTTGCTTCGTTCTAAGAATTTGACAATCCTCAATTCCACCTAATCCCGAGTCTCTGAAAAGAATGAAAAATAACACAATGAGTTCACAACTCAATAAGTGGATAAATTCATACATTAAACACTGGTTTTGCAAAACTAAAATAAAGTTACTGGGAAAACAAAATACTAAAATAGTAAAAATTCATAATGCAACATTTTAAAATATATAAATAAAATGGAAATAAGCAGGTCATGTCTCAATGCGGTCAACACTTCGATACTCCGGTTGACTTGGCAAACCCCACTGTTATAAAGCCCGTGGTAGGGACGATGAGACCCAAACTTGGGCTCTTAGCGCTAAAATAGAAACCTCATAGAGGCACATTGAGCCCTGTTTTAATAACTTGCTTATATCCGACATATACCGGTATATTGACTTGAGATGCATATGCTTTAACAATAAACAAAGTTCGTAAAGCTAATCACATTATACAAAAATGCCAAAGGCCAACCAATAGTGAAATAAATCAAACACATATGCATCTCAACCTACCACTATATGAAAATCATAAAAAGTTGATAAAGAAAATAAGCATAGGCTTATACTAATTAATCACATGCATTTATCCAATCAACAAGTAGTATGCGAGCAACCATATAGAAGGGTAAAATCCATCAGAACAAACTTACATATAGTCAATATAATTTTATACGAAAAATACGCAGCGAATAATGTACAAATTCACCACTTACTCAAATCCGAAAGACTATCAGAATACCAATCACGACACCTCCTCGAAGTCACTTGGGATTCCTATATAATATATACAAATAACCAT
Source organism: Asparagus officinalis (assembly GCF_001876935.1). NCBI lineage: Eukaryota > Viridiplantae > Streptophyta > Magnoliopsida > Asparagales > Asparagaceae > Asparagus > Asparagus officinalis. The sequence continues at coordinate 30,401,342 of NC_033800.1, forward strand.
CAATATAGACATCCTACCAAATACTAATGACATATAATAATCTCTGTACATCTATGACATATAATAATCTCTGTACATTAATAGTTTACTTAACTCTACTAGCTTTTCTTTTAAAGACCATATCTTGCAACTTTGCTGCAGTAAAAGACGTGGTAGTTCATGGCAAAGAAGATCAACAAGAAGAGTCTGTAGGTATTTTCCTTTTTTTTATAAATTTATTTTCATAATCATGGTTTAAAATCATTATAACTATTTTTTTGCTCACAGGCTAATACAAAAGCTGAAAACTATTGCTCATGCTTTCTCCTACCGCCTGACATTATTGTTGATATACTATCAAGATTACCAGCAAAGTCTATAACCACTTGACCCAAATAAATTAATATAATGAATGGTTAGATCAATGTGCAAACTTCTGCATAAACATATTCCTAAAGATAGTATAACAAGATATACCTTGCTTGATGATCAAACACCTGTCGCCTTCCCCCTTAAGATGATTCTTTTCTCTTATAGAAAGACGAGACCTTAGGGTTTTTTTTTTTTTTTTGTGCGGCTAAACAGATGACGGAAAACAAGTAGGGTTTTGGGTATTTATAAAGGCCCTTTGTTTACTAATAAACCCTCTAACAAATTATGCACAAAAGTCCCTTTACTTTTCCATATACCTATATATACCATATATCTACATAGTCAATAACTTAGTATTATTACAATTGCAGCCAGGAGTTCGAGAACTTCTGTTCGTCCCGTGGGATTCGGAGACTGAAGACCGTCCCAGGCACACCTCAGCACAACGGAGTGGCGGAGCGCATGAATCGCACTATCTTGGAGCGCACCAGAAGTATGAGGATCCACTCCGGATTGCCCAAGAGCTTTTGGGCTGAAGCTGTCAATACTGTTGCATACTTGATCAACCGCGGGCCATCCGCGGCTCTCAATTATGGGATACCTGAAGAGGCTTGGACCGGAAAGAAGCTGAAGCTAGAGCACTTACGAGTATTTGGTTGTGACGCTTATGTCATGACCAATCCTGCAGACCGGTCAAAGCTTGATCCAAAGTCAAAGAAGCTCTCTTTCATCGGCTATGAAGGAGATGAGTATGGGTACCGTTTCTGAGATCACGATGCGCGCAAGGTGGTGCGCAGTCGTGACGTCGTATTCCATGAGAATGCGGTGTACAAGACCAAAGAGGTGAGTGGGAGTCAGCTATCTCCCCCTCTTTTCCCAGATATTGCTGACAGTGAGGACGACGGTGAGATACCAATCAGCATAGAAGACGGAGACCAAGAGAACGTGCGGGATGCACAGCAGCAGGATCCAGCAGAGTTGCCGATCGCAATTCGCAAAGCTCCAAGAAATCCAAGGGTGCCAGAGAGGTACTTTTCCACCATGAATTACCTTCTCCTGACTGACAATGGTGTACGAGGCCAGATATTACACAAGGAGTGGGAGTTGTGAGCCGCTTCATGAGCAATCCAGGAAAGCAACACTGAGGTGCGGTCAAGTGGCTTTTACGCTACTTGAGATGCTCGTCCGACCGTTGTCTTGAGTATGACGGGACAGATTTGCAGTTAGAGGGCTTTTGTGATGCAGACTATGCCGGGGACATAGACTCGAGAAGGAGTACGAGCGGCTACATCTTCATCTTGGGTGGTGGAGCGATAAGTTGGAGATCCAAGTTACAGGATACTGTGGCTTTGTCGACAACCGAAGCCGAGTACGTGTCTGCAGCAGAGGCAGCAAAGGAGTTGCTATGGTTGAAGGCTTTTCTTCTCTAGCTTGGAGTAAGCTTTGAGAAATATTTCATCCATTGTGACAGTCAGAGTGTCATTCACTTGTCAGAGAACGACGCATTCCATGCTCGGACCAAGCATGTTGACGTGAAGCACCATGCCATACGGAGATGACAAAGTAGGAACGAGTTCAAGCTTGTGAAGATTGATACGTGGTACAATCTAGTCGATATGCTGACCAAGTCAGTTCCGCTCGAGAAGGTGAGGCTGTGTGCAGCCTCATATGGCCTTTGTTGAGAATGTTGATGACCGTGCAAGACGCCAAAGATACAAGACATCCGGATGATGCAACCAAGAGTGGTGTGAAGATATGATCGACATTCAATCAAATCTTCAAGTGGGAGATTGTCAGGCGCCTAACCTTACTAATAATATTTTATTTGTGCATAGTGTTTCTCAAACACTATAAATAGGGCCCTAAACTCTTAAGGAAATCTCATCCCAGAAACAACTCCTCTTATAGAAGAGTAAGAGAAAACAAAGAGAGAGTTTGTGAGAGTTCTTGGAGTGTATCTGATCAAGAGAGGGTGTTCTCTTGGATCAATTCTTTTGGGATATAAAAGAATTTGGCGTCGTCGTTGCACCGTGGAGTAGCTCCGAAGGAGTGAACCACGTATATCTGTGAGTACTCTATGTTGAATTTTGTGCCTTTATTTTGTGATTAAGTCTCCGTTCGAGGCGTTATTATTAGGGTGAATCCTAACATGGGACTAACCTGGTATCTGAGCCGGGGTAGCTACTTGAGAAGCAGGTGAAGTAAAAGGCTGTCAAATATAACCAACAAGCTAGTTCTTACGAAATCATAATTTGCTAGTATCTATGTGAATAATTGGCAACAAGTAAAGATTTTCATGACTTACAGTTGTTTGAGCAATGTATGGAGTTGAAGATGTAGTGAATGGTGTGGAGGTAGTAGAAACCGCCGTCAAAGTTGAAGGGGTTGAGGTAAAAGTGCTAGGTGGTGTACTGAATTGTGAGCTTTGAGGCGCTACTATAGATTGAAAAAGTAGACATTGCCCGCACAATGGATGAAGTTGAAGGTGTATTGAATGGTGCGGCGTTTAAAACCCCATTCGAAGTTGAAGAGGTTGAGCTAAAAGAGCTAGATGATGTAGTGAACTGTGAGCTTTGAGGCGCTACGAAAGATTGAAAAAGTGGAGCTGTTGCCTGCACAAAGTATGGAGTTGAAGACGTATCGAATGGCGAGAAGGTGGTCAAAACCCCATTCGAAGTTGAAGAGATTGAGCTAAAAGAGCTAGGCATTATAAAGAATGGTAAGCATGAAACTGAATTGCTCAAGGAAATAAAGCCAGTAGCGAACGGGGTAAGTGTTGGCTTTTCTGAAAGGAATTGCTTCCTTTGGAGAAGGAAAACTAGGAATTTGGTTGGACAATGAATTAGAACTGGTCTGTGCAAAAGGATTAGTTCTGGTCAGTTCTGAAGTTGAGAATGTATGTTTGAAATTGAAAGATGTATTTGCACCGTTCTGTTGAAATGGGGAGAAAGCAGGGGTTTGGTTCGACAATATATTAGAACTGGTCTGTGCTAAAGGATTACTGGTTTGTCCTGAAGTTTGAGAATTTAGATGTGAAGTTGAATGATGGATTTTCATTGTTCTCCGCAAATGATGAGAATCTAGATGTTTGGTTGAAGATGAAGTAGAACTGGTTAGCAAAAAAGCATTACCTTTCTCTGGCGAGGGAAAACTACCAGTAGTTCCATGTTGTCCAGCAGAATTTGGGCCTCCTGACATTGATAATTCAATAAAAATTTAGAAAATCAGTCAAACTGTAATAACAAGGAAAAAAACAGTTATCGTTGAAGATGCGCCAAACGAAGTCAAAACCATGGTTTCCTACCTTTATCTCCGCATTGGTAGTCCAACCATCTAAGCTCCTCATGACTCTTATCTATGTACACAGGCATCATAGATATTGACTGCAGATAAATATTAGGCTGTTTATTGTCTAATCTTCAGTAAGTGTTGATGTATGCTTCGCCATCCTACCACCCCCTTGTTGAACACCAAATGTGAAATTTGTTGTTTGAGAACCTGCAAAAATAAAATATTTACAAATAGTCTTACTTTTAGTTACGAAAGGTAAATGCTTTTATAAAAGGCCCTAGTGAAAGAAAAAAAACTCACCATAGGTGGAGTTCTGGATGCCAAAGTCTCATGACGTAGTTCCAAATCTTTTACTACCAAAAGATGGTGTAGATGAACCAAACGAAGTCGACGATCCAGCTAAAGTAGGGCCAGTCATCGTAAATGATGGAGAAGTTGAAGTTCCAAAGAGAGAGGTACTTTGTGCACCGAAAGCTGGTGTACTTGTCGAAAACCCAAATGATGTTCCAGATGTACCAAATAATGAAGTTGTTGTAGACCCAAATGCTGAAGTATGTAGGATCTGAAATAGATACACTTGAACACTAGAGGAGGGGTGAATAGTGTTCTTTTAAAATTATTACAAAGTAGATAATAAATTGCAAAGAAAAATGGCAATCTCAGAAATTTGCAAACACAAACACAAGGATTTTATACTGGTTCCACCAAACCGGTGTACATCCAGTCCCCAAGCAAATCCCGCTTGAGAGTTTTCACTATGATTTTGAATAAACTTACAAAATCAAACGCAAACCTGACCAATTTGTAAGTCCCTGCAAATTGTAACACCAATTGACAAACTCCTTGCCAATTTGAACACCAATCTCTAACCCAAGAGATTAACCCTCTCACAACCGAGAGAAAACTTGTTGAAGAAGAACACAATGATCCTATAAGCCTTGAATGTGTAATAATGTGCAGCAGTGGCTTAGGATTCTTTTAATCTCTGTAAAATTGCCTAATTGATTTGTTTTTGATGAAAGTATATAGGCAATTTCAGAAACTCTTCTTTTTCAGAAAATCAGAATGTTTTTCACTTGGAAAATTGCTCAAGAATCAAAGCTTATAGGTATGTATATGTATGCAATTTTTCTGAACAAATAACCTATATATAGCCCTTGAAAAGACAAGTTTTTAAAGTTTTTAAAAACGTTTAAAAACGGCCAAGAACTGTCAAATATTCAAATTCTGAAAACTGAAAAACTGTCTCTTGTAGTCGACTACTGTAGTCATTAGTCGACTACACTGAGTTCAGACAGACTCTGTGTTTTCGGAAAATGTTCTCAGTAGTCGACTGTAATGATAATTAGTCGACTACACTGAGTTCAGACAGAAACTTGAAAACTTATATTTTTCTTCAGTAGTCGACTACTGTAGTCATTAGTCGACTACACTGTAAAAAGACAGAAACTTATGTTTCTGTCAAACATCTCAGTAGTCGACTATAATCTCTATTAGTCGACTATACTGTAAAAAGACAGAAACTTGTATTTGAGTTATATACATGAGTAGTCGACTACTATCCTAATTAGTCGACTATTAAGATCAAAAATTCAGAAATAATGAGTTTTTATAATTAAGTTTTAACTATTATTCTAATGGTTAACATAGGGGATTTCTATAGTTAACCAACACACTAAGCCTGTGTTAGTGTGTTCTAAAATTGTGTGTGTGTGCGTGTGTGTGATCAAGGCTTGTACAAATATTCTAAGTAAAGAAAAATACAAATACATTATCTTTTGTTCTTCATTTTCTTTACTTCAAAATGCCTTGATATCCACTTGCACTTGTTCATATTCTGATATTGAAATCTGCATATGAAAGTTAGTATACACACAATATAAATTGTTATCATCAAAACATTATCATGGAGAAATGATATTCAACAAAGTATTTGTCATGCCAGTAGATCCAAATGCATGTTGATTTGATGCATCCAAAGGGTTTGGTTGAGCCAAAAGCATCGCTTACGAATTTAGGCTGTGTTTGCACCAATGTACTACCAGTTGATGTTGATCCAAAATTTCCAAAGCTTGTATGCTGTCCATATTGGCTAGATCCTACAGAAGAGGACAAAGATTTGAAGTCAAGCAACATGACAAAATGATTAAAAAAAACTTAGAAGAAACTTCTACTGGATAAAATTTGATATTGGTAAAACAAATTTGGCCAGAAAAGTAGTCAAACATCACCCACTCAAGGAAAAAAAATCACCTGTTTTGGACGACTTGGAAATCCAGTATACAATAAATTTAGTGCACGAACATTACAACCAATATGGGAGTAGGTGGTAAATCGAATGTTCGAAAAAGACATAGTTAGCTTGATTAAATAATAAGCATAATCTTGGAAGGGTAATACTTCACAATGTCGTAATTTCAGAAGCCATGAAATATAAATTTCAATATGCACATGCACCGGAAAAAGGGTTTTGATGTAATATGGTTTGCAAATTTGCTGGAGGTAAAAGAAGCGTTGATCTAGATTTTAGCATAAACACAGCTTTCCTACAGAGTTCTAGAAATTTAACTACATAAGAACTAAACATCATAGTTCTTAAAATTCCAGTATATTCAACATTTTTTAAAAGAAAAACAAGGAATAATTTTGGTAGAAGATGTCACGAATATTAGATCCCTAGATCTATGAATTATGTACACAAAAATTTGTCCTGTCATTTAATTTCAAAAGTAGTCTACAATCTACTATATAACCATACCTTAGCAATAATGAAGCGTTTCCTGTTATTATGTGATGTATGATAAGACGATGAGGAAACTAAGCCAATTTTCTTTGTCATAGACATGTTAGTCTGATAAACCAAATACTCCCACTTATGCATGGAGATAATAAAACTGACAAGTTTGAAATCCAAGCAGTCAATGCAGGTACAAAACAAGTTCGAAATCCAAGCAACCAATGCAGGTGCAAAAGTGCTTTAATGCGCGCAAGATATGAAGTTAATATGTGCACACAAAAGAGAGGCTTCATTTCAATACCACCAAATGAAGAAGTACCAAACGCCGGCGTTGATGGTGTCCCAAAAGCTGATTTAGTCATTCAGAACTATCAAACCCTGGTGACAGAGCACCGAAGGTGGAAGTGAATGCTGAAGACGGGGAGGAAACACCGGTAGTTATGCTACCAGATTGCGAAACAAAAATACCGGGACTACCAAAGGGTTTCTGAGCAAAAGTGTTAGTGCTAGTCGTGTCGAAGATTTGGCCGAAAGCCACAAAGAAAATTGCCATCATAAATCCTTAAACGAAATCGAGAAAATATTGAAACTATATGCAAGGAGCTATGAAATTTTAACTATACTGTGCTATTTACCCAACCAACAGAGTTGTGCCTTCAAAGTAACATGAGATTGAATTTTTGGGAGAAATTGTAGGTGATCTACTGGAATATGTAAATTTACTTCCTCCTCAAAGAATAGATTATATTTGTGAAATAAAAAATAAACTAAAAAATAACCTTCTCTAAACTACAGTCTGAAAAAGATCAAGAAAGAGCACCGACCGGACAAAATTCCACAAAAAGAACAACCATTATATGAAGGAGCCAAATTTCATCAAACTTCTTTTAAAACCCAAAAATAAAATCCAGCCTAACACAAGATAAAATAAACATAAGTTTCAATCTTAGCCAAAAAATGGCAAAAAATTCTAATCTCTGAACTCGAACCAACATTGCAAAACTTTCATTAGGCCCCAAAAAATTCAATTTTAAACCCAAGAAACTTATAAAACATCAAGATTTTAGCTTCTAAAACTTGAACACACGATCATATCAAAACAATGCAAACCCATCAACAAGAATTCACGACAAGAAATTAAACAATTGGGAAGAACAAGTTACGGCTCGATGACGTGATGCTAAACATCCCTTCGATGGATTCTTCGTTCTTTCGTAGAATTCTTGAGATTCAATGGGAATCGAAAGAGAAATACTCGGGAGAATGAAAGGTAAATGAGGGGAGAAAATTTAAGTTTTTGTTCCATCAATTTGGGGTGTGACTAAGTGTCACGCCCCCAAAATGCGCAGCTAATTTTGAGATGCATGACAGCGGCAACACGTGCATAAAGCACATGCTAAGCCTGCGGTGCACTTCCACATTATAATAAACTTCATTTTACAAGAAGCTTATTTGACAAATAAAGAAGTCTCAGAGCAAAACTATATTATAACAAGCATTGTTTTAAATATCCCCGACATGGCCCAATATATCCCCCGATATATCCTTTTACAGGGCTTGCCGCAACCGGATATGGTCTTTAAATATCCTTTACCGTTTTTTGGCTATTTTGAGTGATAAATCCCCGATATGACCGATATATTAGCCGATATGTGGACCAATATATCTTTTTATATAACTTGTTGCAAAATAATATACCGTGTTTGAAATTTTTGGACGAGATATCAAGATTTCCCCATTATATCAAATGACATTTTGTCCTAAAAAAAGCAGATCGAATGTTGCAACGTTGCTTTGCACTTTTGTTTGTTTTAAAAGGTTGATTAGTGATCCTAAACATATATTATTTATATTTTGTATGCTTAAATTTCATTACATATGTTGAGATTACATTTTAATGCATTATATTATGTATGCAAACATTCATTATGGCATTCCGCTATTTACCACATATCCACGATATTTCCCTGATATCCGCAATCTGATATGAATTTTGATCATCCGATATTTCCCCGATATCCGATATTTAAAACCTGGATAACAAGTTCACTCTAATGAGTCAGAAGACTCTTATTACATATGCATAATAGCATGACTAGCATGACTATAGCTTCAACACCAAACACTCTAAAACATTCTTCTCATGTTCCAAAGCTTCGAGGCTTCGATAAAGCTATCTAATTTTCATCTGAAAAAGATTGAAAAACAATGGGGTGAGTTTACACTCAGTGAGTAGAAAGCTTATCATTAGCGGATCAGTCAAGTTTGAGAATTTATTAATACTAAAATTCAAGAAAGAACAATTGAGAGATGCATAATATTTCAAATGAGAAAGTTTCTAAGAATAGCAAGGAATATTCATAATTTAAGAAATAATACGAATGAATACTAAATACTTTTAAAATTGTAGATATCAAGCTAAATCCTCAATTACAAAATTTCCTCAGTTGTCACACTAAGGCTACAAAAATTATAGCACAGTAGCATGGGAATGCGCATCGAATCACTATAAGTCAACCCGGGAACAGAATGTACCTAGCACTACCATAGGTTGCCCGAAGGCCACTTTTGCCCGAAGGCCACTTTAACACTGATCGGTACATTCAATACCATATGATAGGCTTAAACAAATCATTTCACTCCATAGTGGACTTCTGAGGATAACACATTTTTTTTCTCAAAGAATCACTTACAACAACTTTCACTTATATGAAAAGCATTGTAAATGCTTGAACACATTTGCAAACTTTTCTCATATCAATTTCATGAAATTAGAATATTCATGAATCTAAATGAATATAAAAATTTTCTTTTTCAACTAGTGTTCTTCGATAAATGCATTTGAACAGTAACTGATATTTTTTCTAATAGCCTCATATACTAACAATATTTATCTTGTAAAAGATAAATAGCTATCAATTCAATTTTGTTAACAATTCTTATAAACGAACAGAGTAACATGTCTGATCCATCATTTCTCTATACAAAATAACATTTCTATTTAAATAATACATAATAGAAAATAACCAATGATAAGAATTCTACTCACCTTAACAGATCTTGTAATAATTTGGAGAACAGTACTCCAAGAAAATCTACTCCTTGATCAAACCTATAATCATTCAAGATGTATAAATATCTAATACAAAAGATTTCATGTGCATACTATCTGGGTATACTACTAAGGTTTCTTAATTTCTAGGATTTTTCTGAAGCTTGTTTCTAATTTTATTATTATTATTTCTTTCTAGAGCCAATAATTTTTAATATAATAATTAAAATCTATAAATATGGTAGATATGGGTTTACTGTTAAATTATGATAAGGCAAGGTTTTATAACACTTAATTTTGTCCCAAAAGTTATCTATTATTCTTCAAATTGGACTTATTTGTAAATAAAACAAATAACAGGGGTCTATACGAAATTATCCTATTTATATATGTTCTTTGAATTCTCTGTTAGGGTTATTTACAAACTTTTAAATTTTTAGGGGTCTAAAGGATATTTTTATTCCTCTTTATTATGTGGACCTATATACAAACTAAAAATCTTTCAGGGGTCCCAAAATAATTTTGTTATTTAATTAAAACTCCCTTATCTCTTCCTTCCTCTCAGAAATCGTTCTGTCTTTTTTTTTTCTTCATTTTTTTTTCGGTTGTCTTCTCTCCCTCTCTTCTGATCTCTCTCTCTCTCACTATCTTCCTCTCTCTCTCGTGTTCCTCTTTCTCCCTCCGGCAACAGGTAACCACCGGCGACCAGGAGAGGTCGGCGGTGAACTCCCGCCGGATCAAGGTTAGTATTTTCTTTTTTCTTTTTTTTTCAAATTCCTTAAGAAATCTAAATCAGTTCGAAGAAATCAAAGGAATCAAAGAAATCAAACAAGGGAGTAACTATACCTTTCAATTTGCTTGATTTTCAAATAAAATCCCCTTTTCTTTCCCCACTGTCACCTTCCTCATGAAGTTTATTATAATGTGGAAGTACACCGCAGGCTTAGCATGTGCTTTATGCACGTGTTGCCGCTGTCATGCATCTCAAAATTAGCTGCGCATTTTGGGGGCGTGACAGTTATGGTATCAGAGCCCTAGGTTCGACATTAGAAACCTTATAGGATGCATTAGCATAGAATATGTATATCTGTATATATATATGTATACACATGTATACATATAAATATTTCATAGCCAAACCTTTCCAGTTTGTCAAGAAGCGCTTAGATATTTGATTTATTTTGCCCTTTTATTTTAGTATGTTGATGGATGTTCCCCTTTTGTAGGATGGCAGGGACACATTCATCAGACACCCAATCTAGCTATACAACCTCAATAGACAACACTTGGGAATCCAATCAAGAAGACTGGGAATATGATTCTGATGAGACCGACCCAGATGAGATTTTGGCTAATCATGAGATGACCAATTCCTCTGATATCGAGATTGTAGAAATCATATCAGTAGATTCTGCTGAGTCCGAGACTAATTCCTTTGATGAGGATGAGCCAGTGGTAGAAGTTATTCCCATAGAGTCCTCGCCCTCTGAAATAATTTTGATTTCATCTGATCCCTCCGATATGGAGTCTCATGTAGCCCAGGTTCCTAATAATGATCAAAAACTTACCTCCTCTGAGGGTGAGTCGAGTACTCTAGGCATTGGTCCAGACCTCGATCTTGAAGGATGGGGGACTAGCGGTATAGATCCAGATCCAGTGTCTGATTCTGATAATAACCAGGACTCAGAGGAGACCGAACCAACTGAGGCGGAGTCTAACTCTAGCAAATCCTCTCCCTCGAGGAAGTAGAATGTAACAATTAGAAGAATTTCGTGAGATCAATTTATGAGTTTCTAGTTACTCTCTAGTGTATATGGGAATTTTGGGCAGAAATATGTAAACCCATATACTAGGATATATGTATGGAATGAAAAGTTAAATATTAATAAGAGACTTTTAGTTGTAATTACCGATTTGTTGAGATTTTTGAAATTTTTAGGGGTTATTAATATATTGTTTGCTTTATAATTAGATGACTAGGAACAACATGAACACTACTTCAACACGGGAAAGTGATTTGCACCATACTTTGGGACAAATGTTTCGTGGTAGAAATGTACGTGGATCTGGTTCCGAAGAAAATCAAATGGACCCCAATGTTATGTTACAGATGATGCAAAATCTCACCACTATAATGCAAAATCAGCAGCAACAACTTAGCAAACAGCAAGACGCTCGAGACGTTGATTATCCTCGATTACGAAGTGGTATGGCGGAATTTAAGAGGTTGACACCGCCTACCTTCGAAGGAAATGTTGATCCTATGGTAGCTGAAGACTGGATCACAAAGATGGAGAAAGTATTTACTTATATGAAGTGTCCTGATGGAAAAAAAGTGGCTTATGCAATATATATGTTAAAAAGTCGTGCATATGGCTGGTGGCAAATGCAGCAGAGGATTTTGGGAGATGATGCTGACCAATTGTCTTGGGAAGAATTTAAGAAAGTCTTTTATGAGAAATACTTTCCAAAGACTGTTCGCCAGCAGAAGGAGAAGGAATTCCGTGAGCTGAAGCAAAATGATAAGACTGTAGTGGAATATGAGGAGGAATTTACTTATCTATCCAAGTTTGCACCACAATTTGTTACAACAGAAGAAGATAGAGCACGTCGTTTTGAGGAGGGTCTGCGACCCCAGATAAGATTTCAAGTGAGCTCATTTGAACTCCCTACTTATGCAGCGGTATTAAAGAAAGCTTTAGTAATTGAAAAGGAACGAAAAGAAATCTTCTCAGTTGATAATCACAAGAATGATAATATGAAGAAGAGGTTCAGATCGGACGGACGTGGAGGTCACAACAAGAACTGGCAAAACAAAAGACACAGTGGAGATTTAAAAGGAAAGCAGACTATGAATCAGAAGTCGATGAGATGCACCATTTGTGACAAGCCTAATCATGAAGCTAAAAATTGCTGGAGAGTTACAGGTGCTTGTTTGAGGTGTGGCCAAAAGGATCACAAGATTGCAGATTGTCCTAAGTTGAATGAAACATCAGGTCAAAATACATCTCAACGTGATCAGCGTCCTCAAGTGAAAGCACGAGTTTACTCTATAATCGAGCAAGAGGCTCTGGCAAATAATGATGTGGTGTCAGGTATTATACCTATATTTTCTACTTTTGCTCGAATACTATTTGATTCTGGAGCTTCGCATTCCTTTATTGCTGCACAGTTTGTTAAGAAAAACAAACTACCATGTGATACCCTACAACAAGAATTACTTGTTAGTACACCTGGGGGTAATATATTAGTATCAAATCAGGGTTGTAAGGGGAAAATTAATATTCTCGACAATGAGCTTCCAGCAGAACTATGATAGAGAGATTGAATTTTCAATTGACTTAATACCCGGTACAAGTTCAATTTCCAAGGCTCCTTATCGTATGGCACCAGCTAAGTTGAAAGAACTCAAGGTGCAATTGCAATAACTTTTAGATAAAAGCTTCATTCGGCCTAGTGTGTCACCCTGGGGTGCGCCGGTATTATTTGTAAAGAAGAAAGATGGTAGTATGAGATTATGTATTGACTTTCGTGAATTGAATAAGGTAACCATACGGAACAAGTATCCCTTACCAAGAATTGATGATCTATTTGATCAATTACAAGGAGCTCAAGTATTTTCAAAGATTGATCTCCGTTCTAGGTATTATCAGTTAAAGATCAAACCAGAGGATGTGCTAAAAACTACATTTCGAACCCGTTACGGTCATTATGAATTTCTAGTATTACCATTCGGGCTCACAAATGCACCTGCCGCATTTATGGACCTTATGAATAGGGTGTTTAAACCATTCTTGGATTGGTTTGTTGTGGTTTTTATCGATGATATCCTAATTTACTCAAGAAGCGAAGAAGAGCATAGAGAACACCTGAGATGTGTACTGCAAACACTAAAGAGAGAACAATTATATGTAAAACTTAAGAAATGTGAGTTCTGGTTAGAGAAAGTAACTTTCCTTGGACATGTAATCTCTAAGGAAGGGATTTCTGTAGACCCTGAAAAGATAAAAGCTATAACTGATTGGGACAGGCCCACTAGTGTGACGGAAATCCGTAGTTTTCTTGGTATGGCTGGCTACTATAGAAAATTTGTAGAAGGATTCTCTCGTATTGCCTCTACGGTGACGGAGATCCGTAGTTTTCTTGGTATGGCTGGCTACTATAGAAAATTTGTAGAAGGATTCTCTCGTATTGCCTCACCCCTGACTCGTCTTACCCAGAAAGGAGTTAAATTTATTTGGTCTGATGAATGTGAGAGAGGCTTTCAAGAGTTAAAAAGTATGTTAGTGTCTGCTCTGATACTTGCATTACCCTCTGAAGATACATGCTTTGCTATTTATTGTGATGCCTCTAGAAGAGGACTTGGATGTGTTCTTATGCAAAATGAAAGAGTCATAGCATATGCTTCAAGACAGTTAAAGCCTTATGAGCAGAACTATCCCACTCATGACCTGGAACTGGCGGCAGTAGTGTTTGCTCTAAAGATTTGGAGACATTATTTATATGGTGAACATTGTGAAATATATACTGACCACAAGAGTTTGAAATATATATTCACCCAAAAGGAGTTAAATTTGCGGCAAAGAAGATGGTTGGAGCTTCTAAAGGATTATGACATTACCATCAATTATCACCCTGGCAAGGCAAATGTTGTTGCTGATGCCTTGAGCCGCAAGAATACATGCAATCTAGCATATTTAGTTACTTCTCAAAGAAAAATATTGGAGGAATTGGATCGTACTGGAATTGAAATTAGAATTCATCAAATGGGAGTTAAATTAGCCAATATGGTGATACAACCTTCTTTGATAGATGAAGTTAAAGCAAACCAACATAAGGATCCTCACCTAGTAAAGATAAAGAAAGAGGTGGAAGAAGGTACTCGAAGAGAATTTAAAATACATAAAGATGGGTCATTGATATTTGGAAATAGAATTTGTGTGCCTGATATACCAGAGATAAAGAAGAAGGTTCTGAAAGAAGCGCACCACTCTCTGTATACCATGCATCCTGGATCAACTAAGATGTATAAAGATTTAAAAGAAATCTATTGGTGGAATAACATGAAGAGAGAAATTGCTATTTATGTTTCAGAATGTCTTGCTTGCCAACAAGTAAAGGCTGAACACCAAAGACCAGCTGGTTTAGTTCAAAATTTGGACATACCGATGTGGAAGTGGGAAAAGATCACCATGGATTTCATCACCGGCCTTCCCAAGACTTTGAAGAAGAATGATGCTATATGGGTGATTGTTGATCGATTAACTAAGTCAGCGCACTTTCTACCTATCAATATGAAATTTTCACTAGAAAAGCTGACTAAATTATACATCAAGGAGATAGTGAGACTGCATGGAGTGTCCATCTTAATAGTATCAGATAGAGACCCTAGGTTCACATCAGAATATTAGAAAAGTGTACATAGATCTCTACAAACTAAACTAAATTTTAGCTCAGCGTACCATCCACAGACGGACGGCCAATCAGAAAGGACAATTCAGACACTGGAAGATATGCTGAGGTGTTGTGTACTAGAAATGAGAGGATCATGGGAAGATTATCTGCCCCTGGCAGAATTTGCATATAATAACAGCTATCAAACTAGTATTCAAATGGCACCATATGAACTTCTTTATGGAAGAAAGTGCAGGTCTCCTGTCTATTGGGACGATGTTGGAGAAAGAAAACTTATTGGACCAGAGTTGGTACAGCAAGCAATTGATAAAGTTCAATTAGTGCGGGAACGCCTTCGCACAGCACAAAATCGTCAGAAGAGTTATGCTGACCAAAGAAGAAGAGAATTAGAATTTCAGATGGGCGATCATGTTTTCTTGAAGGTTTCACCTACCCGAGGAGTGAAAAGATTTGGAATCCAAGGGAAGTTAAGTCCTAGATTCGTTGGTCCTTTTAAAATTCTGGAAAGGATTGGTCCAGTGGCATATAAATTAGCATTACCGCCATCTCTATCTGGAATACATGACGTATTTCACGTATCGATGCTGTGAAAGTTCATCCGAGATTCTAATGAGATAATCGAATTATCTCCAGTGGAGCTCAAACCGGACTTGACATATGAGGAGAAACCTAAGCGCATCGTGGATTTTAAAGAACAAGTACTTAGGCGTCGAACCATCAAATATGTGAAAGTACAATGGAAGAATCATTCAGAACGAGAAGCTACTTGGGAAACTGAAGATTCCATGCGAGAGAAATACCCGAGCTCTTTATACATTAAGGTCCGTTAAGTTTCGAGGACGAAACTTTTTATTAGGAGGGGAGTGTGTAACAGCCACCCCAAGTTATAAAAAAAAATGTATAAAAAAAAATTACTGTTCAATATCATGCGCTTCCTCATTACGCCGCCCACGTGATACGACACTAATTTTTTTAAAAAAATTTTCCTCTCTTTTCCACTCCGTAATCTCTCTTTTCCACACCGTAATCCCGATAATCCCGATAGCTTTTCTCCCTTTCGATACCGACAACACAGCTTTCAGCTTAAAAAGGGAAGAAGGGGGGGGAAGAATTCGTGTAAAAAAAAGAAAGAAAAAGAAAGAAAACGAGAGAGACAGAGAGAAGAAGCTGGAGGAAGAGGAAGGTGACAGTGGGGAAAGAAAAGGGGATTTTATTTGAAAATCAAGCAAATTGAAAGGTATAGTTACTCCCTTGTTTGATTTCTTTGATTCCTTTGATTTCTTCGAACTGATTTAGATTTCTTAAGGAATTTGAAAAAAAAAAATACTAACCTTGATCCGGCGGGAGTTCACCGCCGACCGCTCCTGGTCGCCGGTGGTTACCTGTTGCCGGAGGGAGAAAGAGGAACACGAGAGAGAGAGAGGAAGATAGTGAGAGAGAGAGATCGGAAGGAGATGCGGAAGAGAGGGATAGAAAAGAGAACCGAAAAAAAAATGAAGAAAAAAAAATTGACAGAACGATGCTCTGAGAGGAAAAGGAAGAGATAAGGGAGTTTTAATTAAATACAAAAATTATTTTGGGACGGGCCCGCTGAAAGATTTTAGTTTGTATATAGGTCCAAAATAATAAAGAGGAATAAAATATCCTTTATGAACGGCCCTGAAAATTTAAAAGTTTGTAAATAACGACCTAAACAGAGAATTCAAAGACATATATAAATAGGATACATTTCGTATAAGAGCCCCTGTTATTTGTTTTATTTAGAATAGGTCAATTTGAAGAATAATAGATAAATTTTGGGCAGAATTAGTTTATAAACCTTAGCCTTATCATAAATTTAACAGTAAACGGGCATATCTACCATATTTAAATAGATTTTTAATTAATTAATATTAAAGAAATTATTGGCTCTAGAAAAGAAATAATAATAATAAAATTAGAAACAGCTTCAGAAAAAATCCTAGAAGATTAAGAACTGTTTTTTAGTAGTATACCCAAATAGTATGCACATGAAATCTTTTGTATTAGAATTTTATATCTTGAATGATTATAGGTTTGATCAAGGAGTAGATTGTCTTAGAGTACTGTTCCCAAATTATTACAAGATCTGTTAAGGTGAGTAAATTCTTATCATTGGTTATTTTCATTATGGGACAAATTTTCAAACCAACCCATTTGAGATTTTATTCGTCGAAAAACGAGCAGACCGTTTTGCCATTTAATTTAGAGAAACCGACCTGGTTTCAGCACTGTAGCTGAAAACGCAGGTCGTTTTTCTAAAAAGTTTACGAAAGCTTCACGGGAGTTTCAACTCCGCGTGAAGTTTTTTCTCAATAACAAAAACTTCAGCGGGAGTTGAAACTGACTCCGCCGACGTGAAGTTTCGTACAAGCTTTTTTAGAAAAACCGACCTGGTTTCAGGCTACAGTGCTGAAAACCAGGTCGGTTTTGCTCTAAAATAATATGTCAAAGCGGGTCGTTTTTTGAATTAGTTTCTCAAATAGGTTGGTTTGTGAAAATTTTGTCCTTTCTTTATGTATTATTTAAATAGAAATGTTATTTTTATATGAGAAATGAATGGATGCAGACATGTTTACTCTGTTCGTTTATAAGAATTGTTAAAAATTGAATTGATAGCTATTTATCTTTACAAGATAAATATTGTTACGTATATGAGCTATTAGAAAAATAATCAGTTACTGTTCAAATGCATTTATCGAAGAAAACTAGTTGAAAAAGAAAATTTTTATATTCATTTAGATTCATGAATATTCTAAATCATGAAATTGTAATGAGAAAAGTTTTGCAAATGTGTCAGCATTTTTATAATGCTTTTCATATAAGTGAAAGTTGGTTAGTAAGTGATTCTTTGAGAAAAAAAAAATGTGTTATCCTCAGAAAGTCCACTATAAGAGTGAAATGATTTGTTAAGCCTATCATTATGGTATTTGAATGTAGCCGATCAGGTGTTAAAGTGGCCTTCGGCAAAAGTGGCCCTTCGGGCAACGGGCTATGGTAGTTGCTAGGTTACATTTTTGTCACGCCGGGTTGACTTAAGTAATTGCGAGATCGCATTGCCATGCTACTGGACTATAATTTTCGTAGCCTTAGTGTGAGCAACTGAGGATTTTGTAATTGAGGATTAGCTTGATTATGCCTACAATTTTGAAAAGTAATTTAAGTAATTCATTCGTATTATTCTTAATTATGATATTTCCTTTTTTATCTATTCTTAGAAAGCTTTTCTCGATTTGCAAATATTATGCATACTCTACAATTGTTCTTCATCTTCGAATTTTAGTAATTAATAAATTCTCAAACTTGCTGCGATGCCGCTAATGATAAGCTTTTGATAATCACATTTAATTACATATTTTATGCCCTCATTATCTATTTTATATGAATAAAATATACCACTAATAATTGCTTTATCTTTTAATTTGCAGGTTAATGAAGATAATATCTCAAAACTACCAATCTCTAAGCAAAAACGCCATTATTGAAATGAGGCAAACAGCTTAAAAGAGGAAATATGATTGAATGGCCCAAGGCAAAGCCCATAAAAAAATACACCAAAAAGAAAGCTATGGCATGGACTTGGATGCAAGAGTTGGAATAATTGGGACTTTTATGCTAAATCAGCATGAATGGGGTACTTTTGCTTTGCTGGCAGGGATTTAAATCATGGACGGCGATTGTTGCATTTTTCTGGTTTTAAAATAAATGACAACAGCCTTTTTTTTGCTTTTTTTTTTTTTTTCCTTTTTTTTTTTTTATTACGACTTCAGCAAGGAACCGGACCCAGTAAGACTTGGGCTTTGGATTTTAATACACTCAAAAACTCGCTTTTTAATCACATGAGGGGGCCGGCTTGTTTTCTTTGCTGCATCAAATGGGGCGCGGACATTAATGCTGCAAGAATCAATTGGCTTCTGATTGGGCCGGAAATGCTCTTCATTTTATTTTGAAAATCAAATGAAATCCATCTGGGCCTGAATTGCTGCAGACTTCATTTGTTCTCAAGAACCGGAGGCCTCCTTATGTTGGGTAGTTGTTAAGCAAATCAAAGGTTGAGAATTGATGTATTTTGGATAAGGATTCTCAATTCAAGGGCTCTTATTCATTGATGTTTACTATAAAATAGGGTAGAGAGTGGAGGGGTTAGAAAGAGTGAAAAATTTGTAAACCTGCGCTTTGGAGGGAGGGCTACTCTTAATTGAGAAGCGCCTTCCAAAAATTGTAAACTTTAGTTGCATATAATAAAAAATAATTTTTCCTCTTTAAAATTTGTTCTTTCTCCTGCTTGTGGAATGATGAGGATAGAAGAGATGAAGAAGCCAATTAAATGAAGGTTTGCATTGCTTTTCTGCTTTTTATTTCTTTTTAGTATTTCTTTATATATTTGCTTAGTAGTTAGATATTAAATTCATGCTTGTAGCGTAGATTTACTTTCTTGTCTTTTATTTCTTTTTGGCAAGCTTTAATTTGTAGAGTAGATTTATTTTCTTGCATTAATTTGCTGCAATTTTTATTTTGTAGGCTATAGATTTTTTATTCTTTCAGTTTGTAATTAGATTTATTTCTTGTCAA
This sequence comes from Asparagus officinalis, assembly GCF_001876935.1. Classification (NCBI taxonomy): domain Eukaryota; kingdom Viridiplantae; phylum Streptophyta; class Magnoliopsida; order Asparagales; family Asparagaceae; genus Asparagus; species Asparagus officinalis. The sequence goes on from NC_033800.1 coordinate 30,420,778, forward strand.
CAAGTTTAATATTTTCCTTTTCTTTTAAATTTTGTAAATTAGTTCTTTTTCTTATTTTTATTTCTTAAGATTAAATTTAACTTCTTGTAGGAATCTTAGAATTGTATGAAACTAGTCAATTTCTTTTATATTGTATGAATTATTCTCTTGGGCACTTAAAATGTTCCATGTTTAGGATAATCAACTAGAGAACTAATCAGTAGAAGAAAGAAATTTGAATAATCTAGGCTTATCTTGAAATTGGTTTTTTGATAGGTTATGCTTATGAATTCTAGGATATTATCATGTTGTTAGTTCTTATCGATGAATAGTGATTTTAACTTAGTATTGATAATTTGATAGGTTACACTTTCCTTAAATGGTTTGATAATCTATGCTTAATAAATCTAGGTTCGAAATAGCACAAACAACGCACCCAACTCCGACAATCCAACCAACACCTCCAAACAACAAAAACCGCAAAACAGAAAACTACAAAACGACAGGTCTTTTTCAAAAAGTTTATAAACAGAAACATCACGGAACGTATCAACTCCCGTGAAGTTTTTTCTCATAACAACAACTTCACGGGAGTTGAACTCCGTGAGAAGTTCGTAAACTTTTTAGAAAAACAAAGACCTGAGTTCGCTACAGTGCTGAAACCAGGTCGGTTTCTCTAAATAAATGTCAAACCGGTCGTTTTTTGCATTATGTTTCTCGGGACCCCTGAAAGATTTTTAGTTTGTATATAGGTCCAAATAATAAAGAGGAATAAAAATATCCTTAAGACCCCTAAAAATTTAAAAGTTTGTAAATAACCCTAACAGAGAATTCAAAGAACATATATAAATAGGATAATTTCGTATAGACCCCTGTTATTTGTTTTATTTACAAATAGGTCCAATTTGAAGAATAATAGATAACTTTTGGGACAGAATTAAGTTATAAAACCTTGCCTTATCATAATTTAACAGTAAACCCATATCTACCATATTTATAGATTTTAATTATTATATTAAAAATTATTGGCTCTAGAAAGAAATAATAATAATAAAATTAGAAACAAGCTTCAGAAAAATCCTAGAAATTAAGAAACCTTAGTAGTATACCCAAATAGTATGCACATGAAATCTTTTGTATTAGATATTTATACATCTTGAATGATTATAGGTTTGATCAAGGAGTAGATTTTCTTAGAGTACTGTTCTCCAAATTATTACAAGATCTGTTAAGGTGAGTAGAATTCTTATCATTGGTTATTTTCTATTATGGACAAATTTTCAAAACCAACCCATTTGAGATTTTATTCTCAAAAAACGACCCGTTTGACATTTATTTAGAGAAACCGACCTGGTTTCAGCACTGTAGCTGAAACCAGGTCGGTTTTTCTAAAAAAGTTTACGAAACTTCACGGGAGTTGAATTCTTATCATTGGTTATTTTCTATTATGTATTATTTAAATAGAAATGTTATTTTGTATAGAGAAATGATGGATCAGACATGTTACTCTGTTCGTTTATAAGAATTGTTAACAAAATTGAATTGATAGCTATTTATCTTTTACAAGATAAATATTGTTAGTATATGAGGCTATTAGAAAAATATCAGTTACTGTTCAAATGCATTTATCGAAGAACACTAGTTGAAAAAGAAAATTTTTATATTCATTTAGATTCATGAATATTCTAAATCATGAAATTGATATGAGAAAAGTTTGCAAATGTGTTCAAGCATTTATAATGCTTTTCATATAAGTGAAAGTTGTTGTAAGTGATTCTTTGAGAAAAAAAAATGTGTTATCCTCAGAAGTCCACTATAGAGTGAAATGATTTGTTTAAGCCTATCATATGGTATTGAATGTACCGATCAGTGTTAAAGTGGCCTTCGGGCAAAAGTGGCCTTCGGGCAACCTATGGTAGTGCTAGGTACATTTTGTCCCCGGGTTGACTTATAGTAATTCGATGCGCATTCCCATGCTACTGGGCTATAATTTTCGTAGCCTTAGTGTGACAACTGAGGAAATTTTTTTGTAATTGAGGATTAGCTTGATTATGCCTACAATTTTGAAAAGTAATTTAAGTAATTCATTCGTATTATTCTTAATTATGATATTTCCTTTTTTATCTATTCTTAGAAAGCTTTTCTCGATTTGCAAATATTATGCATACTCTACAATTGTTCTTCATCTTCGAATTTTAGTAATTAATAAATTCTCAAACTTGCTGCGATGCCGCTAATGATAAGCTTTTGATAATCACATTTAATTACATATTTTATGCCCTCATTATCTATTTTATATGAATAAAATATACCACTAATAATTGCTTTATCTTTTAATTTGCAGGTTAATGAAGATAATATCTCAAAACTACCAATCTCTAAGCAAAAACGCCATTATTGAAATGAGGCAAACAGCTTAAAAGAGGAAATATGATTGAATGGCCCAAGGCAAAGCCCATAAAAAAATACACCAAAAAGAAAGCTATGGCATGGACTTGGATGCAAGAGTTGGAATAATTGGGACTTTTATGCTAAATCAGCATGAATGGGGTACTTTTGCTTTGCTGGCAGGGATTTAAATCATGGACGGCGATTGTTGCATTTTTCTGGTTTTAAAATAAATGACAACAGCCTTTTTTTTGCTTTTTTTTTTTTTTTCCTTTTTTTTTTTTTATTACGACTTCAGCAAGGAACCGGACCCAGTAAGACTTGGGCTTTGGATTTTAATACACTCAAAAACTCGCTTTTTAATCACATGAGGGGGCCGGCTTGTTTTCTTTGCTGCATCAAATGGGGCGCGGACATTAATGCTGCAAGAATCAATTGGCTTCTGATTGGGCCGGAAATGCTCTTCATTTTATTTTGAAAATCAAATGAAATCCATCTGGGCCTGAATTGCTGCAGACTTCATTTGTTCTCAAGAACCGGAGGCCTCCTTATGTTGGGTAGTTGTTAAGCAAATCAAAGGTTGAGAATTGATGTATTTTGGATAAGGATTCTCAATTCAAGGGCTCTTATTCATTGATGTTTACTATAAAATAGGGTAGAGAGTGGAGGGGTTAGAAAGAGTGAAAAATTTGTAAACCTGCGCTTTGGAGGGAGGGCTACTCTTAATTGAGAAGCGCCTTCCAAAAATTGTAAACTTTAGTTGCATATAATAAAAAATAATTTTTCCTCTTTAAAATTTGTTCTTTCTCCTGCTTGTGGAATGATGAGGATAGAAGAGATGAAGAAGCCAATTAAATGAAGGTTTGCATTGCTTTTCTGCTTTTTATTTCTTTTTAGTATTTCTTTATATATTTGCTTAGTAGTTAGATATTAAATTCATGCTTGTAGCGTAGATTTACTTTCTTGTCTTTTATTTCTTTTTGGCAAGCTTTAATTTGTAGAGTAGATTTATTTTCTTGCATTAATTTGCTGCAATTTTTATTTTGTAGGCTATAGATTTTTTATTCTTTCAGTTTGTAATTAGATTTATTTCTTGTCAACAAGTTTAATATTTTCCTTTTCTTTTAAATTTTGTAAATTAGTTCTTTTTCTTATTTTTATTTCTTAAGATTAAATTTAACTTCTTGTAGGAATCTTAGAATTGTATGAAACTAGTCAATTTCTTTTATATTGTATGAATTATTCTCTTGGGCACTTAAAATGTTCCATGTTTAGGATAATCAACTAGAGAACTAATCAGTAGAAGAAAGAAATTTGAATAATCTAGGCTTATCTTGAAATTGGTTTTTTGATAGGTTATGCTTATGAATTCTAGGATATTATCATGTTGTTAGTTCTTATCGATGAATAGTGATTTTAACTTAGTATTGATAATTTGATAGGTTACACTTTCCTTAAATGGTTTGATAATCTATGCTTAATAAATCTAGGTTCGAAATAATGATAGGTGATAAAAAGAGAAATAGTTTATATTTTATAATTGAAATTGGTTAGTGGATTATATTCTAGATTTTCTATACCTCTTTTGGAATCTCCATCATTAACTTTCTTTTCATTCTTAGTTTTATTCTTGATTTATTAATTCCATATTTCTTGCCCTTGTGATTCAATTTATTCTTTGATTCTTCCTTCTCTCTTTAAAATTTAATTTATTATTTTTTTGCTATATTCATAACAAATCACCTCCAACAAAAATCACATTTATTTTTATTCCTAATTTCATGCACAAAATATAAGAACCAAGTTTAATTAATCTCTTAAAAATCACCTTCTTCGTGGGATCGATATCTTTTTATACTATAACTTGATAAATTGTGCACTTGCAATTTTTGGTACAGTAAATTAATGTCGCATCAAGTTTTTGGCGCGTTGCCGGGGAAGGTGCCTAAAATAGGATTTATTAACTTGGAATTTCTTTTTAAAACTTGGTTTGTAAAAATTTTTATTTTTTTTTTGTGGAAGGCTCTTGGAGCCTGAAAAATTTGGATTTGGAAAAAAGGATCAAGAAAATTTTGAAAAAGCATTGCTTTTCGGTAGGTTTTCCTTCCTTTTCCCTAAGGTTTTCCATTCCCCCACCTCTTGAGCGAGCTCCAAAATTAGACCATTAAGATTTTTAAAACAAAAAAAAAAAAAGAACTTTTATTTTGTTTTGAACCATAATAAAAAAATCCATCCTTTCCCACTTAGAATATTAACTTAACAAGATACCTTAATTCCCAAAACATGATCCATCTTTCTCACAAATTTTTGAATTGTTGTTTGACATCAATGAAAAAAAAAAGATTTTTTCCTTTTTTTATCATCCTTTTTTTTTCAGCTCCTTATTTCTAGGGTTGCCATTCCCCATAATAAGTGGTCCACGGAATTTCACCAAAAGTGATTTTAACACTTGATTCTTGGCACACACTTAAAAAACAATTCCTAAGGCAAAAACATTCCAAGATAAGTAAGGATTTCATCCTTTCCTTTAAGCACAAAAATCCCCACTAATTTCCCTCAACTTCCCAACAAGCCCTTCCTTTAAAACCTCATTAAACCCGTTGGGGCCCTAAATGTTTCGAGCCTCAATAAACGAACAAGAAATTTCCTTAAGTGGGAAACGGTTTTTAAAGCCTTTTTCTCCAAGAAAAATAGTTGTGTTCTAAGGCAAGTTTTAGGGTTTTGGGCCCGTAAAAGGCCTCCGCAAGAAAGGAAAGGGTAACTTAATTGAACTTTTGAAATACCCTCTAGTACTATCCTAACTGGGCTAACCCCTATCTTGGGTTAAAAACTTTGGATCCTTTTTTTTCAAACTTTTAGGAAAATTTTTTGGTTAGACTGGTTCCTTAGTGGAGTTAGGCCCCTAAACCCCCCTAGAGTTGAGCTTTGAATTGAAAAAGTATTGCCCCTTGGGGAAAATTTCTTGTTTAGTTGGAAAATTTTTTCCTTTACTTCTCAAATAAAAAAAAACTAATTTCTTCCCTTCTTTCCTTTAAAAAATTTAAAAAAAAAAAAAAACTTGTTTTTTGGGTTTAATGGCCCAAATTTGGGTTCGGATAAATTTCCAAATCGCTTTAAAATCCCGGGTTTTGGAAAAAACCAAATCCCAAGAAATGGCAAATCAACCAGTTTCTCAAGATATGCTGTTTTTACCACACCCCCAGAAATGCCCCAAATTCCATTCTTGCCCCCAATAAGACTCCCGAGGGTACAATGGAGCAAATTCGAGCTTAGACCAGCATTTCCATTTTAAACATGCCCCTTTTCCCCAAATTCCCCTTAGGTAATGGAAAAACACAGAAGATCATTATATTTTTAATTGAAATTTGAAGGAAAAGTATCCGTATTTATGAAATTAAAATGAGAGAAAATTAAACGAAGGGCGAATTTAAAGCCCTTAGATTATATTTTCCATTTTGCTCCCTAAAGACAAAAGCTTAAAGGCCCTTTTAACAGCTTAACCGAATAAATCCATTCTCAACTTGGGAAGGGATTTGTCACCCGTTTTTTCCTTCAAAAGAAATTTTTTTCCCTATTCAACACGTTAAAGCCTTTTTAAAGAAACAAGCAATTCAAATTTCAAAAGTGATCGAGATCCCCATTTCTGCGAAACTATTTTTTTACCGATTAAGATCTTTTTAATCCAAGTCCCCATATCAATGGGTTCCCTAGAAAAATGGCGGATTTGTGGCAAAGTCATAAATATGAAAGTTGGACCCCTATTCCTTCAAAACTTCTTTAGAATCATGTTCAAGGGGAAAGATTTTATTTTGAAAAACCGCCCCGGATGAAGCTTGGGAAATTCCTAGAAGTCTTAAATCCGAGAAACCATGGCAGTGGGAAAAACCTGTGGAATGACAAGTTCCCAATCTGTTCCCCATTCTAATAGTCTAAGGTGGGGTTTCCTGGAAGTTCAACAACAATTTTGCCGTCCCTGAACGAAAGATGGCGACGAATTAATGGGCCGGAAGGTTTTAAGAGCCTTAAAGATAAGAACGAGCCCTCCGGCTTCCAAAATCAATCCATATTCCTCCGGGAATCCATAAATTTCCAATCTCCATACCACGTGTTTCTTCCAGAAGGGAAAATTTCCCTCCTTTCCTTTAGAAACAAACCATCTGCATTAGAACAAGAATGAACGCCCATTTCAAACGCCCTAGAAATTGAACTCCATTTTTCCTTCAACCTACATCCAGTTGGAGAAAATTCATC
>NC_033800.1:30428395-30476414 GCF_001876935.1 Asparagus officinalis
CTCACTCAATCTAGGAATTCCTAGCGGATTCTATACATGAATCCTAGGAAACTCTATCCTAGCTCCATGACTCGACACAGGATGATCCTAAGAATGCTAGAACTAGAGTTCTGATACCAACTATGATGCCCCTGGTTTCACACAATGCTATAGTCCAAGGTGAATCGAAGGATGTTAAACCTGCCATGCACCCATACTGCGCAACAATACGTTTCACTATCAAAGTAATATCTCTCTAGTGGGAGTCAAACAATGATCAAGTGTAGGTATAAAGCAGATAGAATAAAGATAATAATGCAAGGAACACAATATAAAGAAAGATCCAATAATAAATGTTGGAAATTCGTGCTAAATACATGTAAAATACACAACGAAAGACTATGTATAATAATACTAAGCATGTAAAGAGCATGAAAAACAAGCTAGGACCATCCTAATTAAATCTAACATGATCCCTATATTAAAGAGAGCATACAAGAATTAGAAAGTCATACTTTCGAAGTGTGATTTGGTGGAAGATCGAACAACCCCTAGCTCTTGCTCCTTGTTGTTGTAAACCTTTTTGTAGTGGATCTCCAAGTCTTCAAGTGAGCTTGATAAAATCGGAGTCTTCTTGAGACACAAGGTAATATATCCACCCCGGGGTACTATAAAATCCTACTACTTACTCTTACTCAAAGATTGCTAGAGTTTAGTAAGAGGTAGAGCTCTCTTTTTTATTCTCTTATGGAAAAAACCACTTAACCATGTTCGCTGGAAAATTCGTTGCTTTCTTTGTTATTGATTCCATTGTCATCTTAAGTTACAACTTTTTGAGTTGATGATCGCCGAGCACCAGATCTGGATGAGCAAGTCCTTGATGTCCCAAAGTTGAGATCTTTTTTAAGTTCTGAGTCTTGAGTTTAGCTGGGCTTCGCCTCTCCAAAATTTCCAACCCCTCAAATGAACAACCCCTTGGCCTATTTATAGGCTCTCTGAACAGTGCCCGCGAAAGAACAACTGTCGGCCACTGTCGGCCACCTCTGGGTGGCCGGCACTGTGCCGAGCCACCCTGAGGTGGCTCGGCTAAGGCCGAGCCACCTTGAGGTGGCTCGGCTTTGGCCGAGCCCCCACGGGCGGTGTTTTCCGATTTTTTCGAGTTGTGTCCGTTTTCCGGTTTTGTCCGTGATTCGGTTGATTGAGACTCTGATTGGTTGATCTGATTTGGCAGTAAGTCGGATTCCTGATTTGGCAGTAAATCCGCTTCTGAGTTCGAGTCCGAAACCGATCTTGATTCGATCGTGATTCGTCCGAGTATGCCCTTGGTTGGATGACTCGTTGACTCTTCGAACACTTGGCTTGATCCCGCACGCGAATGGACGTATTCCGTTGCTTGCATGCGATTAGTCAATCTCGTTGCCTCGTTGGTTTGTCGGTTTGTGCCGAGCTGAGCTAAGGGACCTATAAGCAATTTTATATGCCTACATCTCCATATCACCGGTGGTGGTATTTACCTCCCCTTTACATAGTTTAGCTTGCATCACATACAATGATCCTTGCTTCTTTCCTTAAGCCATGATTAAACTTCCTTTGGTGAGCTTCCACTTTCCTTCACCAAAGTAATTCACCAGACCGACATCATCTAGCTTTCCAGCAGAGATAAGATTGAGGCGTATGGCTGGGACATGCCTCACATCTTTTAGGACAAGCTTGCATCCAGTGCTTGTTGTTAGGATGATGTCTCCTATCCCGACAATTTTGCTCCTATCTTGATTTTTCATTTGCACCGTATCAAAGTCACCACTTTGGTAAGATAAAAATAAACTTCCATGGGGAGTGATATAGGAGGAAGCACCAGAATCGATAATCTAACAACTATCATCATAAGAAATATTTAGGATATTACCTTCTCCAATGAGATAAAACAGTTCTTCTTTTGCAGCCACGACAGTAGTGCTCTTCTCTTCTTGCTTCTTCGTTGGGTTGATTTGGTCTGGCTTAACATTATCAGCCTTTTGATCTCTCTTGAAGGATCGACACTCTACTTTCTTATGGCCTATCCTTCCACAGTAGTAGCATGTAATCTTTGAGCGTGACTTGGACTGACCTCGAGATTGGTACGGGTCTCGACTCTTGCTGCGTCCACGACCTTCATTCCTACCCCGGTTCTCAACAACATTTTGCCTCGGGATGGACGGACTCACCTCGTTCCATTTTCCTTGCTTCTTCACCGAGAAGTCTATCACTGACGGTATCCATGGTGAGCTTTCCTTCCGGAGCTGAGTTACTAAGTGTAACCACAAGAGTGCCCTAACTTTCTGGCAGGGAACTAAGGAGTAGAAGGGTTTGCAACTCATCATCAATCTTCATGTTATTTTTTGTTAGTTGATTTACGAGCCCCTTAAAATTATTCAAGTGCTCAATCATACTTTGGCTATCCTTATACTCTAATTTCACCAACCATCGAACTAAATGGGCTTTATTACGAGGCATTTTCTTTTGAATTATGGACTCAATCTTTGTCCATAATTTATAAGCATTTGTATAAGTAGAAACATATTCAAAGAGAGTTTTATCAATATACTTACGAATCATAGCAACGACCTTCCGATTGAGCAGCTCCCACTCTACATCGCTCTTTCCTTCTACCTTGGTTTTGTGGATGATGGGCTCATGTAAATCCTTACAGTATAGGTGGTCCTCCATCATCGTCTTTCAGTGTGAGTAGTTGGTGGCCATGAGCTTGAACATGTCTCCATCGTGAGTGACACTATCCTCCATCTTGAACTTCACGAGCTAACGATGACTTCGAACGAACCTGTCTCTGATACCACTGCTGGGAAAACTCGGTCTTTTCCGCCTTGTGAAGTTAAGATAGGCACTTATAAATTAAGATAATAGTGGGAGCACAAGAGCTTATGGTCCTCCAATATGAAGGTTTTTCCACTATACAAAAGAATAGTAGGATTACAAGAATTTATATTTTACAAAACTGTCTCACTTCGGTGGCTCACTCGAGCTTGAGGATTAAGACTCTCAAGCTATCTCACTTCTCTCTCAAAGAGGCTCTCTAACTCTCTATATTAGAGGTTTTCTCTCTTTCTAGGAAGTGGATTGTTTTCTTGTCTTGGATGGATAGGAATGAAGGCTTCTACCCCTATTTATACTACTCCACCTTCATAATGAGTGGTGAGGATTAATTTAATTTAAGGGTGGAGATTAGCTCTCTAGAATTCTCCACACATATCTTTACTTTCTAGGGATTTCTAAGGAATCTCTACACTTTTTTATTCTATTCCATACTCTTTCAAAATGTTCCAAAAGGCTCCACACATCTCTAGAATATTCTAGAGGATTCCACATGTTTCTAGAGAATTCTACAATTCTCTAGAGTTTTCCAGAAAGTTCTAAAGTTTTTTAGAAATTTCCCAATTAAGGAGGGATCCAAACAGGACCTACATGAGTGTAATACTCCGATTTGCGCAACACAGATCATACAGTGAAAGAACAAGATGATGAACACAACACATATAAAATTGTACGAATAATAATTAACTAATAAATCACGTCAAATTCACTGCATGAGGGAAGTAAACGACCTTGTAGCTCTAACACATGATTCATATGCTATCTAAACATACGTGCACATGAATATGGATGCATACATAGCATGCTCATCAAATATTGCTTTCGATAAGTCTAGGATGTGGCCCCATGTGGGACGTAATGACTAATGAGGTCTTTGATAGGATGAGGGCACGAGGCAAAGGACCCACAGAAGACCAACTCCACAAGAACCAAATCCATTATCCTTTTGACTCGAGACATGATCTATTAGAAACTCCTTCCATTATTAGCCACCATATTTACTTCCTACTACCGAGATACAAATATCCAAGTGGGTGTGCACAAACCATTAAGTCATATAAGGGGTGCAAAGGAAGAAGTGGTTGGAGATCCAAAACTAAGGAAGTTGTAATCATTAAGATGATATTTTATTTTATGTGTAGCGTAAATTAAATACCCTTAATTGAAAGGGTAAATAACTAAACGTCACGAATTTCTCGTAAGTTTGGCTCATTCTAAGATAAATCCCTTTCACTTTATAAATATCAAGGTTTTAAATATCAGTTATAGGGGATTTATCTGACGGTCCAAATCCTTATCAGATAGCGGAAATCGCGGATATATCGGCGATAAGTAGTATTTATCGGAGTGATATATTGGATGATATATATATGTAGGCGTCAAACATTGCCTATAGGTTCCCGCACTTAGCTCGAGACAGAAGATGGTGAGCGTCATTATCCTAGTCAAAGGGGATTATTTGACGTCCATGAGCGCATGAAGCAAGTCGACGAAGCGTAAGAATCAACGGGAAGGCGAAATAACGAAGAGACGATCCGATCGGGAGTTACAGTTCACTCACGAAAGATGAAGCACCACTCATGTCTCATGCACTCCACACATAATTCACTCATAGGAGATTATATATCTCCTCTTCGGCTTTCTAGCGCACTTTGAATCGCGTCATTCCGAGATCCGGCCGAGGAATTACGCGAAAAACAAGTCGAGGCGCGCAACCGGGACACACGACGTGTCTCGACCAAAGCCGAGACACAAAGTCTGCTCGGTCTCGGCCATGGCCGAGACACACTTTATGTCTCGCGTCTAAAAATCCTGATTTCGCCTGTTAACCGCCCAGATTTGAGTATATTCTGATCCAAAGCCTACCCAATTGATCTGAAGTTATCTTGGAACGTTGTTAAGTGGTTACAACTGAGGATGAGATCAAATTGATCATTCTTATCTGAAAATCGAGCTTCTGAAGCCTATAAATATGGCCCTAGGGCCTTTATTTATACGGATCCGGAATTCTCGAGCCTCGACGAAACCCTGTCAAATTAAAGAGTGAGGAGCACGAATTTCAGAGAGGAGGAAGGGATCTTGGCGAGTTCTTCAGCACAAGGAGGAGAAGAGTTCGAGAAATCTGCATCCTATTCATCCGTTTTCCTTAAGATCGTACCTAGCTGTGATTCTTAAGAAGAGTGATTATCTCGCTGTTGCCAAGATAGTCACTTTAATTTCTTGTCTCCTTTGCGAGGTAACGAAATCGTTATTCGGATTTGATCAGTTGGTGGTCCATGGATAAACCCCGGCACCGGTAAAGATCTCGTGTAAGCAGAAGACCGATAAACGATCTATCTGCGTGTATTCTCAAGAAAATTGTAATTTTTTTTATTTCCATTGTGTAAGGAGGCTTATAAAAAGTCCTTTCTTTTGAATCATTGTAACGACTGAAGTTGTAATGAGTCCCACAATGAAGAAAATGATTTTTGACTCGAACACACTGGCGACCATAGTGGGAGCCAACAGCCTCGCTGCTGAGGCTGTCGTCCCGCAGCCACTGATCAAGATCCCCGTGGATGAAGAGGTAGAATACAAGTTCGACCAGCACAAGTTCGAGGAGTACGTCTCCTACTCCTCCTCCAGATCTTTCTCTCCCTGCAAGCGTAGGAAGACCACTTATGTGAAGAAAGTTAATTGGCCTTCAGATCTGAAAACTCAGGGTGATAATCTTCACCTGAATACTATTGAAGAATCCTCTTCGATTTCCAAGGAATTCGGATCTAATGCTCGTGACAACTCCTCAAAGGTCACGGAGCTGTCCGTCGAAGGCGCGCCGATGCTGACGAAAAGTGCTCGTCAAAGGCGTCGCCAACGTCTTGCCTGTCAATTTGCTAAAGCTTTGGAACAGGTGGACGTACTCCACGACCAAGCAGATTTAGAGTTTAGAAGGTGCCAAGTAGCTAAGCTATCGTCATAGCAAGCATCAGAATCCTCCTCCCAACCGTCGACTAACAAATGGGTTCGTGTCAAACGAACCCGTTCTACTCTCAAGTAACACATCCATAAGCATCGCGCACTTCTTGCGTATGCTCGGATCATTATGCGAAAGGCACAAGAATTGTAAAAAGAAGAGATGGTCAAAGAATTACTAAGATCTAAGTAGGTTTGGGTGCCAAAGCCTAAGATAACGCCTAAAACTGTACCGAAGACAGTTAAGGCGCCTCTATCTGATGAGAAACAACGGTCGTGTCTCTCACTCAGTTCCACCTCCAAGGCTGCTCCCCAGCCTTCATCAACTTTAGATCCCGCTCCTTCTGCTCCCGCACCTCCTACGACAGCATGGATCTCTCTAAGTTCATAATTTTGCTAAAGGATCGTCTTGGTCCTCTACCTAAAGATCAAGACAAAGCTCCTGTTAAGGAATGCTTGGGTCCGCTGAATGATTCCCGAGCAAATATCCAGACTGGGGGTCGTACGCGACCTTCCAACAAGTTAATTCCTGCAACCACCCGCTTGGGGGTACGTGTGAAAAACCAGGAGCCCGTTAGGGTTTCACCCTCACAAAGGCGTGATTCCAAACGAATGACTCCTGCGAATGCTAACAAGGTGTTACGTAATCAGAAGAAGACGCGTCCGACAGATGATAATGTTATACCTAAAAGAGCAAGTGAATAGCTGATAGGATGCTCTGGCCACAACACCGACGAGTTGTACTATCAGACTGGGGGGTGAGTCTCGAAAGAGAAATACCCCAGAAATGGACTCTCACTATCCTTATGAAAGATTAATTAGGGCAGTACTATCAGAATGTAGCTACCCCAAGATCGCTCTATGGAGGGTCTCAGTATTCAAAAGGTTCTCTACCGAAGCGTCCAAACCTAAACCAATGTGCTTCCATAAAAGAAGATCAGTTGGTCAGGGTCACGAACTTCCAGAAGTCACCATTAACATGGTCGATAAGGGGAAGTCAACTTGGCGTCCCAGTCCCGATCCTTTCCCCAAAGCATCCCAACGTCTCACTTGACTACGGTCCGGGGCTATCAGACCTAGACCTAGTAGAGGACGATCTTCGGATGATGAGACATCAGATACATGCTCTGCAATTGGCTCTGATAACACCGTGTCTAGTACGAGGCGATCTTAAGAACATTCATGATCACTACTGAGCAGATGGCCCAGCTCCTTCAAGAAGCCTTGGCTAAGCAAAAGGAGGATTTTAAAATCGAGATGGAGATAGTCGTACAACGGTTCAAGGATTTACATACCCTGCAGCTCCAATAGTTATCAAATCAACGCAATAAATCTAGTCATCGTCACACTACCAATCGGGTAGATAGCGACTCAGAAGTCGAGGGAAATATTAATGTCGATACCTCTCCTGATGATAAAAATGCTGAGGATGGGCCCAACACTGGGGTGGCCCCACCATTCATCTTCAAAGTCACCCAAAGAAAGATACAGGCGAAGATCTAAAGATGAAATACCTTGAGAGCAAGATCAATGCTTTAATGTATGCTCAAGAGGTAAAAAAGACCGGCATTCCGTGTCCTTATCCGAGGAAGTGGGAATTGATTCTGTATCCGGCAAAGTTCAACCTAATTAACTTCACGTCGTTCGACGGAAGGGATTTGTCTACTCATCACTTGATTTACTTCAAGTCCCATCTAGGGGTCATTGCAGGCAATGAACCTCTATTGGTACGATTATTCGTAGGGACCCTTCACGCGGCTACCTTCGACTGGTATCGTCGTCTTAAGCCGGGAAGTATCAATAGCTTAGACGACATGGAGAGCATGTTTCTCACCAACTTCTTTGATGATGACATAGAGGTGTCAATCAGGATACAATTTGATGAGAAACAAAAAGATGGAGAATCAGTCAAGAACTTTGTCAAGTGCTTCTGGAATAAGACAATGAACTACCGAGATCCGGTCATAGAGGAATTCATCCTCCAAACATGTCATAACAAACTTTCCTTGGGTGTACTGAAAGCTATGAGCATCACACCATCCAAGACTTAGAAAGAGTTGAAAGTACGCGGGGAACAAGCCGAACGCTTCCTCAAAAGGAAGAAAGACAAAAGAGGTCAACCCGCGACTAATGCCCCAAAACACAACTTCACCCCTTGTGGTAAAGGGAAGGCACAGGTAAATGCGGTGGATGCAGATCAAATATTCTAATTGTAACCCCAACAGCAGCCATAACAACAAGTGCCTAAGCAGCAATCGCCTCAATGGCAGCGACCTACAAGGCAACAGAAGGCTTATGGGCCAAAATTCCCGAAGGAATACTCTTTTAAGGAAGATGAGGTCCCCGGTATCTTCAAATACTTGTTGGAGAATAATAAGATCAAGCTACCTCCAATCACCAATCATGAGGGAGCTAAGAAGACTACGGATCTGTGATACTGTGCATTCTACAGAGCAGTTCATCATCCCATCAAGACGTGTTATGCTCTCAAGGGCAAAATTCAAGCCTTGATTGACGTCAGGATTATCACTGCAAAGCAACCCAAGGAAAAGAAGGTGGGTGCAAATGCAGTGAGCATTAGTTTCGGCTCTATTCCCCTCACATGGTTTCAATTAGAACCTATGAAAATGTAGGGATGGGGATGATTAATGAAGATCCTCACGGACAACGCCAGAAAGGACTAGTGCCACACACGGCTCCCAATAGCAAAATTCTTTGGTTCATCCTGATCTACTTCAAGATAAGCAGTGGACATGATCCTCCTCCAAGAAGAAATCCAAATCCAAAGGCAAGGGGAAATCTTGTCATGCCACTACAGCTATTCTGGAGGAAAATAACGAAGGAATCCCTACCTTGCCACTTTTCGAGGATGAGCATGAGGTCTTCGCCACCAGAAGTGGGAACGAATACCACTATAAATACCCGGAAGTCTCTGATCCAAATGGTAAAATGTTAGCTGAGCTGGGGGTGGTTACAACTCCCCCATACTTGCTAAAAGACCTCAGTAACAACCAACTAAGAAAGATAAAGAACCCTAGCATCAAGAGGTTTAGAACCCGAAGTAGTCTCGATTCAATCGTCCGATTGGAAGAGACAAACCGGGGAATTCGAGAACTCCATACCGCTTCGATGTGATGGCTTAACTGGCTAACATTCCAGCGAGGATAACTCTATACGAGTTATTGCGTCTACCCAAAGACACCAGAGAGGTCCTGCAAGAAGCCCTAGCCGATTCCGATGTATTCCTCACCCAGATCAAGCCGATCCATAAAGGACTAGAGTCTTTAGCTCAACACTACAACCTTGTAGCCAAACAATTTCCATGCATTACGTTCACCAAGGAGGACATGCAAGTAAGGAATTTGAAGCATGACAGACCATTGTACTTCACCGGACACATCGGGTGTAACTGCCCCCTTAATCTGCTCCTTAATGGAGGTTTAGTTGCCCTATTAATTGGGTGTAACAACCCACTTAAACCGCTCCCCAGATCGTGGGTGAACAATGACTTCTGGAGCTATTAAGATCACGTTTGAATAGGTCAAATGCAGGTCTTGCATTGCTGGTCGTGAACCTTACATTTGAACGTAGCGTTTGGACGCTATGTTAGCAGCTGAATCGAGCTGCATTTAGTGGTTGAATTGGAGTTGCGTTGTCTTGGCTCTGGAACACGGCTAATTATGTTTCACCACAAAAGTGAGTTCTATATTTTAGACTGAAGAGATTATTGACTTGTAATCTCTTCTGACAGAGCGTCTCAAGGATCGTCATTTTGTAATCTTTGATTTAGCTTTCTAAAATGTGAGAGTCGTTAAATTGTAACTCTCACTCTTGATTGTAAAGGCTGTTGAATCAGAGCTTTCATCGATTATCGTGAAAGTCGTCTACTTGTAACTTTCTTTATTGAACTACTGAGAATACTCCAATTGTAGCCTTCCTTTGTTGATGTGAAAGTCATTTGTTTGTAACTTTCTTTATCGGATTGCTGATGTGGAACTCGTCAGGTTGTAACTTCCATCATTTGTGTTTGATGGGTATTAGCTATCTTGGTATGATTTTTAGACATCCTATAAAACCCCCTCCAAAGTTTTCAAAAGTTTACGGTTGACTTGGACGAATTTTCAAAATACTTTGGATCTCAAAGTTTTTTGAATGATTGTTCACTCCGTCTGATTGAAAGACATTGCGAACTTGGTTGTTGAAATATCACAGTTCTGTTTCCCTAAACCAAACAAGATAACTTTTGTGTCTTGATGATAAAAAAACTTAGTCAAACAAGCTAAAGTCTAAGTCATCATCGTTAGATCCATTAGTAGGAATAACTTCCCTCTTTCTTCGGCAGCAGAAATAACAACATTCCTATACAATACTATAGAAGAGAAAGTAACAGCGAATTTACTTGGATCCTTGAGATACTCCTTCAACTTGTATGAAGGTATATTCAACGCTAATAACACCAGTATGGATGTTCTTGTAGGCATTGATAAACATGCGAGGTGTTGTTGCAAGAGTTGGGTAAGAGAGAGCTAAGGACAACGAAGCAATCGTAATAATACTAGCTGTAAACTTGTCAACGAGATCAACCTCAGTGAAGTTGAACATCTTTAGGCTGAAGACAGATCCATCGTCATAGTCAAAGAGGATCACTAGCCCATACAAGAAGGATCTTATCCCAAGTTTGGAAAGGAGGGCAACCTCAGAGGAACCCACTTAGTCTCCTTTCCTGATCATCTCAACTGGGGTAATGATTTCAACAACATCGTTATTAATTTTGGTTGGAATGTTAAGCCATTTGAAAGGATGAGTTGCGTGAAAGACCGAACTTGATAATTGACTATAGCCTGTCTGTACTCGTCCAAGAGGCTGCATAGTTTCTTGTCATAGGCTAGTTTCTTCTTGGCTTTCATCACCTTGATGGTCATTGTTAACTTTCCTCTCAATGTCTGAAGCTCGAGCACCAAAACGCAGGGCTAAATCGTACGTTTGATAATTAGAATGTGGGGCTGTGTTTAGAGGTTGAAACAACTTATTTGAAAACACAAAAATCATGTTTTGGGTGGGATTTTCACCTAAAATCCCACACCGACTTGACAGCTATATCTGTATGTAAATGGACTGCTGAGGTCAAATCAAAAAGTCATTCGACTTTTACTTTTTTTCTCTTCTGTCGACCACTTAATAGGATTCATGTTTATCTTCTCCGGTGCTTCAACGGAGGAAAGATTCGTTCTTAAATCTTTCATCGACCATTTTCTATCCTCTTTGCCAAGGTTAGAATGGCTCCTAAGAAGAGAACCGCTTCCAAATCAAATACCATCCAAGCTCAGGGTGCTCCGTCAACCAAAGCCACCGGGGGTGTTCAAACCGCCGCACCGCCGCCTCAGGCTTCCTTGATTGATGGTAGGTTTTGGCGATCATAACTTGTTTCGACAAGTTCTTTACCCTCAACGTTGACTGAAGGTTCACATTCTGCCATTAAAACACATAGATCATTCTCAGTGTTTCTCGATTTGAAACGCATGATTAACTCCATCGTTTACGATATTACAATGCAGGTTCGGACCCTGCGTTCTGAATTTTGAATACGGGTCTGGACCCTGCGTTCGGAATCTTGAATGTAGGTCCGGTCCCTACGTTCAGAATTCTGGATGCAGGTCTGGACTTTGCGTTTAGAATTTTGGACATGGGTATGGACCCTGCGTTTTTGAGTTAAGCCTTTTTCATTTGTTTCGTACTAACCAATTGTCTTTTCTATTTGCAGTGTGCTACTCCAATGAGCCTCTTTCTTTCAATCATTACTTCGGTCATGCGGGAGGTACAGAGAAAAATACAATTTTTAGCTTTTGCTTAGAATATTTGATATTCTAAGACACAAACAAAGAGCGGGCGAAACTCATCACTCAAGCTTTCCCCGAAACCCTCAGATCCTTGGTTACAGATGCTAAGTTTGAAACCATAGACCATGAGATCTTAAAGAAACCGTCTTTCCTTTTTGGAGACTCTGTTAAAATGGACCCCAAACGGATGTTTGATAGAAGCTACAAATGGCTGAGGACCATCAATAATTGTCGCCTTTTCCTGCCAAACCTAGAGCGGATGTGGCCGATTTCCTATTATTAATGCGCTTCTATCCCATGGTCCATGGATTGGGAACTCGTCCAAGATCAAAGAGGTATTGCTACTGGGCACATCACCTCTCAAGGTACTCATCCGGCTGGCTTTAACCACTTTGTAGCTTTGAAACTGGGTTCATTCGAAAAGGAACATCCTATCGGTGAACCTACTAAACTGGCAGATTTATTTATCAGAAAATTTATCTCGGTCAAGGGAGAATTCTCTGCTCAAGAATTCAGAGCTTCAACATGGGTACATTCTAGTGAGACAGATTGGTGGGCCCGAATGATAAATTTTGTTTTAGAGGAGCTGGAAGAACCTTTGAGGATTTTAGAGTTGAGGACTCCTATACTAGCTATACAAATGAAATATACGCTAAGCAAACACAAACACAAGATATGTTTACGAGGTTCGGTCCCCATGACCTACGTCCCCGCTCCTCACCTCAAGGAGATATCCACTATCACAATCCGGTTTGGAAGCCGGAACTTCTACACACTCGGTTTACAAGATCACCGAAAACTCTCACACTACACAAACACTATGCAATCACACTTTACACACTAAGTGTAGGAACCTAACCCGTGTCCTCCTCCTCAAGTGCTCGGATGCAACCTTTCCCTAGGTTCGTCAACCGACGCCACTCCTATTGGATTCGACCCCGTCTCTCGCCTCACACTTCTCTCGGTGTACAAGTGTATTACAAGTGAAACTCACAAATAAAGATTAAATACAATGGTTTGTTCTCAAATAACAAGTGAGAACACAATGAAGCTCACACTCACTAAATCACACCCCACAACCCACACTATATAGTATGAAGATATTAAGCTCAATATGTGTGTGTGATAACAGTTAATGAAAAATAATACAACTCAATAAATATAGCTAAGATATAAAAATTAAGTAGAAAGCTATATGTAAAGATGAGTTAGAGAAAACTTCTCCATAGACAAGAAGAAAAGTGGATGATGAGATTAAAAATCCTCTTCTTGTAGTAGGAAAACTTCTTTTGAAAATAGACTGATGAAATCAGCTTAAACAGCTCTTTTAAACACACTTAAGATTTTGTTAAATACAAAACTTAGATCTATGAAAGAGAGCAGCAATGGGGTATTTATATCTACTAAAAATATCAGAAAAAACAAACTTGAAATGACCAAAAAGCCCCCAGAGAACCGTTGTAAAAAATAGCCGTTAAAAAATCAATGATGAGAACGGTGGTCGACCGTGGAAATCTCACAGTCGACCGCGAGGCACAAAAATTCAAAGAACAAGGTTTTAAGGCTGGCAGTCGACCGTGAAAGTCTCTGGATGAATCACGGTCGACCGTCACGATCGACCATGGGCATATAAAATCCAGACTTGACAATTTGTACATGGCGGTCGACCGTGGCGGTCGACCGCAAACTGACACAGTCTGAGAAACCTGTTTTTGGCCGATTTTAAAAATACTGTAAAAATAGCAAATCAATTCCAAAAATAATAAAACTTTGGGAAAAGTTTCTAAATGATAAAATGAACATGTTAAAAAAAGAATTTTTGGAAAAATAATTTTCGTTTGCAAAAACACACTATTTTTGAAAAGTGTTCGTAAAACCTGTATTTTACGAATATAAAAATTTTGATATGACTTATAAACATGTAAATATATCTCATGCATATATTATATGTATATAATGAAGTATGAATGAGCTGTAAATATGAGTTAAAAGATATTGTAACAACGTTTGATGAAAAATCATTTATATGATAGAAAACGTTAAAAAATCGTGTTAAGTGTACATATATTGAGCTTAAATATAAACATACAATATATGTAAGTAAACTACTCTTATACCTAGGTAACACCACACATATGAACTTGAATCTTTAATGCTTAATTGCCGTGTGTTGAAATACCTGTAAAGAGCAACATAAAAACAAAACTAGAGAATATATTAGCGATAAATTGTTTGACAAATCATCATCAAAACTATAGGGTCAACAATCTCCCCCTTTTTGATGATGGCAAACAATTTATATATTGATATGAAATATGTACTGATAAGCACTGATAAATCACATACAATATGAATTAAACATATAGACAATATATATCATGAATCAAACATATAAACCACATTAGATTCCACATACAATATGAATTAAACATATAGACAATATATATCATGAATCAAACATATAAACCACATTAGATTTTCTCCCCCTTTGACAACATCAAAAAGGTATCATGAATCAAACATATAAACCACATTAGATTTTCTCCCCCTTTGACAACATCAAAAAGGAAAAAAAAGATAAATATATATTGAATAGGAGCAATGCTCCCCCTGCATACAAGCATAGATAAAAATCAAATGTACAGCTAAAGCTCCCCTGTCAATTTGCATAGATGATATACAAAGATCATATTTATACATAGGAGCTAAGCAACCATATCTATCCAAATACAACCATAAACAATATATAGACCAAATAAATCACAAATCATCACTTAAACACCAAATACTACATAGTTTTCCACAAACAAAGTTTGTTCCATAATACTACAAACCATACACAAATTGTTTCACAAAGTCACATAGTTTTTCACACAAACATAGAGTTATTACAACTCAAAATAAAACATAAATATCAACTTCTAGTCTAAATACAACTCAAAATAAAACATCATCATAAGCATAGAATCCAATAAACTCAACAAAGTCAATCACCACCATCACCACCAGAAGCAGGGCCAGCGCCAGATGCAGATCCATCATCAGAGCCAGAATCAGATCCATCACCAGGGCCCTCCTCAGAACCAGACTCAGAACTGGAAGAGGGATCCGGAATTCCAAGAGACTAACGCTGATAAGATAGAATAGTCCTAACGTCCCTCTGAATAGTTGAGACCTGAGTCTCAAGACGATCCAAACGGGCACAGATATCAGAAGTGGAGGAGGTGGAAGCTCTAGACCGAGAAGATGATGGCTTAGTAGGATCAGATAAAGAGGCAGAAAGTTGCATACGGGAGAGAGAGACTTTATCAAAGTACTCCTTACCCGGATCAACTTTGGGTTCATTTGTGAGAGCAACACCGAAGTGTTGAAGAATGACGGTGATGAAACTACCAAAAGGAAGAAATTTATAATGCTTGCATGCCATGTTTTTAAGAAAAACATTTTCCCAATTTACTTTTATTTTGGCAAAAATGACATAAACAGCATTAACCTTGTCAGGAGCAAAATGATCAAAGCTACCGGTTTTAGGAATGAGATTATGAGCAACAATACGAGCTATGATTTTGGCGGTGGGATTAAGTGATTTGTTGTTCATAGGATAGGTGCAACCGGGCTTAAACAAGATATCGTTCACATCTTGATCGGTGTGATCGATAGACATGAGCTCAACATCACTTGTTGGAATCTTAAGAATTCCCGCAAGCTCGTCGGCAGAAAATAAAATCTGGATATTTTTAACAGATGTGGAGATGGTTTGGACACCATCAGCAGTGGAAGTGACAGAAAAATTCGCATAAAACAAATATACCAGAAATGGATAATAAGGAACTTTACGTTCCACATCTAACAGTCTAGCCAACCCAACATCATGTAGAATCGTATGAATGTCATACATGGTTAATTGTTCGAATTTGATATATCTAGTGGGCAAGATTTTTAGTTTGCATAGCTCTCTATATTTCTTAACTAGGGGCTTAAACATAAGATAATCCTCATAATGAGAGGCAATGGAAGATGAGGAACCAGATTCAGGTTTAGATCTTTTCTTAGGCAATGGAAGATGAGGAACCAGATTCAGGTTTAGATCTTTTCTTAGGAGTCATTTTGACAGATATGATCAATTAGGGTTATGAAAAGATGTGAAATAGGTTTAGATCTTTTCTTAGGAGTCATTTTGACAGATATGATCAATTAGGGTTATGAAAAGATGTGAAATATGACAGAAATTGAAACCCTATAAAGGAAAAATAAAGCACAATAAGTACAAATGAGCAAACCCTAAACCAAAACCCTAGAATTAAAATGTTGAAACTCAAGAGCAAGAGAAGAAATTGAAAGGTGAGAGATTACCCGAGAGGTGGAGAGCAGCTGTGGTCGACCGAGGAATTGCTGCGGGCGACCGAGGAGAGGTTTCTGATTTTGGGAAAAATATTTTGAATGAAGGTAGAGGATGAAGAGGGTCGGATCTTAGAGAGGAAGAAAGAGCGACCCAGATTAGATCAAATCAAGATCAATGGTGGTGAAGAAGCGGGTTTGAAAAATTAAACCAAATAAACCAAAACCCGATAACGAAAATGAGTAGAAAACCGAAAAACTCTCTTGCGGTCGACCGTGACGGTCGACCGTAACAAACTCTAGAAATATTGACGGTCGGTCGTGGTGGTCGACCGCGAGGAAGAAAAAGGCACAAGCAGTTTATAAAATCTGGAATTTGAGGAAAATTCAATTTGATCCTTAATAAAATTATTTTATAAGATGTATAAATGCATATAAAGTTTTTAGCCATTAAAAAAACAAAAAAATATTTTATTTTAACTCAATAAAAATACAATTCATCATTAAAACTCAAAAACTCAATTATTCAACAAACAAACAAAAAAAAATAAGCAAGACAAAAAATTGATATAAAAATTATTTTAGTACCCAAATTATTTTGGTACCACTAGAATTTAGGATATGACCCCTATCATTTAAATCCAAGGCCCTAGGGTTATGAACCCGCTTGGGCGTATTTTGTGCACCGATACGATCAAAGCAAAAATTGTAAACATGACCCATACGATTGTAATTTGTACAATGTAGAGGTTTGAATGGTTTACGTTGACCGAAATGAAATGCACGTGGTTCATTTACAAAAATAGATTTTTTTTTGTAATTATTTTGCAAACGAGAATTTCTTTTCAAATCGAAACAAAACATGGCCAAATGACCAAAACGACCACAATAATCACATTTGTACACATGAGCATGTTTATGATTTACACTATGTGTGTGTACATGTGTATGTGATGAAGAAGCTTGATGGGATGTACAATCATGAATAGATCGACTTGTCAATTTTTGGTGCATTATGACAAAATTGAGCTAAATGGACTTTAAGACCGCAAATAGAATATTTGTGAATTTTGTCATACATATGTGCATAGTGAATAGGTTTCTTAGAAGAATTAACATTGAACTTTGCACATAAGTCCATAAGCTTTTTATTATTAGCAATACAAGTGTTTAGTGTTGAATCTAAGGTGGATATACGTTTTCTCATTTGATTCAACTCATCATTGTGCATACAAGCATTGCTACTAGAAGTAGGATAAACAAGATTTTTCATCATAGATTTTAACTTATCTACTTCTAACATAGCATCACGTTTTTCATGAAGCAAACTAGCATTTTTAATTCTCAAATTTTCATTGTATTCTTTAAGAATAATATTTTTATTTGCAATAAAATTAAACTTAGTGGCTAGTGTTTCATGAGTGGACTTCATATTTACATACTTACTCTTTACATCAATATAGTAATTGTGTAATTTTTCAAACTCAAGAGCAAGTTCATCAAAAGTAATAATATCATCGTTGAATAGCCTCCGAGTGGTATTGTACATGGAGATGAGGTTTCCTTAGAGCTTAAAGTGGGGTTTTCCAACGCTTGTTGAATAGCCTCCGAGTCTCCTTCATGTGCTTCAATAAATTTCCATAAGGCGTAAGCACTATCAAAATGAGCAAATTTGTTAGAAAACGATGAGTGAAAAGCATTAAGCAAATATTCTAACAAAAGCTTGTTCATGTTAAACAATCTTTTATCATTTTCAAAAATGGGAACAATATAGGCATCCTCAATAATTTCCCATAAATCAAATTGTTTAGATTGAACCAAAAGTTTGAATCTAACACGCCATTGAGCATAGGGAAAAATATCCAAACGAGGAGCAATATTAATAGCATAACCTAGACTAGATGTATCATACATATCCATAATGATTATATGCAAGAAGCAAAAAATATTAATAGCATAACCTAGACTAGATGTATCATACATATCCATAATGATTATATGCAAGAAGCAAAAAGCAATCAACACTAGATTAGCACGCAAACGATAACTTGGATCTTTAACTCAAGGCGATTAGTCCTTAAATCAAAGAGCACCAAGCTCTGATACAAATTGTTAGACCCTAGAGGGGGGTAATTAGGGTCTTATGCTAATCTAATCTCGATTAAATTCCAATTAAAATTAAGTTGATCAATTTGTTCTTGCAAGAATGATAAGAATAAGCACAAATGAAATATACGCTAAGCAAACACAAACACAAGATATGTTTACGAGGTTCGGTCCCCACGACCTACGTCCCCGCTCCTTACCTCGAGGAGATATCCATTATCACAATCCGGTTTGGAAGCCGGAACTTCTACACACTCGGTTTACAAGATCACCGAAAACTCTACACTACACAAACACTATGCAATCACACTTTACACACTAAGTGTAGGAACCTAGCCCGTGTGCTCCTCCTCAAGTGCTCGGATGTAACCTCTCCCTAGGTTAGTCAACCGACGCCACCCCTATTGGATTCGACCCCGTCTCTCGCCTCACACTTCTCTCGGTGTACAAGTGTATTACAAGTGAAACTCACAAATAAAGATTAAATACAATGGTTTGTTCTCAAATAACAAGTGAGAACACAATGAAGCTCACACTCACTAAATCACAACCCACAACCCACACTATATAGTATGAAGATATTAAGCTCAATATGTGTGTGTGATAACAGTGAATGAAAAATAATACAACTCAATAAATATAGCTAAAATATGAAAATTAAGTAGAAAGCTATATGTAAAGATGAGTTAGAGAAAACTTATCCATAGACAAGAAGAACAGTGGATGATGAGATTAAAAATCCTCTTCTTGTAGTAGAAAAACTTCTTTTGAAAACAGACTGATGAAATCAGCTTAAACAGCTCTTTTAAACACACTTAAGATTTTGTTAAACACAAAACATGGATCTATGAAAGAGAGCAGTAATGGGGGTATTTATGTTAGCCCTTATGTTTTGATGATGTTTTACAACTACCATTAATGGTACTAATGGCTTATTGAGTGCAAATGTAGTAAATTCATTTATCAAGCTTGTTAGTGCCATTCATGGAGGATTGGATGGAATATACGCTACAACGATGATATCCAAAGGAGGAGGAGGCATAGTGATGAAGCAATGTTATTTCAAGAACAACAAATTCATATAAAAGCTTCATCCAAACTCAAGCTATATCAAGACTCAAGAATTGTATTCTATGTGAGGATATTAGCTAGTTTTTATTCTCTCTCTAGTATTAGAATGTAGGTAAAGAGTTATTGATTTCACTTGAAGCTATTGGGACTCACACACATGTTTTCATACTTATGCTTTTAAGCGCTTTTCACAAAATACTATTCTTCACAAGTATGAGGACCTATCTGCAAAATTCTTTTTTCAAACAGTTTGTTTTTAGTATTAAAAACATTTTACAAAGTTTCATAATTTTCAGAGGTTAAATAAATATTTTCTAAATATTTTTGTTTGAGTCAAAATACTGTTCTAGAATGTATCAGAATGCGGTCGACCGCACCGGTCGACCGTACTTAAGATCATTCGTCACTGGGCTACAGAGAGCTTGTCGGTCGACCGGTGTGGTCGACCAAAAGCTCGATTTTTCTATCGGTCGACCGCATCGGTCGACCGATGAAGTCTCTGCTTGTTTTCTTTGTTTTCAGACCTGCTCGCGGTCGACCGGATTTTTGGTCGGTCGACCGAACGTTTCTGTCGGTCGACCGAAAATCTATTCGGTCAACCGAGACTTTTTTCAATGGTTGTTTGCCTTGTTTACTGTGCTATCACTTAACTGTGTTTGGCACAGTCTGTGGCATAGTCTGAATAGGAGATTATTTTCTTATTTGGGAAGATTGGGTTGTGATTTTAAAATAATTAATCTCTCCTATTTAAACCCATACTCCTTCATCTTCTGGTGTGCCCTAATTTCTACAAAAACCAGAGAGATGCTGTCTTCCTGAGAAAAATTTTCAAAATCTATTCTCTGTGTTTTCTCTGTGTTTTTGTGTGTGTTCACTTCCCAGCTTTAGTATTCTTTCTCTTTACCATAGGGACTTGTAAAGAGAGAGTCTTGCACCATTTCTACTGTTTTGTGAGTGTGATCTTGTGTAGATCAACTGTGAGGGATTGTGATCTGTTGAGATCAACTGTGTAGTGTGAGATCGTGAGGGGATCACTGTGTAGACGAAGTTTCGGCTTCCAAACCGGGTGTGTAGTGGATTTCTCCTCGAGAGTGGGGAGCGGGGACGTAGGTCAGCGGACCGAACCTCGTTAATACATCGCACGTCAAAGGATAACGATTCCTAACCCTATCTCATTTACTTTGATTGCATTAGTATATTGTGGTTTGCTTGTCTTAATTTTTATTGCATAATTAGAGCTTCTTGACCCTAATCACCCCCCCTCTAGGGTCCAACAATTTGTATCAGAGCTTGGTCTCTATATTAATTTTTGGTTTAACCGCCTTAGAGAAAAGATCTAATGGAGGCCTCTTTGAATATGCATATGTTAGAAGGACAATCCACCACTAGACCACCACTCTTCACCGGGAGTAATTTTGCTTATTGGAAGGCTAGGATGAGAATTTATCTTCGTTGTATTGATCTTAACATCCTAGAGCTCATAGAAAAGAAATATGTAGAGAAGTCCAAAGTCGGGAACATGACCGATGGAGAAAGGCACCAAGCTAATCTCAATGCTAAGGCCATGAACGCCTTAATTTGTGGTCTTTCCCCCAATGAATACAATAGAGTTTCCACGTGTGCAACCGCATACGAAATTTGGGTAAAATTATGTATCACACATGAAGGAACCCCCCAAGTTAAGGAATCTAAGATTAGTGGACTTATGCATGATTATGAGCTATTTAAAATGCTTCCTAATGAATCCATTGATGCTATGTTTTCCCGTTTTACTAATATCATCAATGAATTACATGGTCTAGATAAGCAATTATCCATTCAAGAGATGAATTACAAGATACTTCGCTCCTTGACTCCGACATGGGAACCCAAGGCTACGGCCATTGAGGAAGCTCATGACCTCACTACCTTAGCTCTTGATAGCCTCATCGGAAAGCTCAAAGTGCATGAGAAGAAGCTCAAGGGGAAGGAGAAGGAGGAAGTGCCATCACGTGAAGTTGAGGAGCCGTCACTAAAGTTGAAGACCATAGCTCTCAAAGGAGCTAGTGACAACTCATCTTCGTCGTCGGAGAGTGAAGTCGATTTTTCTAGAGAAGTGGCTCATCTCTCTAGAAGAATCTCTAGACTCATAAAGATGAACAAGAAATTTAACCCCCGATCTAACAACAAGTTTTCCTCTCGTGTAGGTAAATGTTTTGGGTGCAATGAACCGGGTCACATCGCTAAGGATTGCCCCAAGCTCAAGGAGAAGTACATGAAGTACAAGAAGAAGAAGGCTATGTATGCCGGATGGGAAGAATCCGAACCAAGTGACTCGGATAGTGATGAAGAAGGAGCCAAACTTGCTCTTCATGACCCCAACATTTGTTTCATGGCAAATGAACATGAGGTAATATCCGAGACCGAAAGTGAATCTTTCTACATGCAATGTGACATAGCTACGGCTTTAGAAGAATTGAACTTTGAATTTAAAAGAATGTCTAAGGAATACTCTTCTTTTAAAAAGTTGCATGCTTCTTGTGATATTAAGCTAGAACAATTAATAACCTCTCTTACACTAAAAGATAAATTGCTAGGAGATCTCGATTTTGAGAATAAGCAATTAAGATCAAGATTGAAAGACTAGAAATTAAGAGTGGTTAGACTAGACCCACTCATGCTTATGCTAACTATAATCACCATGGTAGAAATAGGTTTCATGGTTCTCACACGGAAGGAGAAGGAGGAAGTGCCATCACGGGAAGTTGAGGAGCCATCACCAAAGTTGAAGACCATAGCTCTTAAAGGAGCTAGTGATAATTCCTCTTCGTCATCGGATAGTGAAGTTGATTTTTCTAGAGAAGTAGCTCATCTCTCTAGAAGAATCTCTAGACTCATAAAAATGAACAAGAAATTTAACCCCCGATCTAACAACAAGTTTTCCTCTCGTGTAGGTAAATGTTTTGAATGCAATGAACCGGGTCACATCGCTAAGGATTGCCCCAAGCTCAAGGAAAAGTACATGAAGTACAAGAAGAAGAAGGCTATGTATGCCGGATGGGAAGAATCCGAACCAAGTGACTCGGAGAGTGATGAAGAAGGAGCAAAATTGGCTCTTCATGACCCAAATGTATGTTTCATGGCAAATGAACATGAGGTAATATCCGAGGCCGAAAGTGAATCTTTCTATATGCAATGTGACATAGCTATGGCTTTAGAAGAGTTGAACTTTGAATTTAAAAGAATATCTAAAGAATACTCTTCTTTCAAAAAATTGCATGCCTCTTGTGATATTAAGCTAGAACAACTAACAACCTCTCTTGCTCTAAAAGATGAATTGCTAGGAGATCTCGATTTCGAGAATAAGCAATTAAGATCAAAGATTGAAAGATTAAAAATTAAGGGTCGTAGGACTAGACCCACTCATGCTTATGCCAACTACAATCATCATGGTAGAAATAGGTTTCATGGTTCCAACATCCGTACATACAAAAGAAATTTTGTATGCACCTATTGTATGAGACATGGACACATTTCTACTCATTGTAGAATTAAAGACAATGAAGATTTTTATGGTTTGATATGGGTACCCAAAGGTACCAAAACTACTAACCACCAAGGACCCAAGACATGGGTACCTAAAGCTACTACACCTTCATCTTCTTCTTTTGTAGGGAACGTCACGGCAACGACGTAAGGAGATGTGGTACCTTGATAGTGGTTGCTCACATCATATGACGGGCAACAAAGAGTTATTTGCAACCCTATCAAGGATTGAAGGAGGCAATGTCTCCTTCGGTGGTGGTGAGAAAGGTAAAATCATTGGTATCGGTTCTATTGGTAAGAAACCCTCACCCATTATTAAAGATGTTTATTTAGTAAATGGCTTGAATCATAATCTTCTTAGCATTAGCCAATTAAGTGATAAAGGTTTTGATATTTCTTTTAAACCGGATAAATGCATCATTAGTATGGATGGAAAAATTGTTTTTATTGCAAATCGCAAGTCTAATGTTTACATTTTTGAGATGAATGAGTTAGTGAATCAAGATGTGAAGTGTCTTGCGGCAATTGATGAAAATCCTTGGATTTGGCAAAAGTTGTGAAAATTAGAAGTGATCATGGTGGTGAATTTCAAAATGAATTTTTCTATGATTTTTGTGCTCATCATGGTATAACTCATATGTTTTCCGCTCCTAGAACACCACAACAAAATGGTATTATTGAACGGAAAAATCGCACCATACAAGAGATGGCACGCACTATGCTAAACTCATTTGATTTGCCAAAATATTTTTGGGCGGAAGCCGTCAATACGGCTTGCCATGTTTTAATCGTGTTTTGATTAGACCAAAACTTAAGAAAACTCCTTATGAACTCTTCTATGGAAAAACTCATTTCATTGGTTATTTTCGTATCTTTGGTTGTAAATATTTTATTTTAAATACAAAAGACCATCATGATAAATTTGATTCCAAAATTGATGTTGGTATTTTCTTGGGTTATGCACCTCGAAGTAAGGCTACGTTACTTTTGATGAGACTAATGTTGGTTCTCAAGTTGTTTTACCTAGGAAAGATGATGATGATGATGTTGAGGGAGGATTGGACTTATTGCAAATCAATGATACTCCCTCTATAGAAGCTCAAAAGGATGTGGATAGCTCCAATGCTCATGAACAAGTTGAACTTCCTAAAGCTTGGAAATTCGCATCAAACCATCCAAAGGAACAAATAATTGGGAGCCCTTCACAAGGAGTTATTACTCGCTCAAAAGCTTTGAGTGAGTGTGGTAATGTTGCATTCTTATCTCATCTAGAACCTAAAAAGATAAATGATGCTTTAAATGATGAGTTTTGGGTTTTGGCTATGCATGAAGAACTAAATAATTTTTAAAGAAATGATGTTTGGAAATTAGTTGCTAGACCTAACAATGCTAGTGTTATTGGTACTAAATGGGTTTTTAGAAACAAACTTGATGAACATGGTATTGTTACTAGGAATAAAGCTTGTTTGGTTGCCCACGGATACAATCAAGAGGAGGGCATAGACTATGATGAAACCTTTGCACCGGTTGCAAGGTTGGAATCTATTAGGATGTTTTTGGCATTTGCTAGCTTTAAAAATTTCAAACAATTTCAAATGGATGTTAAAAGTGTCTTCTTAAATGGTTTTATAGAAGAGGAAGTGTATGTTGAGCAACCCCCCGGTTTTATAGATCATGTTTTCCCTAATCATGTTTACCGGGTACAAAAAGCTTTATATGGGTTGAAACAAGCTCCTAGAGCTTGGTATGCTCGCCTCTCTAGTTTTCTTGTTGAAAATGGTTTTTCAAAAGGAACAATTGATAACACACTTTTTGTGAGAAAAAAGAAAAATGATTTCATTTTAGTTCAAATATATGTGGATGACATTATTTTCGGTGCTACTAATGAATCCTTGTGCAAGGAATTTTCTAAAGTTATGCAGGATCACTTTGAGATGAGTATGATGGGAGAGCTTACGTTCTTTCTCGGGCTCCAAGTCAAGCAAACTAAGGATGGGATATTCATTTCTCAAAGCAAGTATGCTAAGGAATTGGTGAAGAAATTCAATTTGGAGAATTCTAAGCATGCACCAACTCCCATGAGTACTAGTGTTAAGCTTGATGCGGATGAGAGTGGTGAAGATGTGGACCAAAAACTATACCGAGGTATGATAGGTAGTCTTCTTTATCTCACCGCTAGTAGACCCGATATCATGTTTAGTGTGTGTGCATGTGCACGTTTTCAAGCATCTCCTAAAGCATCTCATTTAATTGCGGTTAAAAGGATCATTAAATATGTTAATGGAGCTTTTAATCTTGGTTTATTTTATCCAAGAAGCACCTCTTTTGATTTATATGGTTTTTGTGATGCCGACTTTGCCGGATGTAAGGTAGATCGCAAGAGTACTAGTGGAACATGCCAATTCTTAGGAAATTCACTTATTTCTTGGGCTTCCAAGAAATAAAATTGCGTTGCATTGTCTACTGCGAAAGCGGAGTACATTGCCGTCGGCTTATGTTGTGCCCAAGTTTTGTGGATGAAACAAAGCTTAGTTGACTATGATTTGAGTTTTCAAAATATTAAAATCTTTTGTGATAATACAAGTGTTATAAATATTTCCAAAAATTCGGTTTTGCATTCTAGAACCAAGCATATTGATGTGCGCCATCATTTCTTACGCGATCATGTAGAGAGACAAGATGTATCCCTAGTATTTGTTGACACAAAATCTCAATTAGCGGATATATTTACTAAGCCTCTTGGTGAGGATGATTTTTGTCGCATAAGAAATGGCTTGGGCTTATGCAATATGTGATAGTTCTAAATTGCTTTCTCCTTTTGGTTGCATTTTTTTTTTGTGTGGTATGCATGTCTCATTACCCCATTTTTGATGGTGACAAAGGGGGAGAGCAATCTCCTCATTTGTTGCATATACTTAGGGGGAGCTCATAGATAGGGGGAGCACCTATCTATAAGCTATTTTCTTTTTTGCTCTTCTTTTTGCTCTTATATAATGGTTGGTTGTCATCATCAAAAAGGGGGAGATTGTTAGCCCTTATGTTTTGATGATGTTTTACAACCACCATTAACGGTACTAATGGCTTATTGAGTGCAAATGTAGTAAATTCATTTATCAAGCTTGTTAGTGCCATTCATGGAGGATTGGATGGAATATACGCTATCCAAAGGAGGAGGAGGCATAGTGATGAAGCAATGTTATTTCAAGAACAACAAATTCATATAAAAGCTTCATCCAAACTCAAGCTATATCAAGACTCAAGAATTGTATTCTATGTGAGGATATTAGCTAGTTTTTATTCTCTCTCTAGTATTAGAATGTAGGCAAAGAGTTATTGATTTCACTTGAAGCTATTGGGACTCACACACACGTTTTCATACTTATGCTTTTAAGCGTTTTTCACAAAATACTATTCTTCACAAGTATGAGGACCTATCTGCAAACTTCTTTTTTCAAACAGTTTGTTTTTAGCATTAAAAACATTTTACAAAGTTTCATAATTTTCAGAGGTCAAATAAATATTTTCTAAATATTTTAGTTTGAGTCAAAACAGTTTTCTGGAGCATATTAGAATGCGATCGACCGCACTTGAGGTCATTCGTCACTGGGCTCCAGAGAGGTCGTCGGTCGACCAGTGCGGTCAACCGAAAGCTCGATTTTTCTATCGGTCGACCGCACCGGTCGACCGATGAAGTCTCTGCTTGTTTTCTTTGTTTTCAGACCTGCTCACGGTCGACCGGATTTTTGGTCGGTCGACCGAACGTTTCTGTCGGTCGACCAAAAATCTATTCGGTCAACCGAGACTTTTTTCAACGGTCGTTTGCCTTGTTTACTGTGCTATCACTTAACTGTGTTTGGCACAGTCTGTGGCATAGTCTGAATAGGAGATTATTTTCTTATTTGGGAAGATTGGGTTGTGATTTTAAAATGATTAATCTCTCCTATTTAAACCCATACTCCTTCATCTTCTGGTTTGCCCTAATTTCTGCAAAAACCAGAGAGACGCTGTCTTCCTGAGAAAAATTTTCAAAATCTGTTCTCTGTGTTTTTGTGTGTGTTCACTTCCCAGTTTCAGTATTCTTTCTCTTTGCCATATGGACTTGTAAAGAGAGAGTCTTGCACCATTTCTACTGCTTTGTGAGTGTGATCTTGTGTAGATCAACTGTGAGGGATTGTGATCTGT
Source organism: Asparagus officinalis (assembly GCF_001876935.1). Classification (NCBI taxonomy): domain Eukaryota; kingdom Viridiplantae; phylum Streptophyta; class Magnoliopsida; order Asparagales; family Asparagaceae; genus Asparagus; species Asparagus officinalis. The sequence goes on from NC_033800.1 coordinate 30,455,254, forward strand.
TGAGATCAACTGTGTAGTGTGAGATCGTGAGGGGATCACTGTGTAGACGAAGTTCCGGCTTCCAAACCGGGTGTGTAGTGGATTTCTCCTCGAGAGTGGGGAGCGGGGACGTAGGTCAGCGGACCGAACCTCGTTAACACATCGCGCGTCAAAGGATAACGATTCCTAACCCTATCTCATTTACTTTGATTCCATTAGTATATTGTGGTTTGCTTGTCTTAATTTTTATTGCATAATTAGAGCCTCTTGATCCTAATCACCCCCCCTCTAGGGTCCAACAATTTATACCCACTCAAAATATCAGCAAAAACAAACTTGAAATGACCAAAAAGCCCCCAGAGAACCGTTGTAAAAAATAGCCGTTAAAAAATCAATGATGAGAACGGCGGTCGACCGTGAAAATCTCGCGGTCGACCGCGAGGCACAAAAATTCAAAGAACAAGGTTTTAAGGCTGGCGGTCGACTGTAAAAGTCTCTGGATGAATCACGGTCGACTGTCACGGTCGACCGCGGGCATATAAAATCCAGACTTGATAATTTGTACATGGCGGTCGACCGTGGCGGTCGACCGCAAACTGACACAGTCTGAGAAACCTGTTTTTGGCCGATTTTGAAAATACTTTAAAAATAGCAAATCAATTCCAAAAATAATAAAACTTTGGAAAAAGTTTAAAAATAGCAAATCAATTCCAAAAATAATAAAACTTTGGAAAAAGTTTCTAAATGATAAAATGAACATGCTAGAAAAAATTTTTTTGGAAAAATAATTTTCGTTTGCAAAAACACACTATTTTTAAAAAGTGTTCGTAAAACCTGTATTTTACGAATATGAAAATTTTGATATGACTTATAAACATGTAAATATATCTCATGCATATATTATATGTATATAATGAAGTATGAATGAGCTGTAAACATGAGATAAAAGATATTATAACAACGTTTGATGAAAAATCATTTATATGATAGAAAACGTCAAAAAATCGTGTTAAGTGTACATATATTGAGCTTAAATATAAACTTACAATATATGTAAGTAAACTACTCTTATACCTAGGTAACACCACACATATGAACTTGAATCTTTAACGCTTGATTGTCGTGTGTTGAAATACCTGTAAAGAGAAACATAAAAACAAAACTAGAGAATATATTAGCGATAAATTGTTTGACAAATCATCATCAAAACTATAGGGTCAACAGGACTCCTACACTAGCTACTCGATATGGGATTTCTCCAAACTATAGCAGACTTTTTTCTATGCTAGAATTTTATAATCCTCACACCGGTACATTTTTCACACCCGCTGGTGAATTAGGTTTTGCTCTTCGTGAGATGTTTGAGATCTGAGGGTTATCTTTTGGAGAATTGCCCTATGAAGAATTTGTTCCCGAGAATAGGGAATTAGAGATTCTGAAACATGGTGCCCTAGAAATCTATAACACTTACTGGGAATTAATGTGCCATTTTCAAATATGTGCACAGACTACTGAGAAGAGAGCTAGCAGTGTCAAATAAGGGCAATGGGTATAGTATCTTTTCTAAAATTTGTGGGACAAAGATACAAAGGTGACTCGTTTGGCTGTCAGTAGTCTGGAGAAAATCAACGAGCGTATCAACGATACAACCTCCCACTACACTTGTGAGGCTGAGGAAGATGTCTTTCCGACCTTCACTACATTTGAAAGCTTCCATTATCAGGCAGAAATTCTAATCTCCGATATGGCCTTGTTCGCCGGTTTCCTTACCCTCTGGTTGAAGCGTTATCTAGTACCAACTAGGCCTATAGACGCCATCATAGTGGAAGTACTATATCCAGCTATTCTTCTAGCTCATAGATGGCCCTTGAATCTCCTTTCGGCCATGGTGTGTTTGCTTGCAGAGTGGCCTATGGGAGCTAGCTTCAGAATTTACATCGGAATCAGATGGGAAGACCATCATTCAAACCCCAACTCCTCAGGTACCAATGACATATATCTATTTGGTATCCTGGTTTGTGTTGCACTGCCCTTCAATAATGTCGATGCCTGAATCGAACAATACCTTGGTCCCTCTCATCCAACAATTAGAAATCGCTCGATGGGTCGGTTGGTATTAGGTTAAATTTTACGAGATATTTAGGCGGGATTATAACTACGAGATTGCTTGTAAGTTTTCTGCTTTTAAGGGCGGTGCGTACGGAGAGATCCATCAGGACACTCCGGGGTGTAACTCTTTCACTATACTCAGTAGAGGCGCCTTCTGGTGGCTCATAAATATCCGCCTAGGCTATCTTATTTTCCAGCAAGGGAGGAAATACTTCATTGAGCCATATCAGGCTTATCGCTTTTCTCGACAATTTGGCTATAATCAAATTGATGTCAGTAATCCAAACCTTACCCTTGCATACACATGCAATGTGTATGAAGGAGCGAGAGCTTGGTATTATTCGGTAGCGGGCTGCACTGGGGCAAAGTTCAAGCTGCCACACAAAATGCCCAATGCCCACACCTCTTTAAGCTTTTGTACATGGTATCAGACTGCTTCTCAAATCTAGCCTACAATATGAATACTTCCTGCCTGAAAGCCATTCGAAAATGGTATGCTTCAAAGAGAAGTGCCAAAAAGTCATGCGCAAGAGAAGTTAGTGAATACTTATCATATGAAGAGGCGATTACCGAAGATTAGAGACGACATGCACAAGAGGGGGTTCAGGAAGAAATTAGGGTACCTGATACTCACGAGGTAGAGCCCTCAAGGGTTAGGAATCGGAGTAAGAGTACCACTACAAAAAGAGTCCTTGATTCAACTGAAGAAGCTGAGTATGATAAGCGAGCTCGACGAAAACTAACCCTCGAGCCTCCTACTTCTAAGCTTATGCAAGATGCTTGCAAAGCATGGCATATGGAAGAGGAAGAGCAAGAGTCTACTGCTATGGAACTCTCACTCCAATCTGGTCTTTCCACAGTTAGTACTGCTCTAGGAGGCCTTGCCTCTTCTGTTCATCCACCAAATGAGGAATAAGGTGGAGACGAATCACTTGTAGGGGATGCAGAATTTGTCCCTAAAGACGCACTTCAAGATGCTGCCCCTACCTTCTCAAGTTAAAGGAGATAGGCCTCCTGTCGAGGAACCCACAGTGGCTATCCAAAAAGACTTAGGGGAGGATGAATCTCCTTCTGCCTTCGTGTTAATGTTGCCTGTAGGGGACACACAACCCAGCCCTACAACTAGAGTCATGTCGAAGCCCATCATTGTCGAGAATCCACCAGCATTTTCATCAATAGATGAAGAGGAGCTTGTGAATTATGAACCCTCGTCTCATAGCGATGATGTGAACAATGTAGATGATGGTAGTGACCATGGTGAAGATAGTGAGAATAATGATAACTTGGGTGATGACGGTGATGATCTCAGTGAATGAGATATCCCACCGCCATCTTTTTCGGATAAGGTATCAGCCTATGTTCCTCTTTCTCTAACCGGTAAGCATCGTTTGTTACGAATTATGATGCATTTTCTTTCTGCATTTAAACCATTTTCTTGTGCAGATTCTACAACGCTTGAGGCAACCACTGTTGTTTCTCCTCCAACGCATCAGCTTGTATCACCACCAACTAATATATCAGAGTAGCCTTGCTTGGAGCTCTCAATAGCAACTCTCCCACCGGCGACTTTATTAACAATTTCTTTGGCCCTGACGGGGGTTGTAAACATGCTGAGCTCGTCTAGAGTAGGGAAGTTTATAGCTCTCCAATCGAGCCCATCTCAACTAGATATCAACATTCCTTCTCAGGACACTACGCCGAAATCACATGCTGGCCTCTTACTCGACTCGGTAACTTTAGAAGTTTCAGCGTCGTCTCCCATCGTCGTCTCGAGCCCAGCGGATGTGCCTAATTTCATCAAGATTTCTCTTAGCTACTTAGAGAGTTTAGTGAATAAAGTGATTGAGGTCATGCTGGCTGGTCGAGATACTTCTGAAACCTTCAAGCCTATGCTCACGAATAGTTTGAACAACCTCAAATTTGTGGGTAATGTTCATGTCGTTGAGCGTTGCTCGGAAACCATTTTACGCCTAGAGGCATAACTAAGGTTCTTGGAGGCCTTAGGTCATGCTGATATCCATGCGCATATTATATCTACTTTTGAGGACATTCGGGTCGAAAAAGCTAATAAGTATGAAGCAGCTCGATGACATATAGCTGAGAAGGAGATTCAGGTTGAGCATTTGTAGAAGCTTAATGCTCAAAAACAAACTAGGCTAGCCCTCTCAAATACTTCCTTGGAAGCCTTACGAGAGAAGATCATTGCTACTGAAGTAGAGTTGGCTAGGCTGAAGGCTTAGTTCAAGCGAGAAGAAGCTATCGTTACTGAACTTAGCGTTAAAAGTGCAACTTCTCTAGTAGGTTATCACACAAAAGATAGTGTTCTCGAGGAGGCTAAGAAAGAAGTTGCTACCATGTTACCCAGTGAAGATGAGCTTCGGCGACGGGCTGAGATGCTGGTGCGAGATGACCATGAAGAGAAACTTTCCGATATTAAGTCTCAACTCGCCTCTTTTAGTTTGATGAATCGATGAACTTGATTTTGTATCGTTCTTTTGGTAAGAACAATACTTATCTTGTATTGCTTTGTTTTACTTTGAACAAAAATGGTACTGTTTTGGTTTTTCATTGTTTCTTTTGCATGTCATGTTCTGACACGGAACAACAAAATACTGTTTTGTCACCATGGAAGTGATATGTTCATTCCTTCTTGTATTATGCTTTTGCTTTAAATACTAAAAGAAACTTATAAGTGCTAGAGGTGTAATATTAATGTGACGAGTTTGTGGACCTATTGCTCTATTGATGAGAGTCAATAAGTAAAAAAAATGTTGCGATCGGGGTAATTTTAAGGACCTATCGCTCTATTGACGAGAGTCGATAAGTTAAAAACATTACAATCGGGGTTACTTTAAGGACTTATCACTCTATTGATGAGAGTTAATAAGTTAAAAATATTATGATCAGGGCAACTTTGAGGACCTATCGTTCCATTGACGAGAGTTGATATGTAAAAAAAATATTACGATCGGGGTAACTTTGAGGACCTATTGCTCTATTGATGAGAGTTGATAAGTTAAAAATATTAGGATCAAGGCAACTTTGAGGACATATCGTTGTATTAACGAGAGCCGATAAGTTGAAAAGGTTACGATCATGGCAACTTTGAGGACCTATCGCTCTAGTGACGAGTGTCGATAAGTAAAAAAATATTACGATCGGAGCAACTTTGAGGACCTATCGTTCTATTAACGAGATTCGATAAGTTGATTTTGACAGAGGAATTATTATCACGTGACGGCGTGATGTAAGCTGAATTCAAACTTTGTGGGTAAAAAGTCATCATAAGTGTAATGTTAACTTGACAACATTAGAGAAATTTTATCAGCTGATTTGGTTTAAACCCTGCTGAGGATGTGCAGAGGTTTTAATAACATTCTGCTAAAAAATTCATAATACATGGGCTTAGAGAACAAGTGTCATATTTTGAAAATGCAAGGTGAACCTTTGGTTTAAAATAATTGACCACAAAGGTATGCTCTGCGTTTAGAAATTTGAATGCAAGGCTAAGCCCCTCACATGCCTAGACCAACCCTCAGAACTTGAATGCTCCGTTAGAATTGTTGCATTTTAATTTTTTAAACGCAGGGTCTTGTCCTGCATCTTATCAGAAGTCTAAACGACTATGATGACGAAGATACCACACTTGTACGGGAGTCTCAGAACTCCGTGCCTCCCATAGTGATTGTAAATAAATAGACCTGATCGGTGTTATCAAAAGCCCATAATGTTTCGAATTCCATCTTGAACTCTTCAACGAGTTTCGTCTCGTCAATTCCAGATCTCTTTGATCGTTCCCACTCGCTTAAGGCCATGGCTTTCAAGAGATCTTGCTCGAGAAAGGATGAAGAGGCTATGTACAACATGCTGCCATCGAGGAACACTTCTGGATCCACGTCTGGATCGCCGCTGATGCCTTCCTCACCGACATCCGGTCATCGAGGTAAGCAACATTGTCTTTTCTATTTAGTATCCTTTTTGATAAGTTTTCTCAAACCCCTTAAGTGGGTTCTGGATTGACGATGACGAAGATTGTTCGTCTTCTTAATCTTGAGAGCAGAAGCAAGCTTCTGTGTTCATTAGTGAAACGAAGGGTCGATTCCCTTATTTTGAAACGCTAGTTTAATCTTGCTACGTTCGAAAAGGACAACACATGACTAAATCCCTTTGTTTTGGGAAATCATAATGCAAATTTAATTTTCTGCATTCAAAATGATTCGACGTGGGTCTAGACCCTTGCGTCCAAGTTGATTTTGACACAGGTCTGGACCCTGCGTTTGAATTCATCTGTTAGGGAGTTTATTAACCTCACTCTTATTTGTTTTATTAATGCAAGATGGGGCTTTTGCTACTAAGTCCATTATCATATATGATTCGGGCTATGCCCCTTCAATTCAACCCATCTCTATGATTCTCCTAAATGAGAATTATGAGCGAGTGACCTCCGAGGCGTCTTATTTGGGACCCGATTGTACTCTCTTCCTCCTTAGGCGTTTGGAGAACCAGGTGAAACAAGCCTTCTCCATCGTGATGTATGGTTGGGGCTCCTTCTCTGAATTCCATGCTTCTGTCAAGGAAGGATTAAATGATCTCGCTAAAATCAACCTCCACTATGCTCGGCATTGTGCAGAGATAATCCACCACTTCTCAAGTGTCGTTCACTTCTTGGAAGAGCTTAGGAACATAGATTTAAGGCCTAAGATACTATGGGCCATAAGTAATGCTCGGTTGAAGAAGAAAGTTGATGACAGAGCCTGAGCCCGCAACATTTCGGAGAAGAAAGCTTTCATCTGGAGCTTGCAGAAGCAGCACCGCCATGCAAGGTCCAAGCTTGTTGTAGGGGAACTAACCCCAGAGGAGTTTGACCTCGGGGATACTACCCTCGATGCGAGGGTTCAATCAGAAAAGGAAGCTGTTCAAGCGTTGCAACGAGAAGCTTCTGTTGCGGCTGCATTCACCAACGTTCAACTCCGCAAGAAGGTCGAAGAGGAGGTGTTGACCAAGTACGAGAGGGATATATCTAACACTAAGGCCTATCTTTTCAGTTTCTATTTACTTTAAGCCCCAGCAACACTTGTTATCAATTTTGTAATAACTTTATGCTGTTTCTCAAAACATTTATCATTTGCTTGTGATGAACTACTGATATTTGCTATCCCTTCGTTGCATTTTCTTTGTTGTGATCTTGAAATGTCGTAGTCATAACTTTGGATTGGGGATTCTCCTTGCTATTATTAAAAAATAATCTCTAAAAATTCCCCTGTTAAGGTTAAGCCTCTGCGTTTGAATGAATTCAATGCGGGTCTATCCCTTTTAAAAGTAAAAAACACAGGGTTGGACTATGTATTTAAGAGATTGAGACGCATCTATGAAACTTGCGTTCAGGAAGGCTAGAAGCCATATCTTTTAACATTGGGTATGTATTCTAGGTTGTTAGGACTTTTCCACTGAATTGGATCGCGCTGATTGATATAACCATCTAGTTTATTTTGGAAATTTTCTTTGTTATAATAATTTTAGAAAACTTCAATCGTTAGAGGTGTAGCATTAACTTGACGACATACAAGACATGAAAAATAATTCACTATTCCTTATTCACAGGAACTCCTTAAGTGGCAACCCTCAGTCGGACTTAATTGGGGATTTAGAGAAAGGGGACTTCATAGCCTATGGATAATATTTCTTGAGAAACTTTCTGTTAATTGGCATCATGAGCCTGTTGCCTTTTTGATCAATGAGACGGTAGGCTCCATTTGAATAGACTAACTCTATTACGAAGGGCCCTTCCTATTTGGAATTGAATTTCCCTTTGGTCTTGTGTGTCATCACCATGGGTTGTCTGACGGCTAAGACCAAGTCACCTTTTCTTGAAAATCCGTTCTTTGACTTCCTTACTGTAGGATTTAGCAATCCGATCTTGATACAAATCAATCTGCTGCTGAGCTTGGAGTCACTTTTCATCTAAGGCTTCAAGTTCTTGAAGGCGTAATCGATGCTTTTCTTCTGTTGTCATTCCGGTTGTGAGAGCAACTCTTAGTAATGAAATTTAGATTTTCAAAGGTAATACAGCTTCGTAGCCGTATACCAAAAAGAACGGCTTGGCTTTTGTCGGGGTTCTCACTATTGTGCGATAGGCCTACAGACATTCGCTAAGTCTTTCGTCCTAATCGCGTCAGTTTTTGAAAACAAACTTTTTAAGAAGCTTTACAATGGTCTTATTGAAAGCTTCCATGAGGCCATTGGTTGGCGGATAATACGCTGTAGAGGTGCCGCTCTAGATTCTGAACTTGTCACAGAATCTCTGAAATCCATGACCGATAAATTGTGTTCCATTGTCGTGGACTATTCGTCTTGGTTCCCTAAAATGATAGACGACGTGATGTTTGATAAACTTGATCACGTTTGAAACCTTGACTTCTTTCAACGAAATTGTCTCCCGCCCACTTAGAAAAGTAATCAGTCACTGCCAAGATGAACCGATGTCCTTTGGCTGTTGACAGAGAGATAGGTCCGACAATGTCTATACCCTATATCTCGAATGGCCAAGAGGCAGAGTTGGATGTAAATTCCCTTGTGACTGGCGAATGAAATCACCGTGAGTTTGGCATGCGTGATAATGTTTAGCGTAGTCAACGACATCCAAGAACATCTTTGACCAATAATAGCCAATTCGTTAGAGATGGTGCCCCAACTTAAGTTTGGGTTGATGAGCTCCGTATATCCCATCGTGAGCTTCCTTAAGAGCTTCTTTCGCTTCCTTCCTAGAAAGGCAACAAAGTAGGACTCTATCGTGCGATTTATAATACAAAGTTTGATAAACCACGTCATAATAAAATCGGAGGGCCTTCCGTTTGATAGCGGCTGCTTCCTTGAGATTATCAAGCAGAATTCCGTATAAAACATAATCGATATACGGAAATCACTAATCCTTGAGTTCAAGCTCCATTGAGGTTGTGCAGACTTCTCCTGACATCGTCTTGTTAGATTGTCTGTCCAAGGAAATTTTGGGGTAATACAACTCGCGTCCCATGACAGGAACTGTTGTTTCAGCCCCTGGTGGTAATGCTAATGAGGTTGCCAGTGAGGCTAAGGCATCTGCATAGGTGTTCCGAGCTTGTGGAATATATCCAATAAAGAAACCTTTAAACTCCCGAGCTTGTTCCAGCACTGCGAAGTAGTATGAGAGCAGGTCTTCATTGCGCACTTTATATTCTCCTCGGACTTGATTTACGATGAGTTGAGAGTCACCGTAAACCTCTAGATGTCGAATGTTAAGCTCTTCAACGAATTGCATCCCTAATAATAGAGCATTATACTCAGCTATATTGTTGGTGCAGGGTTCGATCAGGGAAAATCCTCTTAGAATCACATGACCATTTGGGGAAATGAGTACCACCCCTACTCCGATGGTGATCGATCCATGTGGGTTTACTCTGGATACACCATCAAAGAATAATTTTCACACTTTCACACCTTCCTGGGTCGCACAAGCTTTGGCTACTTCATCAGGCAAGTCTTCATACAACTTAGATGATCCTGGTACCGAATAATCAGCTAGGAAACCTGCCAGAGTTTGACCTTTAACAGCCTTCTGGGGTATGAATTGCATGTCATACTATGACAAGAGAATTGCCTATTTTGCTAGTCGACAATTTAGGGAGGATGGTTTCGTCATAAGTACCCTCAAAGGATTTACCTTAGAAATAACATAAATTGTTTGTCCAACTAGGTAATGTCACGTCTTTTGGACAGTGAATACCAAGACGAGACATTCTTTTTCTACCGAATTATACCGGTGTTTAGCTCCCATCATGATCCTACTTAGGTAGTAGATTGCTTGCTTCCGTCCTTGGTCATTGTTCTGGGCTAACAAAGCTCCCATGGAATGACGGGGCCATAAGGACTGGTGGTTGAGTGAGGTATCTCTTAATCTCTTCAAATGCTTTTTGGCAGTCTCCATCCCAAATTCCTTTGGATCTAACAATAAATCCTAGGAACTTTCCACTTGATAACCCAAGAAAAGATTTTGTCGGGTTTATCTTTAGCTGATGTGCTCGCATGATGTCGGACATAGTCTTCAGATCTGTAAGATGATCACCTTTGTGTTGGCTTTTCACCGCTATATCATTAACGTAGCATTCAATCTTCTTACGTAGATGTTCGTGAAAGATTATATTCATGGCACGCTGGTAGGTTGCACCTGTGTTTTTTAATCTGAAAGGCATCACTGTGTAGCAATACACCCCTAGTGGTGTTCTGAAAGCAGTATGCTTTTCATCTTCAGGGTACATTTTAATTTGATTATATCCTGAGAATCCATCCATAGAAGACATCCTCTCATACCCACAAGTATTGTTGATCATGACATCCGTGATAGGAAGTGGAAACTCATCTTTTGGGCATGCCACGTTGAGGTCATGAAAGTCAATACATAACTGGACCTTACCGTTTTTCTTAGGCACTGGAACAATGTTGACTATCCAATCAGGGTGTTATTCCTCTCTAACAAAGCCCGAGTCAATAAACTTTTTGACTTCTGACTCAATTGCTTCCATGATCTCCGGACGAAATTAACGTTGTTGTTGTTTAACGGGTTTTGCGGCCGGATCAATGTTAAGATGATGCATAGCTATTTTTGGATCCAGGGCAAGCATATCTTCATAATTCCAAGCAAATACATCTATATATTCTCGAATAAGAGATATAATATCTTCTTTCTCAGATGGTGATAAGCTTTCACTTATAAAGATAGGTTTAGGATCAGATTCATCTCCCATGTTGACTTGGATCACCTTATCTTCGATGGGCGGCTCACGCTGTTCAAAACACATATCCCACAAGATGTTAAGGCGCTTGATCCAAGGGTCGTTGATCGATTCGATCAATTCTTCGTCACCCTTAGCGTCTTCGTCTGGGTGACTAGTCGAAACCATATTCTCGGTCAAACTTTTAAAGAAGGCTCCAACGCTAATGTCGGATTCCCATGATGACGTCCCGGATGAATGGTCTTAACACAGACAGTTACTGGTTTCATTTTCTGAAAAGGAAGGGGTTATGACATAACCCACCCCTCTTCCAGTCTTCTGATAATAGTCTGGAGGTTTTTCTTCTGGAGTGAGAGACATTCGAACGGGCGTTCGCCTTCCTTTCCCGAAGTTTAACCCCTTTTTCTCGTTAAAGTTGTAACTCATTCGTTTCATCAAGTAGATGGAATTGGGTTCGTGGTAATGGAATTGAGGAACCCCGTCATCTTGTTCTGAACTTCCTCGCTTGAGTAGTTTAGGTTTAACTTTTTCAAAATAGATACGCTTCTGCCCTTTCCTTTTGGACGGGACTTTGAAGAAAGCCTTCCGGGCATCTCCCATTTCTTCATCTGAAGCGAATGATGATTTAACCGGCAACATAAGTGATGTCTCGGTGTATAATATGCGCCATGGGTCGGTACTTGCATCAGTATCAATTTCTGTTTGTTCATTTTTAAAGGACACACCAGACGAGTACGCCAACATAAAATCTTCATTAATGCACCACTTGCCCTCACTTGGTATATTATTATTACTTTCAATTTGACCCATTACATCAAAATTCAACTCCCATGGACAATCTTCCTTAGGATCTGGCTCAGCGTCGGCTTCGTTGCCACTGTTAGCATCTTCTTTCCATTTCTCTTGAGATTCCAGGTAGAAAACGGAGTCTGTATGGAAGTTCTCCACCCCTCTAAAAGGACACTTCTTAGCAATCAGGGTTCGAACTTCCCCTTCATCATTAGCATACTTCATAATCTGATGTAAGGTAGATGAGACAATGCAGTTTGCATGAATCCATGGCCGCCCTAATAATTAATTGTAGGAGGTGTTCGCATCTATGATGTAACAAGTCACTTCGGACTTGAGATCTTCGATTTAACATCTGATGATACGAGTTGCCGTGCGAGCATCCTTTGGTCGCGGAATTACCAAAAGGTGGGTTGAAAAGAGGATGACCGAAACACAAGAACAATTCAGTATGGCGAAGAAAATTACCTTCTCTAGATTATGAGTATAAAAAGATTACAATCCCTCTCTCACAATCTCACTAGAATCGAGAACAACCTCTCAACTCTCTCTAAACCCTAATACAATTATTAGAATTTCTCTCTCCCTAAGGTCTCCCTTTTTAAGACCCTACAATAACCTATTTATATCAGGTACAACGTGGGTGTCAATCTTGTAAATAAACAAGCCCAAAAGAAAGAGGTGTCCCTGTCAGAACAGAATCCAAAACGAAACAGGAAACCCAGAATTCACGATCCGGTCGACCGCCAAGCATGGTCCGGTCGACCGGCCATAGAACTTTCTGTTCCCTGTACCCTGCAGGGTTGTCCGGTCGACCGGCATGTGTGCCGCGGTCGACCGGACAGAGAACTGCCAGTTTACCCTGTTCTTTTGCGTTTCACTTCTTCCGACTTCTTTCGCCATCTTCTTTGGCTCCAACCACGACTCTATTCTCAAGATACCATGAGAATCATCTATCCTCAAGCTCCCATGAGAATCACTAAGCTCCCGAGACAGGAAAGAAGATACACTCGTATCTTGAGTCCCCCCTTTAGGAACTTGAAGTCCCGTTCAAGTTAGAACTGAAGCTGAGGGAACTCGCGAGCCCAGTCCCGTTCAAGTTAGAACTGAAGCTGAGGGAACTCGCGAGCCCCTCCTCCTTTTCTAAACCACCTGGGCTTGCTAGGAATCTGATCTCGACGTCCGATCGGAAATAACTCATTCATCCTGCGTCTCGTCGTAGTCACTTTTCGCTCCAAGTTGCAATCCTTCATCGATGGCTTTTCTGGAAGTCTAATGCACAGCGAGACAAACTTCTTGCTTGCATTCACTAACCTCTTCGCTCGCGTCACCGTCCCCAAGCTTGTCTCCCTCAGAAGAGATGCTGAACGAAATATGAAATTTTCACCATCCTTGGTGAATGTATACTTTTGAGCCCGCCTCTCGTAGATCGCATATCTATCCCATAAGTACGGATTGCCCGGTATAATCTGACAAACATCCAATGGAACTACGTCGCATATGAGCTCGTTAATATACGACTCATGGAGCGCAAATCTTACAGTGCATTGATAAACTACACTTAGCTTCTCCTCCTTCTGAATCCACTCCAATGGATAGGGCTTCGGATGCTTGACCGTCTCCAGACCCAGCTTCTGAACCAAGGCTTCGGATATCAAATTCTTCTCGCTGCCCGAATCAACTATGGCATCAACCAAACTGGTCTTCACTTGCAACTTAAGCACAAAGATCTGCTCCCTCGGGTCGTCATCTTCTTTAGTGGCCTCCCCCCCCGCCATAAGGTTGAGACAGCTATTGGGTTCCGTCATCCCCGGGACTTCTTTCGGACTTTGAGCTATCACGTACGCCTTTTTCTCCTTCTTCTTCTTCAAACCCCTTGGTTTGAGATGAGGATACTTCTCCCAGCACCGATCAGCTATGTGCCCTGTCTTCTCACAATGACCACAAATCAGTCCTGTTTTCCCTGGATCACCCTTCTTCTTCTCCTCCTTAAACTGAGAATCACTAGACTCGCCTCCAACTTGCTTTGCATCCCCCTTTGCTTCGTTGCTCTTCTTTTGCTTGCCCTCAATGGCAATGGCTTTCACGCTCGCCTCTGCAATAGTCTCGACCGTGAATAACCTCATCTCCTTTCGGATGTAATCGCTCAATCCCGCCATATACTTCATGAACACGGAATATTCCTCTGTCGCAATGTTAAGAACCATTGCCTGCTGTTGGAACTCCGTAGTGTATTCTTGAACGGTTTGATTGACCCTTTGGCGCAAGCCATGCCACTTGTACCAACGCTCCTCAAGGAATCCCACCGGATAGAACTGTTTCCTAAGTAGCTCCTTGAACTTGTTCCACGACACCGCCTTCTTCTCCTGCTTACAATAGGATTTCCACCACGTCAACGCGTGCCCTAAAAGCTTCAATGTCGCGAATACAATCTTCTCTTTTGACGAATAGCCATAAAGAGTAAAATACATCTCCATCCGCTCGATCTAGTCATCAAGCCTCTTGACGTCAATACTCCCATCATAAATAGGAATCTCCACTCTGAAATCAATCTTTAGATTCTGGTAAGAATTCTTTCCCCCTTGATGCGGTGCAGCCTTGACGGTCTCGTCCTCCTCGTCGGAGCCTGAAAGCTCGCTCTCTCCACCGGACTCTATAGGTTTCTTCTTAAACCTAGAAGAAGATTCCCCCTTTTCGTTCCCTCCTTGGATGAGACCGACGAGTTTTGTGAGCGTCGACCCTATCGTCTCGATCTGCTTCTCTAATGCACCAATCCTCGCTAATTATCTCCTTCAGCCATCTTCTCCTTCCTTAAATCCTGGACTCCTTCCAATGAAATAAGGATCTCGCCAAGCTTCTTGTATTAGGACCGAGTAAGGACCATACACAGGATGCCCCTTCACCGGATCTGATGCTCTGATACCAACTTGATACGAGTTGCCGTGCGAGCACCCTTTGGTCGCAGAATTACCAAAAGGTGGGTTGAGAAGAGGATGACCAAAACATAAGAATAATTCAGTATGGCGAAGGAAATTACCTTCTCTAGATTATGAGTATAAAAAGATTACAATCCCTCTCTCACAATCTCACTAGAATCGAGAACAACCTCTCAACTCTCTCTCTAAACCCTAATACAATTATTAGAATTTCTCTCTCCCTAAGGTCTCCCTTTTTAAGACCCTACAATAACCTATTTATATCAGGTACAATGTGGGTGGCAATCTTGTAAATAAACAACTACAATAACCTATTTATATCAGGTACAATGTGGGTGGCAATCTTGTAAATAAACAAGCCCAAAAGAAAGGGGAGTCCCTGTCAGAACAGAATCCAAAACGAAACAAGAAACCCAGAATTCACGATCCGGTCGACCGTCAAGCATGGTCCGGTCGACCGGCAAGAGAACTTTCTGTTCCCTCTGCCCTGCAGGGTTGTCCGGTCGACCGGCATGTGTGCCGTGGTCGACTGGACAGAGAACTGCCAGTTTACCCTGTTCTTCTGCGTTTCGCTTCTTTCGACTTCTTTCGCCGTCTTCTTTGGCTCCAACCACGACTCTATTCTCAAGATACCATGAGAATTATCTATCCTCAAGCTCCCATGAGGATCACTAAGCTCCTGAGACAGGGAAGAAGATACACCCGTATCATCTGAGTTTGATCTTCCCCAGGGGTCGAGTACTTTTGGCGTTGAAACCGAATATAGTGGTCCGGGTGGTATTAAACCAATGCATAGGAGCTCCTAAGACCTGCATGACCCTGTAAGGCATGATGCTAAGTGCCGAGCCAAGGTCAACTTGGACACAGTTGATCTCCGAGGACCCGATATACCCTATATAGTATAACGGTCTGTCATACTTGTGTTTTACCTGCATATCGTCCTAAGTGAATGATATGCATGGTAGACTTATTGCTGCTTGTAGACATTGTATGCAAGATTGGTCCTTAGAAGCTTCTGGAAGTGAAGTAAAATAACTTGCATAATAAAGCTCCCCATGTTCATTAAGGCTTCAATTAGAGCTTCCCTTATAGTCTTAGACAACCGTAGGAGCTCGTACAAGGTAATCCTAGCTGGTATATTAGCTAACTGTGCCATGATGTTGAATCGGAAAGGAGCACTTGATTCTATGGCTTCTTGAAGAAGGTTCTTGTTATACCGGGTCTCTTTTTGCTTTCCCTTGTCAGTTGACTTTTGAAGGACAGAACCCCCAGCGTCTTGGGATTGTTCTTCTGTTTCTTGAGCACTTTGCTCATAGTCCTCTAGATAAGTTTTTCCTGACCAGGTGTGAGGGTTGCCTCCTTGGTCTGCTGCAAGCACGATCCTCTCTTCTTCTAAGTCCGTGAGAAGTTTGAGATGATCATCATCTTCATTATTAGTGGGACTAATCATGTTGGATGGCTTAGCCTTACTTCTTTTCTTTTTGGACGAGGTGTTCGTCCACTGTTGGTCTTCAATCAAATCACGATGGACCTACATAATTTCCCCTTTTGAGATAGTGAGGAGTACTAACCCTTTATCTTTCTGACCATGTAGGCCAGTGTTCTTCATGTGCATTTCTCCTTTATGGATGGGGATAACTCCATCTGCAGTCGCTATAGGAGGGAAATCACCGAACTGGATCGCTATCAAATTAGTGGATACAGTCTTCTACTCGGGCTTTAATGTAAGCACATTGGCATTCACTAGGTTTTACGGAATATCCTTGAAGACATAGTATTTTCTGGTAGGATGTCCCAAGAACCTATGATAACGACAGTAATTGGGGTCGTCCACCTTTTCTGCCTCGTCCGGTTTCTTGATGTCAAGAAGTTACAGTTTGTTGTTTTTCCAAAGCAGCTGGTACAGAATGTCCGCATGATCCTCTTTAAATGAGTACTCATTGGATGCTCTTTGCTGATTTGGTGCTTTGCCTTGTTTAGCGGGTGATGCTCGCGTGCTGGAATCGGTAGCCAAAGTCTCCTTTTCTTTGGATCGAGAAGCATTATTTTGGTTGCGTTGCTGCTGTGACTTTGGTTGAGTAGCTTCTTCAGCCTTGACTCAAGTAACGATTTCTTCAGCTTGTTCTCCTTACAAAACCAATTATCTTCAGGAGCGACATTTTGCTACCCCCATTTGAGCAAGGAGCTAGGTTTACAAGTTATGCCTGCAAGTTTCAACCAAAGTAGATTGGATCATACCTGATGGGCATCGTAATGCCATACTACGGAATCTTTCAACAAAAGTCTTGACAGACTCTCCATTTCTCTGCTTGGTGGTAAGAAGGGTTGTGACAGAAACTTCCGTATCATCCTTGAAAAATCTGGCTAAGAAGAGCTTTTTCAGATCTACCCATTTTTAAATGGACCCAGCAGGCAGTTTCATAAACCACTCGAAAGCAACACCCTTAAGGGTGCCGATGAACAATCTAGTCAGGATAGCATCGTTTGCTACCACATCTTCGATCTATGACTTGAAGTAGTAGATGTGTTGATTTGGTGATTCTAAGCCGTCGAAAGGTTGTAAGGTTGGAGCTTTGAACTTTGGTGGATAAGGAGCTGTATCCCATTCAATAGGATAAAGTCATACTACTCCTTCTTCACGAAGCTCACTCTTGTTAGCGATTGCGTTAAGGCGAGCCTCTAATTCGACCATCTTAGATGATTGAGGATTTTGCTCCTTTTCGGCTTCTTTCTTGTTTTCGGAGGAAGACTCTATATTTTGAGTTTCACGATCCGAATTTTGTTTTCCCTTTGAATTTGTTCACCGAGAAGATTCAGGCTTTTGACCTTTCTCCTCAAAGAGCTGAGCCAACATGTCCTTTATTTAGGAAAGGGTCTCCTGCTGTGCCTGGAGCATGACATGGTGTTCATCAACTCTCTTTGTTAAGTCGTCGGAGTTTCCAGTCATAGGCAGGATCCTCGTATGCTATGAAAGAGCTTGAGGATTGAGAATCGGCAATGGCTGAATGTTCATCATCTGAAGTGATCCTCTTGGCTAGCTATTTATAGTTAATCGAGCAGATAGCTCCTGTGTGAGTCCGAGTGTGCCGATATACCCCTTCAAATTCATCACAGATTTTTCGAATAGTCGGGGAATGACTGCTCTCCGAATCGTCAGAATTAGAAACTGAGGTCTTCCCTCTACCGATCACATTGATAGTGACTTTGAGATATTCAATTTCAGAGATCTTATTCTTGTGATGACGCCGTCGCTTGGTAGACCTGGCGACATTTGTCAATCCGTCAAATACCAATCACCAAAGCGCGGATGCGTAGCAGTGGTATTCTGAAAGGACTGCAGAAATAAGCCGCTTACATTGACATGAGTGGGCTGCTTGTTGCATTAGTCTTTCTCTCAACAATAATTCCCGTAAATCAGAGACTTGGGATAAATTTATGGATGGAGATGGAACCCCCTGCCCATTAGTGGACAAGATTAGTTTTTTTGAACATGGATCCTCAATCCATGGTACTCTTTTTGAATTCGACGGGCCACATCGCATTCACGAAGGTCGCGCTCTGTTCGAATGACGTCAGACCGAGGTCTGTATTTTATTGGTAAGACGCAGTTCTGAGACTTGCGTTCATGTTCTGGAACATGCTCCTGAGAGTCGTGTTCTGCTTTGGAAATGCTTCCCTGAAGGTTGCGTTTGCAATTTGCAACGCGTCCACTGGGGTCGTGTTTAGATTTGAAACGTGCCCCTGAAGGCTACATTTCGAACTTTGAGCACCTTCTTGAGGGTTGCGCTTAAGCTGAATTATACGAGGCTCATATTTGGACCCATCAATCTGAAGCTTGCGTCTCGGATCATAGGCGCAAGGTTCTTGCTGAGGCTCGCAAACGCGGCTCTCACATTGATTGAGAGATTGGTTCTCTCGAAGATATGCACATCGCAAGGATCTTCTCCTCTGACGAGCGGCATTCTTCTTAGCCCATTTTAAGGCCTTCACAGTAAGGTCTTCCGTGTTAACAGAGTTTGTCTTTGCACCAGGCCTCTTATGTCCCGTTACACATCATGTTGACGTGGGTGTAGAACTTCCAACTCGTTGAGCGAGTTTGGCAGAGGCTTTGCCTATTCCTTCAGAGGAGAGGCTGTTCGAATAATCTTGGTCGAAGGAGAGGGCTTTCTTCGGCACTGTAGCAACAGTTGGAGCTTTGGTCTCCTTAGATACCTTGTAGATATTGTGCCTAGCCTTGGGGCTAAACGATCCAGAGGATAAGACTTCTTTGTACTTGGCTTGATCGAACTCTATGACGAGAGTTTTGACCGTCGTTCTAGTGAGATTGATATCGGATTGCACCACCACTTCTTCGTCAGAGAAGCTCTTTCCCAGTGGAGTCACCATTTTTTTTTTGGGCAGAAAATTTGTAATAAGAAAATTAAAAGAATTGAATTTGATTTTATTCCCTTTAACTGCTTAGAAAAAGAATATTTACAACTCTCTCGATATCGATTACAATTTGAATTACCGATTACAAAAGAGAAGATAATTGATGTAAATTCTCCCCTTTATTTAATTCTGGGTCCTTCATGGTAGCGATGGAATGTTTCCCTCGAATGCTCACGTCGAGTTTGCTTTTCGTTGACGATCAGTATGTCTCTCTTTACTAGAACGATTGAAGGAACTCTTAACGATTTTTAAGAACTCAGAATGAGTTGAAACTCACAAAGAGTTGTTTGAATTGTAAATCAGTTAATAACCAAGTATCCTCACTTTCTATTGCTGAAGAATGCCTTAAGAAATTTGATTCAAAAAGCTCAATCTCTCTGATCTTATCTCTCCAGAATTGATCCCCAACTCAATTGAGTTTGTTGATATTTATATGGGGATTAAGGGGTATAACTACCCCTTAATCTGCTCCTTAATAGGGGTTTAGTTGCCCCATTAATCAGGTGTAAAAACCCACTTAAACCATTCCCCAGATCGTGGGTGAACAGCGTCTTCTGGAGCTGTTAAGATCACGTTTGAATAGGTCAAACATAGGTCTTGCATTGCTGGTCATGAACCTTGCGTTTGAACCCAGCGTTTGGACACTGAGTTAGTAGCTGAATCGAGCTGTGTTTAGCGGTTGAATTGGAGCTGCGTTGTCTTGACTCTGGAACGTGGTTAATTGTGTTTCACCGCAGAAGTGAGTTCTATGTTTTGGACTGAAGAGATTATTGACTTGTAATCTCTTCTAACAGAGCGTCACAAGGATCATCGTTTTGTAATCTTTACTTTAGCTTTCTAAAATGCAGGAGTCATTAGATTGTAACTCTTACTATTGATTATAAAGGTTGTTGAATCATAGCTTTCATCGATTGTCGTGAAAGTCGTCTACTTGTAACTTTCTTTGTTGAACTGCTGAGAATACTCCAATTGTAGCCTTCCTTTGTTGACATGAAAGTCATTTGTTTGTAACTTTCTTTATCAGATTGCTGATGTTGAAGTTGTCAGGTTGTAACTTCCATCATTTGTGTTTGATGGGTATTAGCTATCTTGGTATGATTTTTAGATAGCCTACAAGGCTCAAATCAAGTCCAAGTCCGACTAGACGAGTCGACACCTCCTGTGTCGACTCGAAAGGCGAAGCCAGTCGACACGAAGGTATCGACTAGACGAGTCGACACCTCCTGTGTCGACTCGAAAGGCGAAGCCAGTCGACACGAAGGTATCTAATATGAAGCTAGTTGACACAAAGCCTGACCAGTAAACACGAAGCTTGGCCAAACGAAATGACACCCCCTGTGTCGACTCGACATCTTGACTAACCAGACGAGACGAAGCCGCTTGGGTCGACACGCCCTGTGGTATCAGTCGAGACGCCCTCTGATTCGTTGAGATTGTGTGACAACCCTAGGGAGTTCAGTCATAATTCAGATATGAATCCCCGATGAAGATAGTCAGTTCAACGTCGACTCAACGACACGAGCTAAAAACAGAAATTAACACACCAGTTTCAGTTCGAGACTTCAACAACGGTCAGACGATAAACGCAGCACCGGAAGAATTTTAACTATTCGACAAAATACTGAATAGACTAAAAATAAAAAAAGTCAAGAACTGAAGCCAATTGTAGGTCTTTTTCACCGACTGAAGGTTAGGCCTATCACATCCAAAGTATTCAAGGCTCTTCTATGAAAGAAACGAGACTGAAACACTTTGGAGGGCGTATATATAGGTGTCAAAAATTATCTATAGGTTCTCGCACGTAGCTTAAGACAGAAGATGACGAGCATCATTATTCCAGTCAAAAGGGATTATTTGACGTCGACGAGCATATGAAGCAAGTCGACGAAGCGTACTAATTAACGGGACGACGAAATAACAAAGAGACGATCCTATCAGGAGTTACGGTTCACTCATGAAAGATGAAGCGCCACTCATGTATCATCCACTCCACATATGATTCACTCATAGGAGATTGTAGATCTCCTCTTCGGCTTTCCAACGTACTTTGAATCATATCATTCCGAGATCAGACCGAGGAATTACGCGAAAAACAAGTTGAGACGCGCAACCGAGACACACGAGTCTCGACCAAAGGCGAGACACAAAACAT
>NC_033800.1:30476424-30479090 GCF_001876935.1 Asparagus officinalis
CAAGCCGAGACACAACTTGTGTCTCAGCTAAGCCGAGACACACTTTGTGTCTCGGCCAAGGCCGAGACACAAAGTCTGTCTCGCTCCTAAAAATACTGATTTCGCCTGTTAACCGTCTAGATTTGAATATATTCTGATCCAAAACCTCTCCAATTGATCTGAAGTTATCTTGGAATATGGTTAAGTGGTTACAACTAAGGATGAGATCAAATAGATCATTCTTATCCAAAAACTGAGCTTCTGAAGCCTATAAATATGGCCCTAGGGCCTTTATTTACATGGATCCGGAATTCTCGAGCCTCAGCGAAGCCCTGTCAAATTGAAGAGTGAGGAGCAGAAATTTTAGAGAGGAGGAAGAGATCTTGATGAGTTCTCCAGCACAAGGAGGAGAAGAGTTCGAGAGATCTGCATCTCGTTCATCTGTTTTCATTGAGATCGTACCTAGCTGCGATTCTCGAGAAGAGTGATTATCTCGCTGTTGCCGAGATAGTCACTTTAATTTCTTGTCTCCTTTGTGAGGCAACGAAATCGTTATTCGGATCTGATCAGTCGGTGGTCCACGGATAAACCCCGGTACCGGCAAATATCCCGCGCAAGCAGAAGACGATAAACGATCTATCTGCGTGTGCTCTCAAGAAAATTGTAATCTTTTTATTTGCATTGTATAAGGAGGCTTATAAAAAATCCTTTCTTTTGAATCATTGTAACAACTGAAGTTGTAATGAGTCCCGCAATGAAGAAAACGATTTTCGACCCGAACAATATATATAATATAATAACCAAAAAATGTAATCTAACCATGCTTAATGAAATATAAACATCAGCGAAGGTGGGCTTCAAGGTCAGGGAGGTGAGCGACGTCGGCGGAGGTGAGCTTTGAGGTTGGGGAGGCGAGCGAGTTAGCGGACGTGAGCTTCGAGGTCGGGGAGCGAACGATGAGGTCAATGGAGTTAGAGGGGAACAGAGATATTAAGCTCAATGGAGTTCGAAGAGGCTCGGAGGCTCAAAGAACAGCCATACAGAGAGGGAGAGAGATTCATGAAGGATTAGGGCTGAACTTGAAGTTAGAAACTTCATTTTATTGTCAAAAGCGGGTCGGGTCGGGTTTAAGAACTCACTAAGTAACAGCCCATTACCCAACAATTCAACTTAAAACTCACGCCGATAAAGCTGATATTTTCAGCCTCCCTTATCGGTCGATAAGTGCTTTTATCATCGATAACTCGCCAATAAACCCATAAAAACGATAACCAATTAAAAATCCTATTTATCTTAGCGGAAAGCTCCCAAATCCGATAACTCGACGATAATATCGGATTATCGGGTGATATTTAAAATGATAAATATCAATTAAACCCTATAAGTTCTATTAGATAACCTCAGTTAAGTCAGATGTGTCGCACGTGAAAGTCTTGTGCGATCAAATGACTAGACAACCCTAATAAAAAAAAATTCCTTTTTAATATTTCAATTCTAAAATCCTTTCCCTCCTCCTTTCTTCTCTTGTTCACTAAGATTGGAGGTCTCGTTCCTCTTTTCATTTTCCTTCTAGTTCTCTTTTGGCAAAATTTTGGGTATAAGGATATTTCATCGATGAAGTTGAGGCCCTTTTGGAGTTTTAAGTGAAAGAATAATTAATCAAACATTTGGGGGATTTGTAACATGCTGTAAGGTTTCGAAGGTCCAGTTACATTTATAAAGTTTAAGGGATTATCTGAAAATGAACCAGATTTAAGGGGTTTTATGAAATTTGCCCTAATTGAAAAGGCATTCATATATATACAGCCTCCCAATACTACACGAGCAAAAATTTGAAAATGCGCTATAAAAGAAAAAAGAAAAAAGAAACTCCATGTGGTTTATTAAAGAGAAACCTGTCCATTTTTTTGGTACATCCGACGGCTATATATTTGGAATATGCACCAACTTGTAATTATATATTTAACTATAAAATCTTCCAAGTAGTGTATCATGACAATATGTGAAATGTATATATAATATGAATAATTAGAAAATAGATAATTAATAAGGTCATGTGTAAAAGATCTCAAGTAACATTTTAAGTATTTGCCTTGGCTGATTGTTTCTCAATTCCTACTACTTTTGGACATAGATCACTAAAGGCTAGAATATAATAAAATCTTATTATCATTTCCTATTGATTCTTACCATATCGCAAATCCAAAGGAAATCAAAACCCAAAGCCAATCTATATATCAAGTATAATTACACTAAGGGCTTACTAGACTCCTCACATGCTCGTGCCTCTTGGGCATTTAAATAGTGGAAAATCATAATATAGATGGCTTATAGAGACAAAATGGGGTGACACTATGTCTCACTATCTGTTCTAAATAAGTATAGTAGTATACAATATTAGTTGTACATTATTATCAATAAAGTTAAAATATTGCATCAATGTATTCACCAATATTTTATCAATACGTCAGACTATTACATCAATACAATCACCAACTTCGGATAGATGGCTTATAGAGACAAAATGGGGTGACACTATGTCTCACTATCTGTTCTAAATAAGTATAGTAGTATACAATATTAGTTGTACATTATTATCAATAAAGTTAAAATATTGCATCAATGTATTCACCAATATTTTATCAATACGTCAGACTATTACATCAATACAATCACCAACTTCGGAA
>NC_033800.1:30480347-30507178 GCF_001876935.1 Asparagus officinalis
GAGTCCAAAGTTTCCTCATCAATGGTTTGGTTCGCTGACCAGAGAGAAGCAGCTTCTAGTGAAGTAGTTGATCAGTATTTTACTCTGAAAGACAGACTCTCAAAACTCAATGCTCTACTCCCAATTTTGGCCTTTGGAGATCAACAAACAGTAGGGAGTCCAAAGTTTCCTCATCAATGGTTTGGTTCGCTGACCAGAGAGAAGCAGCTTCTAGTGAAGTAGTTGATCAGTATTTTACTCTGAAAGACAGACTCTCAAAACTCAATGCTCTACTCCCAATTTTGGCCTTTGGAGATCAACAAACAGTAGGTTATAAGATTATATCTCTGATAATACGGAACAGACCGTGCAATTTTCTTTTTCTATCATTTTACCTGCCCCACGCATTGGGACACTTTACTTGCATCTTGGAATCACATGCAAATCCCACATGCATGGGCTTGGAGCCTTGGGCCCTACACGTTTCATTGGGTGAACCTGCGAGATTCATTCATTTCCCCTCATGTTTGATATTTTTGACTCGTCAGTGAAGTGGGTTACTTCTTTTATGTCTTATTTCCCTCACATGATTATGTCTACGACTCAAGAAGGATATATCCTCTTCCTGCAAAGTCAAAATCATTATATAGTACGTATATGCATATATTTTTGTATGTCACTCACTTGTGACATAAATTATGGAATTTAAGTTGCATGAATCATGTCTCACACACACGTCAGACGTATATTTTGGACACATATATTATCTCCTCAGTATCCGAGCCACATTATGCAGATGGTAGGCACACACCTCGCAAGGCTGCATGTGCCTGCAGGGAAATCCTTAGAAGTAATTAGGTGAGGACTATATCTAGTCCAATTTTAAATTTGTTTTTGATCGACAACAATTAGACCAACTCTGGTCTAATTTTTCTTAATCCGACAAAATGGGATCTAGAACTAGTTCTTTTTCTATTCACCCCTTCCTTGGGTCGAAAAAGAACTAGTTTACTACAAAACTAGGTCGTGATCTAATTCTAGTCCATTTTTGTGGGATTTGTCTAACGGACTCTTACTGTTAATATTGCCCTAGTTTCAGTCTAACGTACATATAGTTTTAGTCTAACATATCTAGTTTCCTAATTGGCCTGTGAGAGTAATTATTGGGCTGGAAAAATAACTCGACAAGCATTTATTGGCCATTAGTAGACTGAAATTGGCTAACGTACAAGCATGAGTTTATAAATATTATATTTTACTGATTTATAATTTATTGACTTTACTATATATCGCATGGGACGCAAGGTTGTTCTACATATATCTTCAAATTTGCTAAACGGATCCGTGTAAAATAGCAAAGTAATTACCATGGTTTTTTGAGCAACTTTTTAAGTAAACTTGTAAGAGATCAAATAGAGAGCGACGACAGGTGGAGGGCTCAACGGCAAGAGCTGCAAGAACTCAAAACTTTTTTCGTGGTGGTTGAAGGATTGAATAATGAATAATGAGGTTGAGGTCAGAGTAGGTGCCATGGTCCTATATAACCTGCGTTTTGGATGGAAGTGGAGGGAAAATCTCTTTGTTTATCAAGAATAATGAGGGTCATCAATCATAATTAATTAGATAAAATACAATTAAAAAGTTGACAAAGGAAATGGAGTCTATGAACCTGTACAATTTGACAAAAATTTTCCAATATACAAATGATCAATACAGGGAGAGAAAGAAAAAAACAAAGAAAATGAAAGGTAGAATCTCATTCCAATTGAGGTGGCAAGCTCGCCTTGGCCGTTGCAACGGTGGGGACCATGCCACAATAAGACCATTATTGGCCTTTTCAAACGAGGTTCATGATATATTACTAGATACATGGACACTAGGCTCTAGTCCTATACATATCTATAGGGTATATTTTGATAAAAGATGGGGGATAATTGTAGATATGCGCCCTGCACTATGCGCAATTGTAGACAAACCCTCTATAGTTATATTGCCTCGGATATACCAATTAATTGTACATGGTACTACCTACCTAAGTGCGGATGGACCCCCCAAGTGAAATTTTAAGAGTTAAAAAAGTTCACTCAGAGATCTATATATCCTTAAAAATAGAATTAGAAGGGGGTCTATTCGCAATTAACGCAAAGAAATAAGAAATGGAAAAAAAAAACCAGGGCCTCTAAATCTGTCTCTTTGGCCCCTATTGAAAAAGCCAATCAGTTAAGATTGTTTTGTGAACTATTACATAGAGTGATCAACTTTAGCCTCACTTGAAAGTGAATCAAAAATTACAGGCTTTGGTTTCTTGTTCCAACTAAACAATTGAAAGTTGTAACAAAAGAGCATGACGTGAAGGGGATTAATTTTATAGATACACAACTGGGGTAATAAGTGACTTCTGCACACATATATGTCTGCTATGATTGAAAGCAGTAATACAAATCTTTAGCTCTGGATTAAAAGGGAAGATTGCATGTCTTTCCAGAAAGAAAGTTCCTACTGCCAGCATGCATAAAAATTAGAGTAGACTTTCCATCATGGTTAAGTTCATGAAACCCACCTAAACTTTGTAGGTTTTGCTGAAAACCCGTTTAACTATTTTAATTACAGGAAACCTCCTGAACTTTGATCAAATAACTCCACCTAAACTTCTTTTATTCAAAAAAACTCCTTGAAGATAACCCCTCAAAGTAACAGACACTATCAAGTCAAACGTGCCATGTGCCGTGGCAAGCAAAAAAAGACGAAAATACCTCTCAAAGTCTCAAAAAAAAAATCCTTTTATCATTTTTATTATTTCCATTATTTTTTGACAATTAAGGGGTAGTTTTGACTTTTTTGGTCGCATACTCAACACATGATACATTAGACTTAACGGTGTTACTTTGGGGGTTAAAGTTAAAAATCTTCAAGGGGCTTAAGGAATAGATTAAGTTTAGGAGGGTTGTGTGCAAAGCCACTCAAACTTCAGGGGCTAAATATCAGAAAAGTTCAGGAAATTTCCTACAATAAAAAGAGTTAAGGGGGTTATCTGCAAAACCCACAAGGTAAACAAAAACATCAACGGCGATTACTATAGTCAGATGTACAGCATATACATAGAATCCATAAACCCAAAACTCAAGTTTTGTTATAACAAGAAAAAAGGAACATAAAGAAACCACTAAGCCTTTAGTAAAAGTAAAAAAGGCGATATAGCAGTAAATTTTCCATTATCAACTAGTTACTTTTGTAGTTGAAAGGGCACCAAAGACTTGGGCTTTTGTCATCTCTATCAAAATTCTTTTGACCAGACTTAATTTACATCCAATTAGTGAAGTACACCTTTCATATGACAGAAAAATCAAAAGAATATGTGACATGTGGAACAAAACTTGGCAGGTCAGAGACAAAAAAAAAATAATAATAATAATAATAATAATAATAGTAATAATAATAATCAAAATCTTGTCGCTGATTCAAGAAGATTCTAAGATTGGTGAATGCAAGTGGAACCAATGGAAGCTAAGTGCTTAAGGCACATTGCAACTCCATTAATAGAAATAAAGCTATAGAAATTAACTTCCATTAACAAGATCTCATGTTTATTTGAAAATGCTACTTGAGATATTTTTTTATCATTGGAAGAAGTTAAAAACTAGAAAAATTGTTGTCTTTGTACAATTTATTTTTCCCACAAACAAACATATAATTTTTATCCACATTAATAAACATAATTCAAAGGGTAGGTGGTGTTCTCAGATTGTAGTAAGCATGCAGTCAACACCCAACTTTTGAACTCTATAAGCTTCCTCCCTGATTCAAAGTCTTCCTTCTAGATAGAGAATATGCAAACAAAAGCTTTGGTAGGTTGAGCAAGAATTCAGCGAAAAGATTTAGTCCGAACACACACACACACACACACACACATATATATATATATATATGAGGAAAACTTATGTCAACTTAAGTGGATGTCCACTAAGTTTCTTAGTCATTGATGATCACTTGATTGAGCTACATTATGGATGATCCGTTCCGTTGAACTTGATCTACATATTCTAAAACCCTAACACAACCCGATACCTATATATATATTATATAATATAATATATATATATATATATATATAATATATATATATATATATTATATATATATATATATATATATATATATATATAATATATATATATATATATATATATATATATATATATATATATATATATATATATATATATATATAGTATATATAATATATATATAATATATATATATATATATATATATATATATATATATATATATATATATATATAGAATATATATATATATATATATATATATATATATATATATATACACACACACAAAGAAAAATATTTACCAAGAGTGGACTAATGTCATCACTCCCAACAAGGCTCAAATCTCATAGAGGGCAAAAAACCAACTCTTCCTAAAATAACAACTAATCATATCGTAACTTAGATGACAATATTAGATTAGAATATAGCAGGAACTACATCATCCATGACATAACTGTTTATATATGATCAATATTTACAGTTTAGTTTATCCTAATATGGCAGTTTTTCTTTGTTAGTTATGTCTGTTTCTGTTTTTAAGGATGAGCTACTGCAACAACCTAATTAACTTCTGTCATGTAATATCATAAATTATCAATACTATATTTAAGAAAAGACTT
The DNA here is from genome assembly GCF_001876935.1 of Asparagus officinalis. Taxonomy (NCBI): domain Eukaryota; kingdom Viridiplantae; phylum Streptophyta; class Magnoliopsida; order Asparagales; family Asparagaceae; genus Asparagus; species Asparagus officinalis. The sequence continues at coordinate 30,485,014 of NC_033800.1, forward strand.
CTTTCTTGTCTTTGTGAGCCACATTTTAAGAATTCCGGAAATGTCGTCACACCTGGAAATGAATTGTAAATGTTCTCACACTTGAATGAATCAACAATGCTCTCAAACTTACAAACTCAAAGGAAATGCTTTCACATTTGAAACAAATCACAGAAATGCCCTCAAACTTGCAAAAACGAAAAAAAAACCAACAAAAAAAACCAAAAAAATGTACAAACTGTCTGTTTTCTTAATAAATTGACTATAATAAATTCCCCACGTCTTGCACCGGAATACTAGTTATTTCTTAATTCAAGTAATGCTGTCTTTATTTCCAAAAATCCTTCTCTTCCCTGACTGACTATTTTATGCAACTATCCAACATTGTTGATAATGATTCTAAAAATATTCCGTATTGGGCTTGGCCATGCTGAAACGTAGGGAATGACAACCGTTGACACGAAATTGCAGTAGATATTCATACGCTGTAAAGATTATGCGTGTGATTTATATTTGGGAAAATTGCTTGGGGGAACCAAATTAAATTGGATCATTCATCCCCACCCCAAGCCTAAAAAACATAACCCAAAAGCCCTTATACTGATAAAGGTGTGCAAGTAACCCCCAAACCCATTACCCAATAAAATCATTCCTAAATTACCCTTCCCTCTTCCTCTGCAGGTTATTTTCACATTTTCTCTTCCTCCAACGCCAGCCCCACTCCTCCTCCGGCCTCATCCCCTCTCCTCCACCGCCGACCGTCGGCCCCACTCCTCCACCGCCGACCGCCGGCCCCACTCCTCCTCCGGCCCCATCCCCTCCCTCTCCCCCTCCTCAATCAAACGTCGAGCATGGATGAAGATGAAGAGCTACACTGTGGGATCTATACCTACAACATTCTACATCCCCAACTTCATCACCCAATCTGAGCAAGCCCATCTCCTCCATCAAGTAATTTCTTTTTTTTTTTTGCTTTGGTTTTTATTTTCTTCAAATTTATATGGGTCTGTAAACCCTAATTTTGGATGTAACTGAAATTGAGATGTAGATGTAACTGAAATTGAGGATTTGGGGCTTTTGATTGGATTTGGCGGCAAAGAGGGTGTCGATTTTGTAACTTGAATCATGGAATCAAATCAAAGCTTGATTGTCGATTCTCTTTTGTGTTTGAGCCCCCTTTGTGTTTATTGTTGTGGATTTCTTTGGTTTTGCTCGTTTCAATGAATTGATGAATTACTCATGTTAATTTTTTTTTAAAATTTTAGGTGTTAGAAGTTGGTCGGCAAGCCTTGATGGGAGAGGAATTAACGAAAAACCATGGCTTTATCATGGGGAGCAAATCGAATGAGGAGGAGGAGGAGGAGGAGGAGGTTGAGAAAGCAATGAGGCAGATGTAGATGTGTGGGCTTAGATTGGGGACGGGGAAGAATGGTGCAGATTCACTCGAGCCCGTCCGATCAGAATATGCACAGTTCTTGGGGCTCTGCTGTTGATGATGATGATGAGAAGGAGAACAAAAAATAATTTTGATCGAATCTTGTAGATTTCTCAGGGGATGATGACGAGGAGGAGAGCAAAAGACGAGTTCTTTTTCCCTTTTTAATTCAACTTCGGATCATTCTATGTGCAAATTCACGTCGTTTGCGAATCTACAAATGGAATCTCTTCCAATGTGGTTATTAGTATAGTTGGTTTTGTGCAAATTTGTCGTTTGGACGGTTAACAAAGTTCATCGCTTTGTAAAATTTGATAAGGAAATGGACTGGTGAAGGAAATGGAATGGTGGGTTGGGATTGTAACTTCCTGATGTATTTTTATTTGATGAGTTGAAATCCTTTGTAAGGATGATTTTGATCCAATTAGAGTTCAATTTGGGAGTGTTGTTATGTTTCTTAGTTATTTAAGGTTAAATGGGAAAATGAGAGAACATATATGTATCACAATTAACCGTAAATATGACAAATAAGCATATCATGTGATATTTCAATATTATATGTGACAATTCAATCTTACATGTGGCAGTTCTACCTTATATATGATAATTAAATCTGATTTGTGATATTTGGGTGTTGCTTGTGACATTTGGGTGTTGTATGTGATATTTGAGTGTTTCTTGTGACACTTATTGTTTACACGTAACATTTTAGTGTTGTGAGTGATATTTGGGTGTTGTATGTGATATTTGGGTGTTGCTTGTGACATTTGTTGTTTATACGTGACACATTCACTATCAACAAATTACAGCCAAATATCACATACAACACCCAAATGTCACGTACAAACAACAAATGTCACAAGCAACACACAAATATCACAAATTACAGCCAAATATCACATACAACACCCAAATGTCACGTATAAATAACAAATATCACAAGCAACACACAAATATCACATACAACACCCAAATACCACATACAACACTCAAATATCATGTATAAATAACAAATATCACATACAACACCCAAATATCACATACAACACCCAAATATTACGTATAAACAACCAAATATTACGTATAAACAATAAATGACACAATCAACACTCAAATATCACATCCAACACACAAATGTCACGTATAAACCACAAATGTCACAAGCAACACTCAAATATCACATACAACACTCAAATATCACATACAACACCCAAATATCACAAATCAGATCTAAATATCACATATAAGGTAGAACTGTCACATGTACGATTGAATTGCCACATATAACATTAAAATATCACATGATATGCTTATTTGTCAAATATCACATACAACACCCAAATATTACGTACAAATAACAAATGTCACAAGCAACACCCAAATATCACATACAACAGATATAAGTCACATCTAATAGAGTCATTCCACATGTGACAAATAAGCATATCATGTGATATTTCAATGATATATGGGTTGTATGTGATATAAGTCACATCTAATAGAGTCATTCCGTATGTGACAATTGAGCATATCATGTGACAAATAAGCACATGTGGAATGACTCTATTAGATCTAAATATCACATACAACAAGAGCATATCATGTGACAAATAAGCACATGTGGAATGACTCTATTAGATCTAAATATCACATACAACAAATTACAGCCATGTGTCACGTATAAACAAATTACAGTCATGTGACAAATAAGCACATTCACTATCAATAAATTACAGCCAAATATCACATACAACACCCAAATATCACGTACAAATAACAAATGTCACAAGCAACACCCAAATATCACATACAACAGATATAAGTCACATCTAATAGAGTCATTCCACATGTGACAAATAAGCATATCATGTGATATTTCAATGATATATGGGTTGTATGTGATATAAGTCACATCTAATAGAGTCATTCCACATGTGACAAATAAGCATATCATGTGATATTTCAATGATATATGGGTTGTATGTGATATAAGTCACATCTAATAGAGTCATTCCGCATGTGACAAATGAGCATATCATGTGACAAATAAGCACATGTGGAATGACTCTATTAGATCTAAATATCACATACAACAAATTACAGCCATGTGTCACGTATAAACAAATTACAGTCATGTGACAAATAAGCACATTCACTATCAATAAATTACAGCCAAATATCACATACAACACCCAAATATCACGTATAAACAACAAATGTCACAAGCAACACTCAAATATCACATTAAACACCCAAATGTCACGTATAAACAACAAATATCACAAGCAACACCCAAATATCACATACAACACCCAAATATCACATACAACACACAATCGTCACGTATAAACAACAAATGTCACATAAAAACAGCATACGTGACATGAATCTGTCACATGTCACATGAAACTATCATATGTTACATAAACAAGTGTAATAAATCATATAAATATCAAAAACTTGAATAACATAGCAAATATCATATATTAACTACAAATATCACATAAAGGACACCTGGATATTAATATGTGATATTTGTAGTTAATCGTGGCATTTGTCCTGATATGTATTGTTTAAGAGCCCAAGATTTTCTCATAAAAGGACAACTGGAGCAATTCTAAGATGGCATGTCACATGAAGGACAAACAAAATTTTATAGAAAAATTAAACAAGTTGACTTCCATTTCCTTATCAAATTTTACAAACCGATGAACTTTGTTAACCGTCCAAACGACAAATTTGCACAAAACCAACTATACTAATAACCACATTGGAAGAGATTCCATTTGTAGATTCGCAAACGACGTCAATTTGCACATAGAATGATACGAAGTTGAATTAAAAAGGAAAAAAGAACCCGTCTTTTGCTCTCCTCCTCGTCATCATCCCCTGAGAAATCTACAAGATTCGATCGAAATTATTTTTTGTTCTCCTTCTCATCATCATCATCAACAGCAGAGCCCTAAGAATTGTGCACATTCTGATCGAGTGGGCTCGAGTGAATCTGCACCATCCTCCCCATCCCCAATCTAAGCCCACACATCTACATCTGCCTCATTGCCTTCTCAACCTCCTCCTCCTCCTCCTCATTCGATTTGCTCCCGAAGACAAAGCCATGGTTTTTCGTTAATTCCTCTCCCATCAAGGCTTGCCGACTAATTTCTAACACCTAAAATTAAAAAAAAATTAACATGAGTAATTCATCAATTCATTGAAACGAGCAAAACCAAAGAAATCCACAACAATAAACACAAAGGGGGCTCAAACACAAAAGAGAATCACAATCAAGCTTTGATTTGATTCCATGATTCAAGTTACAAAATCGACACCCTCTTTGCCGTCAAATCCAATCAAAAGCCCCAAATCCTCAATTTTAGTTACATTTACATCTCAATTTCAGTTACATCCAAAATTAGGGTTTACAGACCCATATAAATTTGAAGAAAATAAAAACCAAAGAAAAAAAAGGGAAATTACTTGATGGAGGAGATGGGCTTGCTCAGATTGGGTGATGAAGTTGGGGATGTAGAATGTTGTAGGTAGAGATCCCACAGCGTAGCTCTTCATCTTCATCCATGCTCGATGTTTGATTGAGGAGGGGGAGAGGGAGGGGATGAGGTTGGAGGAGGAGTGGGGCCGGTGGTCGGCCGTGGAGGAGAGGGGCCGGCGGTCGGTGGTGGAGGAGAGGGGATGAGGCCGCCGGAGGAGTGGGCTGGCGTTGGAGGAAGAGAAAATGTGAAAATAACCTGCAGAGGAAGAGGGAAGGTTAATTTAGGAATGACTTTATTGGGTAATGGGTTTGGGGGTTACTTGCACACCTTTATCAGTATAAGGGCTTTTGGGTTATGATTTTTGGGCTTGGGGTGGGGATGAATGACCCAATTTAATTTGGTTCCCCCAAGCAATTTTCCCTTTATATTTTCTCAACTGCAAAGGACATCCAGAGTTGGTTCGGCAATCACCTAAAAATTGGATCATTGGCCTAATTTTTCTCTAAGCCAGTTTAAAGTTGGACTAATAGAGTGGTGGTCTCACACTAAACTGGTTTTAAGGCATCTTTTTGGCCTAAGAAAAACTGAGTCAGAACATGTCTACTTTTTGCCAATCACAAATAAGCTCAAAACTTAGGTATAGTCATGACTCAGTTTAAGAGTACGCTAAACATACCCCTAAAGTTGTTTCCTATATAATTTCAACTGTTTAATTAATGGAGAAATTGACATGTCTTTCTTTTGTCCTTTGATAATCCAGCCTAGAATTAAACCCAAGACCATTGGAGCCACATTGGAACTTCTTAAAAGCTCGAGTCAACCATGGTGGGTTATTGACATGTATTATATGTCAAGAAAAGCAAATTTAGTGATGCTATCACATTAGTTTGATGCCAATCATGCCACATTTCTATTTTAAATCTATCCACACAAATAATATTTTAAAATAGAATTATGGTAGGGTTAACAATGAATTCAACAAATATATATTAATGGCTATCACTAGTAGAAAAACCACCAATCTAGACGAAACAACCTAGACGGAAAAAATCCTATCTAGATTGCGTAAAAACTAGACGGAAATTTTCCGTCTAGGTTGTTCCGTTTAGTTTGGATCAAACTAGACAAAAATTTCCGTCTAGTTTGACAAACTAGACGGAAAAGGAAATCTAGACGGAAATCTGTCTAGGTTTCCAAACGACCTAGATAGAATTCCGTCTAGTTTGATTATCAACCTATACGGAATTCCGTATAGATTGCCTAGGACATCCTAACCCCCCCTCCCCGCCGCCTCAATCTCTCACTCTCCCTCTCTCCACAGAGTCTTCTCTCTTTGGTCCAGAATCGCCACAGGTTGTTTCTTGTATGTCAAATCAGGTCGCACCTCAATCTCTGAGAAATCTATGATATGACTCGGATCTCTGACATATCTCCGCAACTAAGAAACGTGGAATACGTCATGCACTCCAGCCAATGCGGGAAGTAATGCAAGTCGATACGCCACTTCTCCAACCTTCTCTAATACATCGAAAGGTCCCACATATCGCGGACTCAACTTTCCACGCCTTCCAAAGTGAATGGTGCCTCGGTTGGGGGAAATCTTCAGGAACACATGATCACCTAGCTGAAACTCCAAGTGTTGACGCTTCGTATCCGTCCATTGCTTGAATCAGTCCTGTGCTATGCGAAGTCATTCCCGAATGATTCTGACAGCATCAACTGACTTGTCAATCAACTCCGGTCCAAAAATCTCTCGTTCACCAACATCGTCTCAACTCAAAGGAGAGCGACACTTCCTCCCATATAATGCCGCGAAAGGGGCCATTCCAATGCTAGCTTGGAAGCTATTATTGTATGAAAACTCCACCAAATGCAAGTGATCTTCCCACAACCCGTGAAAGTCAAGCATACATGCTCTAAGCAAATCCTCCAAAATCTGAATGGTCTTTTCCGATTGCCCATCGGTCTGAGGATGATAAGCTGATATGCAAAAGTATAATTAAACACAAGAAAATAATCTGAATATCAGATATACTATGTGATGTATATGTGAAGTAATACGAAACACTTAATGACGTGATTTGAAAAATTGGAAATATATAATTAATATTTTTCATTAGACTATGTTACTTATATTTTTAATGAAAAACATACAATATAACACTGTGTGTGATACATAAAATAATATAATAAATAATATAGAAATTAATACAATCAAATGATACACAAGTAAAATCAAACATAGTGTAAAAATAATAACACATGAAATAATGACTGGTACGAGGAAAGAGAAGCCATAGGAAGAGATTGTAGTAGGAAAGTGACGAGACAAGAAATAGTGAGAAGTTCCGGAGCCAAAAAGTGATAAGGTAGGAACTAAAACATAATTCATCGGGATGATAGGATAAGGGCTAACTATATTCTTACGGATGAAATATGATATGCGTCTAAATTATTCATTATATTCTCACTGGTAGGAACTCGAGACCGTGACCTGCGATGAAATATGATATGCGTCTAAATTATTCATTATATTCTCACTGGTAGGAACTCGAGACCGTGACCTGCATGGGCCACCACTAAAACCTGTCACGATTCATTATATTCTCACTGGTAGGAACTCGAGACCGTGACCTGCATGGGCCACCACTAAAACCTGTCACGCCCCGCTTCCCAAAATACCAGAAAATCGGAGCGTGAATAAGCCCGCGACGTAATAGACCGAGGAGAAAAGTACTAGACCTTCTACTCAATCTAATACACTAAGCGTCAAGCAATATAAAGCGAAGGCACATGTCCCCGATCACAGTAGCAAAAATATAATAAACAACTCAGAACCAAAAGATACATATCACAACTGAAATAATCATCCATACATAATATTCGGGCCAAACATGCCCTTATACAAAATGATCTGAATGCTGAAAAATATAAATACAACGATTAGGCAGAAATGGAAAGTGTTATAAAAGTAAACTAAGGACCAATAGCTGATAAAAGAAATGACTATGCTTCGGCTTCTTCTGCTCGGTCTACAATGCACTCCTGCGGAGGATCTTCTAGCTCCCGTACGACTCCGAACTAAAGCTGTCCGTCTTGTAGATCTGATGTACAACCCGAGAAAATAGGAGTATGTCAGCGTGCAAAGGATGAATAGAGATGGTCGAACGACCAATGCAAGAACAAGTAATAATAGTAAAAGAAGCATGCTATTGGAATATTAATAATCTAAATAAAATCTATCACTAGAATATAATAATCAGAAGAATCCAAGAAAATCAACCAAGTAACAAGTCGATCATGTAGCTAGCGATCAGAATAATCATCCAAGTAACAAGGTTATACACTAGATGGAATTAATACTTAAAAATCTACAACTTGAGACGTAGTATGTCGAGCGAAATAATTCAAATAAGAAAACCCTCATGTATATACCATATGTCTTAAATTATAGATAATTAAATATTAATCCCGATCTATGTATGATACAACTGGTCCAAATCTCACCAGAATCCATAATCACCTTAAGTAACAAGGTCATGTAACTAGTCATTCCATAACAGGTCATTGGTCCACATCTCACACAGAGTCAACGCTCATATCATCGGATAACTGACTATTCACAAATCTCCTACGTGCATCCAATACCGCTATACGAATCAGTCAGAGGACTACACGCAATCCGATTTCAGCCTGGTCCGAACTCAAGCAAGACTCGGGTGACTACACGATTTTTACTGACTAAAGTGACTATACAAAGTCACTTTAGCCAACAAACCAACCCCGGTGACTACACGAATTCACTGGCGCGAGTCTGGAAGATACATCAACAATCTCATCCGATCACATGAACCAAGACTTCCACATTCCAACTCTTCTCGATCGCTTTTCTAAGTCAACAATCATAACCTGAACTAGATCTCTAGTCCACCTCCTAGATTCGGTCAACGCACACACACATGTCACTAAGTCTTGTTCATGACGCGCAAAGCCACTAAGTCATGAACTACTAATGGTTCGCAAACATAACAAGGAATAATAAATACAACTGATCATGTACAATAATATCATGACATATTAGGTAATCAAAATTAAGAGTTATAAAATTATGAACAACAACTAAGTAATTAAGAAGATATTTCTTTTTCTAAAATAATCTATTTATTTAAAATAATCATTTTGCAAAATAAATTCTTTTAGTTTATTTCTCATTATAACAATCAAAATATTCTCTTTTTCAAAATAAATTCCTTTAAATTATTATAATTTTCCTAAAGTGATTCCGTTGTCAAAAATAAATTCTGATGATTATTCTAAAATGATTCTTTTTGCCAAAATAAATTCTTTTAAAACATTTGTTTCTCATTATATTAATCTAAAATAAATTTTTTTCTCAAAATAAATTTCTTAGATATTATAAATTCTCTAAAATGATTCTGTTGTCAACATAAATTCTTTTAATTTATAATAATTATTCTAAAAATACTCTTTATCATATTTTTATGATTTAATTAATATTATTTCATCAAACAACCCACGGATAAATAACAGTCAAATCTATGCATATATTTAATTCACCACAGATCTAGAAATTAAAACGACGAGTCAAAGAGCAAGAGGGATCTTGCCTACGAGGCTAAGGGCCTGGACGAGGCAGCGGTGTCGCTGCGGATGCGGTACAGCGGGTCTAAAACTATGGGGGTTGTTATTTTTTGTTGCTTGCTATTTTGGTGACGCGCGTAGCGGGTCGAGGAGGTGAAGGCGGTTAGCTAGCTGCTAGCTGCGCAATTGAGGCGGAGCTCGTCAGCGACTCTTTGGAGGTTGTTGAACTCTGTGGAGGCGTGCGGGGCGGCATCCGGCCGCGAGCTCCGGGCGCATGGCGGCGACAGTGGGGATGAGTGTTGGCATTCTTGTATTGATGATGATTTAACAAATAATTTACATCTAATATTGTTTGTCTAGTGTTTGTATTTTGTTATTTATTATAGACAAATAATATGTTGGAGGATGGGTGGAATTGTACTTTCACGATCATATCCAATGAAGGTTGGTGGAATTGTGAAGTGAAGCATTGCAATTCAAGTTAAAGATTCAAGTTCAAGCTTCATCCACAAGATTACCAAGTCAAGCTATTGAAGATCAAGATCAAGCTTGGGTAATTTAGTTTAGGTGTTATATTATGTGTGTTGGTACTTTAAGCTCAATATAATATACACACATATTTTATTGGTATATTCATTGTTTATAGACTTCATAACAGTAGTTTACATCATTCTTTAAGTCTATAAAATCATTTTGTATTGTTTCAAAACATGGTTAAGCTAAAATGTCAAAACTCATATGTTCACATTTTTATATTTTGGACTATTTTGTAAAATGATGATATTTTTCATTTGGGAGGTCCTTTTTGAAAACCAATTTTTGTAACATGTGTATTATCATGTCTAAAATCATTTTCCAAAGTTTTATATTTTTCTGAATTTGTTTGATATTTTTAAACAGGGTTTCAAAATCAGAAAACTGTTTTCATACCTGAAATTTTCATGTATCTGATTGCGGTCGACCGCCACGGTCGACCGCCCCTGAGTCGCGGTCGACCGTGGCGGTCGACCGTATACAGTCCAGAGAATTTCGTGATCGACCGTCGCGGTCGATCGGATGTTTTTCTAGAGCCCATTTTTGTCTTTTTGTTACTTGCGGTCGACCGCGAGTTTTCCACGGTCTACCACCTATTGCCCAACGGCTATATTAGGTACAGAATTAGATTTTTTATTCTTGGAGGTTTTTGGCCTTTTGTTTGGGGTTTTTGCTGTTGGTTTCTCTTCCTATATAAACCCCTCAAACCCCTTCTACCAGCAACCATCCAAGAAATATTTTAACAAAGTTTTAACAAGGGTTTAATTGTTGTTTAAGTTTGTTTAAAAAGCTTTTAAGCATTTAAGAGTTTGAGTTTGTGAAATCAATTTCACAAGAGCTTGAGGAGATCGTCTATTGGTGTTTGAGCATCCAACTACTCTCTTTCGATCTCTTGATCTATTGAGAAGTTTTCAAAACTCCTTTTTCTAGCTTTATATCTATTTGTTTGATTATTATTTTATTAAAGCTAGTTTTATATTGAGTTTAGATTTGTTTAATCTCTTTGCTTATACACACAACCATTGAGCTTATTGTATTTACATACATTGCATAATTGGGTTGTGGGGAGTTGTAACAATTGAGAGTGAGCTTCATTGTGTTCTCATCCATATTTGAGAACAATCATTTGTTATATTATGAGATTGTAAAGTTTTCGGTGAGCTAGAAAACCGAGTGTGAGGTGTAGACATTGATCGGTGAGTGTTGAAAACCGACATTGTGAGAGTGTGAATTGTGAAGTTTTCAGTGAACTAGAAAACCGAGTGTGAGGTATGTACGTTGATCGGTGAACGTTAAAAACCGACATTGTGAGGTGTAAATGTTATTCGGGTAAGCGTAGAAAACCCGGTTGTGATAGTGGATTTCTCCTCGAGAGTGGGGAGCGGAGACGTAGGACGGAAGGTCCGAACTCCGTGATCATATTGTGTTTTTGCATTGTTTATTTGCACACTATCACTCTTGTTTTGTTTATGTTTATTTCACCATTGTGTTAAGTTGTATATCCTCGCATATATCTCATAGTATATCTCATTACTAGGATATTTCCCTTTGTTTATATTGCATATTCTTGCTCATATCATATTGTATATCTATCTTGCAAGAATAATATTTGAATTTGTTTTAATTGGTATAAAATCAGATTAGATTAGCATAAGACCCTAATCACCCCCCTCCAGGGTCTAACAATGAGGACGGCGAAGGGTGGTGGCTACAGGTGGTGACGACGAGAACTGGGGCTGAGCAACGATGGTGGAGGCAGCAGGGTTCAGAGATGGGGTGATGGGGGCGATCGGAGCTCAATGATGACGAGGTGGTGGTGCGGTTGTTGGGACAGGTGGCTAGGCGGTTGGTGGAAGAGAAAAAATAAGATGAAGAGAGAAGCTGTGTTTCTTGAGTGGGTTTGAAGAGAGAGAGAAAGTACGAGTGTAAGGAGGGAGAGAACGTGACGAGGAAGGGATGGTTGCTGGAAATTTGATGGGGAGTAACAAGATTTGGATTATTTTCAAATGGGTTCACAAAAATTCAAGCACTTGCATATAACTACCCTACTCATTTATAACTACAACATTTATTATGATATGTGTATCGATTATTGCATATATACTCTGTGTATTACATCACAATAAAGAACATTATTGTATATTATGCTTTGCATAGTAAATATTAATAACAATAATGAATAATCAATTATTAATTTAAAAAGTCTTTACCGTAACAATTAAATTTATAAATTACAAATTTGTTAAATAAATATAAAACCATATTATTAAATCATAGCAAATTTTAGAACATTGGGTAAAATAATAATCTAATATTTAAAGTACCAGAAAAATTATTTAAACCAATATCAAAAATTCATGGTCCTTACATTCTACCCCCCTTAAAACAAATTCCGCCCTTAGAATTAAACCCAATGACAAAGATATGGAACGAGAGACTCAACTCAATGCCTATAGAGAAGAATTCAAAATAACTGCGTATCCATAAGTAGTCGAGAAAGTAAGATAAGAACGATACAAGGTAATATATAAGATGTGACAACTAAGATTCAGGAAACAGATGAGGGTATCGTTGTCTCATTTCAGACTCAGTCTCCTAAGTCGACTCGCTAGAAGAATCTGGGTGCCACATCACACGAATAAGCGTGACGGTTTTGTTCCGAAGAGTCTTCTCTCTTTGGTCCAGAATCGCCATAGGTTGTTTCTCGTATGTCAAATCAGGTCGCACCTTAATATCTGAGAAATCTATGATATGACTCGGATCTCTGACATATCTCCGCAATTGAGAAACGTGGAATACGTCATGCACTCCAGCCAATGTGGATAGTAATGCAAGTCGATACGTCACTTCTCCAACCTTCTCTAATACGTCGAAAGGTCTCACATATCGCGGACTCAACTTTCCACGCCTTCCAAAGCGAATGGTGCCTCGGTTGGAGGAAATCTTCAGGAACACATGATCACCTAGCTGAAACTCCAAGTGTTGACGCTTCGTATCCGTCCAATGCTTGAATCAGTCCTGTGCTATGCGAAGTCGTTCCCAAATGATTCTGACAACATCAACTGACTTGTCAATAAACTCCGGTCTAAAAATCTCTCGTTCACCAACATTGTCCCAACTCAAAGGAGAGCGACACTTCCTCCCATATTATGCCACGAAAGGGGCTATTCCAATGCTAGTCTGGAAGTTATTGTTGTATGAAAACTCCACAAAATGCAAGTGATCTTCCCACGACCCGTGAAAGTCAAGCATACATGCTCTAAGCATATCCTCCAAAATCTGAATGGTTCTTTCTGATTGCCCATCTGTCTGAGGATGATAAGCTGATATGCAAAATTATAATTAAACACAAGAAAATAATTTGAATATTAGATATACTATGTGATGTATATGTGAAGTAATGCGAAACACTTAATGACGTGATTTGAAAAATTAAAAATATATAAATAATATTTTTCATTAGACTATGTTACTTATATTTTTAATAAAAAACATACAATATAACACTGTATGTGATACATAAAATAATATAATAAATATTACAGAAATTAATACAATCAAACGATACACAAGTCAAATCAAACATAGTGTAAAAATAATAACACATGAAATAATGACTGGTACGAGGAAAGAGAAGCTATAGGAAGAGAGCGTAGTAGGAAAGTGATGAGACAAGAAACAGTGGGAAGTTCTGGAGTCAAAAAAGTGATAAGGTAGGGACTAATACATAATTCATCTGGATGATAGGATAAGGGTTAACTATAGTCTTACAGATGAAATATGATATGCGTCTAAATTATTCATTATATTCTCACTGGTAGGAACTCGAGACCGTGACCTGAGATGAAATATGATATGCGTCTAAATTATTCATTATATTCTCACTGGTAGGAACTCGAGACCGTGACCTGCATGGGCCACCACTAAAACCTGTCACGATTCATTATATTCTCACTGGTAGGAACTCGAGACCGTGACCTGCATGGGCCACCACTAAAACCTGTCACGTCCCGCTTCCTAAAATACCAGGGAATCGGAACGTGAACAAGCCCACGACGTAACAGACTAAGAAGAAAAGTACTAAACCTTCTACTCAATCTAATACGCTAAGCGTCAAGCAATATAAAGCGAAGGCACATGTCCCCAATCACAGTAGCAAGAATATAATAAACAACTCAGAACCAAAAGATACATATCACAACTAAAATAATCATCCATACATAATATTCGGGCCAAACATGCCCTTATACAAAATGATCTGAATGCTAAAAAATATAAATACAACGATTAGGCAGAAATGAAAAGTGCTATAAAAGTAAACTAAGGACCAATAGCTGATAAAAGAAATGACTATGCTTCGGCTTTTTCTGCTCGGTCTACAAAGCACTATTGCGGAGGATCTCTCGGCTCATGTACGACTCTGAACTGAAGCTGTCCGTCTTCTAGATCTGACGTACAACCCGAGAGAATAGGAGTACGTCAGCATGCATGACACACGAAAAGATCCCACAAGGATGAATAGAGACGGTCGAACGACCAATGCAAGAACAAGTAATAATAGTAAAAGAAGCATGCTATTAGAATATTAATAATCTAAATGAAATCTATCACTAGAATATAATAATCAGAAGAATCCAAGAAAATCAACCAAGTAATAAGTTGATCATGCAGCTAGCGATCAGAATAATCATCCAAGTAACAAGGTCATACACTAGATAAAATTAATACTTAAAAATCTACAACTCGAGACATAGTACGTCGATCGAAATAATCCAAACAAGAAAACTCGCATATATATGCCATATATCTCAAATTATAGATAATTAAATATTAATCTTGATCTATGTATGAAAAGAATTACAACTAGTCCATATCTCACAAGAATCCATAATCACCTTAAGTAACAAGGTCATGTAACTAGCCATTCTATAACAGGTCATTGGTCCACATCTCACACAGAGTCAACACTTATATCATCGGATAACTGACTATTGACAAATCTCCTACGTGCATCCAATACCGCCACACGAACCGGTCAGAGGACTACACGCAATCCGATTTCGGCCTGGTCCGAACTCAAGCAAGACTCGGGTGACTACACGATTTTCACTAATTAAAGTGACTACACAAATTAACTTTAGCCCAACAAACCAACCCTAGTGACTACACAAATACACTGGTGCGAGCCTGGAAGATAAATCAACAGCCACATCCGATCACATGAACCAAGACTTCTCCATCCCAACTCTTCTTGCTTTTCTAAGTCAATAATCATAACCTGAACTAGATCTCTGGTCCACCTCCTAGTTTTGGTCAACACACACACACATATCACTTGTTCATGACGTGCAAAGCCACTAAGTCATGAACTACTAATGGTTCACAAACACAACAAGGAACAATAAATACAACTGATCATGTATAATAATATCATGGCATATTAGGTAATCAAAATTAAGAGTCTTAAAATTATGAACAACAACTAAGTAATTCAGAAAATATTCTTTTTCTAAAATAATCTATTTATTTAAAATAATCATTTTTCAAAATAAATTCTTTTAGTTTATTTCTCATTATAACAATCCAAAATATTCTCTTTTTCAAAATAAATTCCTTTAAATTATTATAATTTTCCTAAAGTGATTTCGTTGTCAAAAATAAATTCTGATGATTATTCTAAAATAATTCTTTTTGCCAAAATAAATTCTTTTAAAACATTTATTTCTTATTATATTAATATAAAATAATTCTTTTTCTCAAAATAAATTTCTTAGATATTATAAATTCTCTAAAATGATTCTGTTGTCAACTTAAATTTTTTTAATTTATAATAATTATTCTGAAAATACTCTTTATCATATTGTTATGATTTAATCAATATTATTTCATCAAACAACCTACGTAGATAACTAACAGTCAAATATATGCATATATTAAATTCACCGTAGATCTAGAAATTAAAACGACGAGTCAAAGAGCAAGAGGGATCTTGCCTACGAGGTCAAGGGCCTGGATGAGGTGGCGGTGCAGTTGTGGATGCGGTACAACGGGTCTAAAACTGTGGGGGTTGTCATTGTTTGTTGCTCGCTGTTTTGGTGACGCGTACAGCGGGTCGAGGAGGTTAAAGCGATTAGTGTCGCTGCTAGTGGCGCGATTGAAGGGACTCTGATATGTTAGGCCCTAGAGGGGGGGGGGGGTGATTAGGGTCTTATGCTAATCTAATCCGATTATATGCTAATTAAAATTAATTAATAAGTTATCCTAGCAAGAATGAAATACCACAAGATATATGAGCTAGGATAAGCAATGTAAACAATGAGACATATCCTATATGATGAATATATATATATATGCAATGATATATAAACTAATACAAGATGATATATCCTACCAAAGAGATATACAATATAATATATGAAAGGATATGTAAACTAAAACAAGGGTAAACAAAATGAACTAAATAGTGGATCATATAAATAATGAGCTATGGACAATGGCGATATAAGATATGAACATAAATATAAATGAACGCCAAAGCACACTCAAACACACTATATGATCACGGAGTTCGGACCTTCCGTCCTACGTCTCCGCTCCCCACTCCCGGGGAGAAATCCACTATCACAACCGGGTTTTCTACGCTCACCCGAATAACGTTTACACCTCACAGTGTCGGTTTTCAACGCTCACCGAACAACGTTCACTCCTCACACTCGGTTTTCTAGTTCACCGAAAACTTCACAACACACTCGGTTTTCTAGCTCACCGAAAACCTTACACCACTCACAATGTAACAAATATAAATTTGTTCTCTACAATAGATGAGAACACAATTAAGCACAACTCAATGTTACAATCTCTCACAACCCTAATATACTATGTATGCAAATACAATAAGCTCAAGTGGGTGTGTGTAACAATGAGATAATATAATCAAATCTAAACTCAATATAAAAACTAGCTTTAAAGAATGATAATCAAATAACTAAGCAAATGTAAAGCTAGATAGAGTTTAGAAAACTTCTCCAATAGATGACAAGATAGAGAGATGGAGATTGGAGCCCAAATAAGAAGATGATCTCCTCCACTTGTGAAAACAATCTTCAAACCAAACAAACACTAAAACACACTTAAACCCTTGTTTAAAACTCTTTAAACTTGTTTAAAACATTTCTTTTGTATCCTTAGAAGTATGATGGCATGGAGTATATATAGGCTCATGAAACAAGCCCAAAAACCCAAGAAAACCAAGAAAAAAGACAAAATAACGGATATATCAAAATATGAAAAATATAGCCGTTGTGCTACAGTAACCACGTCCAAAGAGTTTGGCGGTCGACCGTACCGGTCGACCGCTAGTACTGTAGCACTGCGTTTCAGTTTTGTAAAATCAATTAAAAATAGTAAAACAGTTCCAAAAAATATAAAATTTTGTGGGAAGGTTATAGACATGTAGAATAACATGTTAGAGAAAGAATTTATGAAAAATCGTTTCCCAGTTGAGAGAAATAAATGTTTGAACACAGATTTATAGTTTCTGAAAAACTGCCGACATACGCGATTTTGTAAAATCAATTGGGCACAGTAAATAAACTCCAAAAATAGTAAAATTTTGAGGAAAGTTTCTAAACATGTAGATAAACATGTTAAAGAAAGAATTTCTTGAATATAACTTCCCATTTATAAAAACTCATCTGTTTTGTAAAACATGCACGAACATGTGCACAAACAAAAACATGATTTTGTAAATTCCATTAAGCATAATAAATCAATTCCAAATTTGATGAAACTTTGCAAAATATTTATAAACATGAAAACAAACATGTTAGAAAAAGAATTTCTCAATTTTCATTTCTCAATTGTGAAAACTCATTATTTTGTAAAAACATGCATGAATATGAATTTGTTAAGAACATGTTTTTGACAAAAAGAGTTTAAACGCATATTGAAACTTTATGAAATGTCTTCATAAATATTATAACACATGAATATAAAGTAAACATGGTCAATAAAATAATATCATAAAGTTTTCTCAAAATAGCTCATTTTGTGAGAAAATCCAATATTGTGTGTGTATATGATATTGAGCTTAGAGTATTAAACACACATAATATAAACCTATACTAAATATACCCAAGCTTGATGAAGGTCTTCAATGAGCATGACTTGGTAAACTTGTGGATGAAGCTGAACTTGGATCTTGAACTAGAATTGCATAAGCTTCACCGACATTCCGCCAACCTCCTTTGGATATGATCGTTGAAGCTCTATTCCATCCATCCTCCAACCACGTTGTTTGTCTATAATAAATAAGAAAACACAAATACTAGACAAACAACATTAGTGATAAATTGTTTGTTAAACATCATCAAAACAAGAAGGCCAACAAGCGGGTCTGGGGAGCTCGGGGATGGCGGACGAACAGCGGGGATGAGGACGACGACAGGTGGTAGCTACAGGTGGCGACGATGGGAACTGAGGCTGAGCGATGACGGTGGAGGCAGCAGGGTTCAGAGCTGGGGTGATAAGGGTGATCGGAGATCAGCGACGACTAGGTGGTGGTGCGGTTATTGGGATAGGTGATTAGGCGGTTGGTGGAAGAGAAAAAATAAGATGAAGAGAGGAGCTGGGTTTCTTGAGTGGGTTTGAAGAGAGGGAGAAAGTACGAGTGTGAGGTGGGAGAGAACATGACGAGGGAGGGATGGTTGCCGGGAATTTGATGGAGAGCAACAAGCTTTGGATTATTTTCAAATGAGTTCACAAAAATTCAAGCACTTGCGTATAACTACCCTACTCATTTATAACTACAACATTTATTATGATATGTGTATCAATTATTGCATATATACTCTATGTATTACATCACAATAAAGAACATTATTATATATTATGCTTTGCATAGTAAAAATTAATAACAATAATGAATAATTAATTATTAATTTAAAAAGTCTTTACCGTAACAATTAAATTTATAAATTACAAATTTGTTAAATAAATATAAAACCATATTATTAAATCATAGCAAATTTTAGAAAATCGGGTAAAATAATAATTTAATATTTAAAGTACCAAAAAAATTACCCCCAGCCCCCCCCCTTCCCCAGCCGCCCCCCTTCACTTTAATTAAAAAACGCCCTAGCTTTCTAGCAGTCCAACTGTGACCACCGGCGCGTCCATTGTTTTATCTGCTTAAAAGGTATAATTTTTCTACCGAGCTTTAGAATTTTTAATATCATTATTATTTATTGTTGAATTTTGTTTAAAAACCCTAATTTATGATAAAAAATAAACGAGTTCAATTCTTAAAACCCTAATTGAAAAAATATTAGTTATGAATTAACCTAACTCAACTACATGTTAATTCATTTGAACAACACTAGTGATCATAATTTTAATTAAACACTTATAAACCCTAACTCAATTAAGTTTCATTCGTGCTATAAGTAGGTGTGATTATTTAAGTTTATGATGTAAAAATATGTGAAATAAATTTTTTTAAAAAATAGAGTGATATATAACACATTATAATTTTTTATAATGTGTTATAATCCAATTTAGGTGAATAAAAAAATAACGTTATCCCTAGACTTCCATCCAATAATTACATCCAATTTTTTGGACTTATAATATATGATATACAACTCAGATTTGGGTAGGAGACGAAGTTTTCTCCCAGAAATGAGCGTTAATTTTATATTATACGAATAAAGAATTAGTACTAAAATTCTTAATTATTGGATCTGTCCTTCTCAGACGGGTTAGGAATATAGTAGTGCATACATCCAACTTTGTATATTTTTATTCTTGAAAGTTTTGGCAGCACCTATTCGTTGTTCTCTACGTACAATAAACGTATGTTGTTCTGTGTTTCGGACTATTACTGATACGCATAATAACATCCGCACACTGTATAGGGAGAATAGCGGGTAGGTGCTGCTGAAATATAAAATAAAAATATACAAAGTATACGAAGTTGGATGTAAGTACTACTATATTCTTAATGGATAGAAGCCTTCCTTTGACAGCCGCTAGATTAGTGTAAATATATATATATATATAATGTAGATAAATATTTATATTGTTAAATGATATATGAACATATGTTTGATGTGTGTTAAATGTATAAGAGTCATGGATGTACTAGTAGTTGTGAGATTAATCATAGTTAACAATTATATATAATTTACAGATGATGATAACTCCTGACAAATCATAGATAGATATTCCACGGCTTCATAGATTTCATAACACATGATACAAGGAGGGATGTGACGCCTTTATACGTTATGCTGAAATGAATCTGAGAAATTTACGAAGCAGTGCTATGTATTGTCCTTGTTGTAGGAATATGAAGCTGCTGAATAGAAATGATATACGGATCCACCTAATAAAATCAGGTTTTGATGAAAAATATAAATATTGGAACTGGCATGGGGAAGGTATCACTGAAGACGAGGATCCAAATATGCGTGTTGGTACGTCTGGTGGCCAACGAATAGATGACATAGAAACAATGTTGAATGATATTTTTCCCCGATCTACAGAATATGATGTTGATGATAATGTCATTTAAAGCTTTAAATAATCTCAATGCTTAGTATGATTATGAAATCTCATAATTTATAATATGACAGGGAAAATCATTAATGTTGATACACTTGAGGGCAAATGCGGCGTATGGTACTTTTCGTGATAGATATAGGGGTGATGAGGAGAATCAGGATAAGATCAAGGCAAATCTCGAGTTGATGGTGAGACTTATACATATCTTGAGTAGTATCATTAACTCTATTTCGTTGTTAATATTACGAGGAAATGAGAACATAAATAATATGGTATTTACCTTGAATTAACTACATATTTGTGCTTTAGGAGGGATTTGAGTCTGCATCCAATGAGGCTGCATCAGTGTACATTTCACAGGAGGAGGAAAAAACTGAGCCGGACCCTCACATGCTTTCTACAGAGGAGAACATCACTCTCACACAGAACCTGATGGGTCATAATAGGTATGGATGGTAAAAAATCGAATCAATTTGAATACTACGTTCCTATTTATATTTGTTTAACATTATTGAATTCTAGTAATCATAAATTTAATATTTATTTCTCCTTAATAATTGGAGAGGAATATATCCTCTGCATGGTGTTAGAGCTTCACCCAACATAAGCATGAGATCATCCATAGCATCCTCCATGCCATCTACATCAATGAGATCAACCCCAAGTAGTTTCCAGGCTATGCCATTGTTGGCCTTATTGTTTTGATGATGATTTACAAATAATTTACATCTAATATTGTTTGTCTAGTGTTTGTGTTTTATATTTATTCTAGGCAAACAATATGTTAGAGGATGGATGGAATTGTGTATTCACGATCATATCCAATGGAGGTTGGTGGAATTGTGGAGTGAAGCTTACGCAATTCAAAGTTAAAGATTCAAGTTCAAGCTTCATCCGCAAGTTTACCAAGATAGAGCTTCGTTGAAGATCACAAGCTTGGATAAATTTAGTTTTAGGTTTTATATTATGTGTGTTAGTACTTTAAGCTCAATCATATACACACATAAACGTTTTGGTTTTGTATATATATAGTTATATAGATACATATATGTTTTGGTTTGATAGTTTTTAAGTTTTAATATGAAACAATTGAATATAATTAGAAAGGACAAATTTTTAAAAACACCCTTTTTTAATATTTATTCTGCAAAATCGACATATTCGAAAAAAAATCAGCAAAATCGACCTTTTTCATCTGAAAAGGGTCGGTTTTGCTGGGTTAAATATTTTTTTCAAAAGCACGGGACTAGCAGTCCCGTGCACTTTGTTTTCAAAGTCGGCGCTCATATACCTCATAAAACACCCAGCATCAACCCAGCATCATAAGCTCTCCGACTGGAATCAGGGGGGCACCCTTCACATTCGCATACGCCACAACCAACCAATCCGCACAGCCGCTCTCACTCACCGTCCTCGCGCACTGGGCCACCCCACAAATCCCTCCTCTCTCCGCCGCCGCAAAAAAGCCCTCAACTTTGCTCGTAACAACACTCAAATCCCTCATCAAACCATCAGCTTGGGTCTTGAAATTGGGGGAACTGTCAGTACGATTGCTGCAGGT
>NC_033800.1:30507514-30579180 GCF_001876935.1 Asparagus officinalis
CGAGGGGTAGGAGGAGGGGGAGAATGGAGTTTGGGATGGCTGAGGGTCATTTTGTGAAAGGGTTTGGGTGGAGGAGGGGGAGAATGGAGGCATGGTGGGTATTATGGTAATGGGGAATTGGGGATGATGGTGACAACGAGAGGGGACAAGGGGATGGAGGCCTGGCTATGTAGTCACGGGTATGGGCATTTTAAAACGGGTATGGGCTTTTTAAAGGGGAGTGAATGGAACTGCACGGGACTAGTAGTCCCGTGCAGTTCGCAAAAATTTGCATAACCGACCTTTTTCATTCTGAGAAGGTCGGTTTTGCTAATTATTTGTTAACAAGGTCGATTTTGCAGAATAAATTTTAAAAAGAGGTGTTTTTAAAAATTTGTCCAATTAGAAAACATATTTTTATTTTATACTTACATGCATATATATGATTTCATCAATATCAATTTTATTTAGTTCAATGAAATCATACTTACTTTTAAAATATTTGCAAAATATGCAAGTTTGTGAAAATATTGTTTTATTAGTTTATGGACTTAATAACAATCATATACATCTTTTATTAAGTCTATATAATTATTTTGTAATGTTTCAAAACATGGTTAAGCTAAAATGCCAAAACTCACATGTTTACATTTTCATGTTTTGGACTATTTTGTAAAATAATTATATTTTTTATTTAGGAGGTCCTTTTTAAAAACTAATTTTTGTAGCATGTGTATTATCATGTCTACAATTATTTTCCAAAGTTTTACATTTTTCTGAATTAGTTTGATCTTTTTAAACAGGGTTTTAAAATCAGAAAACTATTTCAAACCTGTCATATTGCATATATCTGTTTACGGTCGACCGCCACGGTCGACTGCCCTTGAGTCCAGAGACTCATATTGGTTTTTGATGGCTCGCGGTCCACCGTGGTAGTCGATCGGATACAGTCCAGAGAGTTTCGCGGTCTACCGTCACGGTCGACCGTCTGCTGTCTTGTGCTAAAACCCTATTTCTGAGCTGCTCGAGGTCGACCGCGAATTTCCCACGGTTGACCGCCGATTTGATCGTTGGACTTCAACAGCTATTTCCAGCTGTGTTTTTCTAGGGGCTTTGTTGTCATTTTAGTGGGGTTTTTGCTGAAGTTTTGAGTGGGTAGAAATACCCCATTGCCTTAAGCTCTCCATAAAATAAGAGTGTTTTAAACAAGTTTTAACAAGGGTTTATGTTTGGTTTAAGTTTTGATTAAAAAGCTTTTAAGCAATTGAGTGTTTGTTTTGTGAAAACAAGTTTACAAGAGCTTGAGGAAATCATATATTGGTGTTTGAGCATCCAACTCTCCTACCTCTACCTCTTGATCTATTGAGAAGTTTTCTAAACTCTATTTCTAGCTTTATATCTATTTGTTTGATTATCATTTTATTAAAACTAGTTTCATATTGAGTTTAGATTTGATTTCACTCATTATTTACACACACCCACTTGAGCTTATTGTATTTACATTCTTTGATTTCACTCATTATTTACACACACCCACTTGAGCTTATTGTATTTACATTCATAGTATAATTGGGGTTGTGAGAGTTTGTAACATTGAGTTGTGCTTAATTGAGTTCTCATCCATTGTAGAGAACAACTATTGTTGTATTCATGCGTAATTTGTGAGATCACTTTGTAATACACTTGTACATCGAGAGAAGTGTGTGGTGTGAGTCGGGGATCATTCCAAGAGGAGTGGGATAGGTAACATACCTAAAGAGAGGTTGTAATTCCTAACACTTGAGGGAGACACGTCTGTGACCAACACTTGAGAGGGTGTAAAGTGAGATTGTAAGAGTGGTGATTGTAAAGTTTTCAGTTAGCTAGAAAACCGAGTGTGAGGTGTAAACGTTGTTCAGGTAAGCGTAGAAAACCCAGTTGTGATAGTGAATTTCTCCCTGGGAGTGGGGAGCGGAGACGTAGGACGGAAGGTCCGAACTCCGTGATCATATTGTGTGTTCGCATTGTTTATATTGCCCTATCACAATTGAATCTTTAGTTTAGATTATTACCCTTTCGTTGTTTATATATCCTTGCATATATTTCACCATATATCTCATTGCTAGGATATATCCATTTGTTCATATTGCTTATTCTTGCTTGTAACATATTGTATATCTATCTTGCAAGAATAATTTATTAATAAGTTTTAATTGGCATAAAATCAGATTAGATTAGCATAAGACCCTAATCACCCCCCTCTAGGGTCTAACAGCTATTTGTCGTACGAATATCTGTGTATTTGATTAACAAGATTGACCCGGAGCTGCATATTTAGGTGACTAATGAGATGACTAAAGTTGCGCTGACGGCAAACTCGATGGACGATCTCATGGGGTATGTTATACAATATTTAGGTGGTGCGATTCCTTATAGCGCGTATGGTGGTATCATCGGATCATAAGCTCGATTGGTGATAATTCCGACACTAGACAGAGCAACGCTCAGGTACCTTATTTTTTCTTATATTTATAAATTCATTTTTATTTAATATGTTATCAAACATCACATAATGATTATTCAATTAAATATTCAGAGTGGAGATATTGGAGGGAGCAGCACCCGTTCTCGTAACCGGGATAGAGATATTGCCGACGATGATGATAAATAAGGTTTTTTTATTTTTAATGTAATAAATAGTTTTATTTATTATAACACTATATTTATTCATGTCGTGTATCCTATCTTCTTCATGTACATTGTTAGTATATATGCTGTTGGATGTATATATTAGACGGAATTGGTTGATGTATATTTTGGATTGGATGGTTGGATTTGTGCATTGTGTTGGATTTGATTATATATTGTTTTGAATGGAATTGTTATGAATTTTGATTATATTTGAATGGTTAGATGTATTCATGTACACAATATTTATTGGATGTATTCATGTATTAATGTAATTGTACAGGGAAACACAAATTGTAAATAGCTTTTTTTGCTAAAAAAATATCAACCTAGACGGTATTCCGTCTAGGATGAATCAACCTAGACGGAATTCCGTCTAGGTTGTGATAATCAACCTAGACAGAAATCCGTCTAGGTTGGCAACCTAGACGGATTTCCTACTTTCGTCTAGGTTGATTTCCATCTAGGTTGATCAATCTAGACGGAATTCTGTCTAGTTTGACCCAACCTAGACGGAATCAGACTAGACGGAGCAAACCAGACGGAATTCTATCTAGTTGTACCAACCTAGACGGGAAATGGAGCAACCTAGACAGAAATTTTTATCTAGGTTGCTCGTTTTTCTACTAGTGTATGAAAGTCTAAAATTAGCTTGCGAGTGTCAAATTTAGATGAAATTCTTATGTCTTCATAGCATAAAGTATTAAAGTTCAAGTTTTAGAAACTTTAGGGCATATAAGTGTTGCCAAAAACAAGTAAAGATATGTAAGTGCAAAGTATGGAAAATTATAAGGTAGGTAAGTGCTAGTTAGTCTTTTAAATGACATGTTTAGTTCACATTCAGAATGATCAATACCATTGGCAAAGATGTAAAGTGTCTTGGATAAAATTAAGTTTGAAAAAGGTGAAACTTTCGACCTTAGGGTACCCAATGAGCAAAACTAAATTTGGACGGACCAAAGCGTAATTGATGGCTTTTAAAAGAAGGAAATAAAACAAAAAAATTAAAAAGGAAGAGGTTGGGGTACTGTCCACGACCACCCGCCAACCAAATCCAACAAGCCTTGGCGGCCGCGGAATTACCTCGACGACCCAATGTGGAAACCGTACCACGCACACGCCCCACAACTACCGTGTGCAACAGTAGGCGTAGGATAACGGCACCTAGAGCTTCTAATCTCCTTTCCTCCTCGCTATTGACGACTCGGTTTCCTTTTTTCCCATGTGGGACTAAACTCAAAAGCATTGATGATAGGAATTTATTGTTTTTTCCACCCCCCAATTTAACAGAGGTGAGCTTCTCTCTCAACGCATCAACGACTAATTGGAGCCTGTTGATTTTTATCTCTACATCAAAATTGAAGCTCTTCTCTAAAATACGTAGCTCTCTTTCCCCAATATATGATTCAGGAAATTGGAATTTTATAATTATCTCATTAAATAAATTTGATTTATAAAGGCTCTATATGTAGATGTACAACCTAGCCCTATATAGTAAATACAATAAGGAAATGACTAATTACAAGGAATGTGTATCAATCACGATCAAATCTAATATTTATCTCAATACTCCCCTGCAAGCTAAGGGCGGGAAACGACTTGAAGCTTGAAGCGCAAACAATCGAAATGCTGAGAAGGAGGCACCTTAGTGACTACAAGCTAAGGGCGGGAAACGACCTGAAGCTTGGAGCGTAAACAATCGAAACGTTGAGAAGAAAGCGCCTTAGTGAGAATATCGGCCAACTGGTCATGAGTGGAGATAAACTGAACCTGTAAATCATGACGGGCTACCTTCTCTTGAACAAATTGAAAATTAATTTCCACATGTTTAGTGCGAGCATGAAACACCGGGTTGGCCGATAGATAAGTGTCCACAAGGTTATCACGCCAGAGAGTCGGAATGGAGCGGAGAGAGATACCAAGTTTCCGAAAGAGGGATTGTATCCATGTGAGCTCGGCAGCAGTGTCGGCAAGAGCTTTATATTCAAACTCAGTGGAGGACTGGGAGACAGTGCGCTGTTTGCGGGAGGTCGAAGAGATGAGATTGTTGCCAAGAAACATGGAAAAACCACAGGTGGAGTGACGATCATCTAGACATCTCGCGCAATCAGAGTCATAATAGGCCTCAAGCAAAAATGGAGAGTCCCGACGGATGAATAGCCCATGGGAGGAGGTGCTACGAAGGTAGTGGAGGATCTGTTTGACGACCATCCAGTGATCATCAGTAGGCTGGTGCATGAATTGGCATACCTTGTTGACAGCAAAGGCAAGATCAGGACGAGTGAGCATGACATACTGAAGGGCATCAACAACCTGATGATACTTGGTAGGATTTGAGAAGAGTGAGCCAGATCCCTTAGAGAGCACCATGGAAGGAGACAGAGGAGTGGACACTAGTTTAGCATCAAAAAGATCTGCTCGTCGAAGAATATCAAGGATGTACTACTGTTGGGGATAGAAGGAGATCGGAGACATGGGGAATGACCTCAATACCAAGAAAGTAATGAGGAGAACACAAGTCCTTGGGCGAGAACTCCGTAGAGAGAGTGGACATGACACGAGCAATATGGTTCAAGCTGTTACCACTGACAATAGTATCATCAACATAAACTAAAATAAATAGCTTAGTTGGACCATGGGCATATATGAAGAGAGAGGAGATGGTCTTCAAGCCAACTGATAATCACATTTTTATTATAGTTTTATACACTCATTATCTATTTTACATGAATAAATATATTACTAATATTTGTTTTTATCTTAATTTGTAGGTTAATAAAGAAATAATAAATAAAAGACCAAAAGACTCTAACTTTCTTATTTTGTAACCTTTTATTGGAGCCTAGGATCAAGCCAAGAAGCTTATAGAAGCCAGAGAAAATAAAAATCCAATATGAAAAAAATCATATTTAAGATGGTTGGTCGTTAAGAAACAACGATATCAACCAATCCGGAAGGTAAAATTTAACATATAATATATAAAAATTACCTATATCGACGGGATGAAGCCATCTGTCAAGTTAGATTTTTGATACAAGTATCGATACTGGTATCGATACCTACATTGATAGGGGTATCAGTACCATTATCGATACCAAATGTGCAGTTACAATTTAAAGGCTAAAATTGATGAACTTGGGGATTAAGTTTAATCTAAGGGCTCTCATTCACTGTTGATGGCTATAAATATGAGCAGAGAGTGAGGGGTTAGGGTGTGAAATATTTTGTAAAAACTCCTTTTGGAAAGGAGGGTTTGTTTGTGGAAAATTTGCAGTAAAAGAAACGAAAGAAAATTGATTTGTATTCCTTTAATCTCGATTACAATTGAATTTCCTGATTACAAAAGAGAAGAGAATGAATTTGATTCTCCCCTTTGTTTAATTCTGGGTTCTTCACGGTAGCGATGAGATGCCTCCCTCGAATGCTCGCGTCGAGTTTGCTTCTCGTTGACGATCTGACGTCTTGATTCACTGGAACATGGTCTTCTCCTAATGCTCGCGTCGAGTTTGCTTCTCGTTGACGATCTGACGTCTTGATTCACTGGAACATGGTCTTCTCCTCACGATTTAACGTTGTGGAGAACTCTGAATGAGTTTGAAACACTATGAAAGAGTTAATTTAACCGAAATCGGTCTATAAGCCAAGGATGAAGAAAGCTCCTGTTGCCGAATATTGCTGAGGGATGACGTCAATCTCCTCAAAAGCCTACCCAAGGATCTCTCCTGTTGTTGCCAAGAAGTTCCAACAGACCGAACCCCGAACTGAATTAATTTTTAGTTTTTATAGGGGATTAAGGGGTGTAACCACCTCCTTAATTCGCTCCTAAGTGGGGCTAATGGGATGTAACCGCCCCTTAAATCACTCCTGAGTGGAGTTGTGATCCCCTCAAATCGTGGGAAACGGTTTTGAAACTGTTCAGCTCGTGTTTGAACGAGTCAAACGCAAAATCCGCGTTCTGGTGTGAATTCTATGTTCAAACGCAATGTCTGGAAGCTTGAACGCAGTGTCTGAAAGCTTGGACGCAGCGGCTGGAAGCTGCGTTGGCATCTTGTTGGAAGCTGCGTTTGGCGGCTTGGAAGCTGCGTTTGCGGCCGAACATGAACTGCGTTGGCGGCCGAATCTGAGCTGCGTTTATAGCTTTTGGAGCTGCGTTTGCGACCGAATCTGAGCTGCGTTTGCAGCTTTTGGAGCTGCGTTTGCGGCTGAACATGAGCTGCGTTGGCGGCCGAATCTGAACTGCGTTTGCAGCTTTTGGAGCTGCGTTTGAGCTGCGTTCGTGGCTATGAACACGGCGCATCTTGATGCTGGTACGCGTGGAGGACTTCCACGTCTTGATTTGAAGAGACCGTCGATTTATAGTCTCTTTCTGTCGAAGTGTTGCAAAGATCGTCATTTTGTAATCTTTACTTTAGCTCTCTGATATGTGAGAGTCGTCAGATTGTAACTTTCGATGTTAATTATGAAGGCTGTTGATCAGAGCTTTCATCAATTGTTGTGAAGGTCGTCAGATTGTAACCTTCATCGATCCACGTGAAAGTCTTCAAATTATAGCCTTCTGGAAGTCGTCAGATTGTAACTTCCATCATCGGTGTTTGATGGGGATCAGCTATCTATTGTGATTTTTAGACAGCCTACAGAACCCCCTCCAAAGTTTTCGAAAGTTCGCGGTAGACTGGGACGAATTTTCGGAATACTTTGGATCTCAACTCTGATCTTGGAGCTGTTGATTCCTTGTGGTAAAGGATTTGTTCTCTGCACTTGATTCAAAGGCATCTTGGTTGAAGGGATTTGCCATGCAGGACCTGTGTGAAGGTATGCGCCATAATCCTGCTTCTGGAATGTGGGGGTAGACCCTGCATTTTGAACTTGGAACACGGGTGTGACCTCGGCGTTCGGTTTTTGCATCGTGGGTCTGACCTCAACGTTTTGACTTAAGACACGGAAGTGGCTTCCGTGCATTTTTAACTAAGTCTTTGAGACTTGTCTTTGGTTCATCTGTTTTAAGTCTCGGCTCACATCCATTAAGCTGATGGGCCTAAAAACGTGCATAGGATTTTTGGCAAACCCTCAGCCATCAACGGATTTGATAAGCCTTTACCGACTACCGTTTGAGTCGGGCTGGCATGTGGATTGTTTAAGTCCGTTCCACATATAATGTTGTGCTAAGAGAATGAACCCTCCTAGACTTGATGCTATGATTTTGAATACATAGACTTTGTCATTTTCACGGGAAAAGACTAACCGGCAACGCGTGTTAGGCGTAGGTTTATCTTTAATTAGGGATCGAGATAAAGTCCCCCATGCGTGTGAGGCATGGATTTTGATGTCCTTTTCTCGGTAAAAGACTAACCGGCAACGCGTGTTAGGCGTAGGCTTATCTCTAATTAGGGATCGAGATAAAGTCCCCCATGCATAAAAGGCATGGATTCGTAGACTTTGCCACTGTTTCTTCCTGTGTTATATTTTCACTTGAAACACTGAAAGAAAATTAGAAGTGCCAGAGGTGTAGTATTAACTTGGCGTGAATTTTCACTTAGAGTGAAATTCAGAAACTTTCTTTATTATCACTGGGATAATTTTAGAAAATCTCTAATCCACTGGGGATTTTATAATGAAAACTTACTATTCTTGTTGAAAAAGGATTAACAAGTTCATTAGGGGGGTTTGACTGTTATAGGTGTGATGTTAACCTAACAGTATTTTATGGACCTATCGCTCTATTGAAGAGAGTCGATAAGTTGATTCGATAAGTTGATTGTGTCGTCAGAGGTGTGATATTAACTTGACGGGTTTGTGGACCTATCGCTCCATTGAAGAGAGTCGATAAGTTGATTTTGTCAGAGGTGTAGGATTAACGTGACAAGAATTTGTTGCGATCGGTGCAACTTTGTGGACTTATCATCCTATTGAAGAGGATTGATAAGTGGATTGTCAGAGGTTTGGTGTTAACATGACGGGAATTTGTTGCGATCGGAGCAACTTTAAGGGTTTATCATCATATTGAAGAGGATTGATAAGTGAATTTTGTCAGAGGTGTGATATTAACGTGACAGGAAGATGTTGTGATCAGAGCAACTTCGAGGACCTATCGCTCTATTGGAGAGAGTCGATAAGTGGATTGGTTGTCAGAGGTGTTTGATATTAACGTGACAAGATTGTGTTGCGATTGGAGCAACTTTGTGAACTTATCATCCTATTGATGAGGATTGATAAGTGGGTTTTTGTCAGAGGTGTGATGTTAACGTGACAAGATTGTGTTGCGGTCGGAGCAACTTTGTGGACTTATCATCCTATTGACGAGGATTGATAAGTGAGTTTTGTCAGAGGTTTAGTGTTAACATGACAGGATTGTGTTGCGATTGGAGCAACTTTGTGGACTTATCCTCCTATTGACGAGGATTGATAAGTGAGTTTTGTCAGAGGTTTAGTGTTAACGTGACAGGATTTGTGTTGCGATTGGAGCAACTTTGTGGACTTATCATCCTATTGAAAAGGATTAATAAGTGGATTGTCAGAGGTTTGGTGTTAACATGATAGAAATTTGTTGCGATCGGAGCAACTTTGAAGACTTATCATCCTATTGAAGAGGATTGATAAGTTGATTTTGTCAGAGGTGTTTGATATTAACGTGACAAGTGGATGTTGCGATCGGAGCAACTTTGTGGACTTATCATCCTATTGATGAGGATTGATAAGTGGGTTTTGTCAGAGGTTTAATGTTAACGTGACAGGATTTGTGTAATTGTGATTTGAACAAGATTTTGGGGACTAGCGTCTCGCTGGGGAGAATTGCTAAATGAGTTTATCATCAGAAGCGATGAATTTTGATACTAAGATTTTGAAGACTTAGTATCTTGCTGGGGAAGATTGCGATTTGAGCAATTTTGAGGACCTATCATCTTATTGAAGAGGAGTGATAGGTTGATTGTCAGAGGTGTATTGTTAACGTGACAAGTTAGGAGTGATGCAAGCTGCATTCATACTCCGTGGGGGTGATGATCGTCAGAAGTGTAATGTTAACTTGACGATGTGAAGGATTCGTTACTCTTAATCCAATGGATTCCAAGTAACCAGCCCCCAGTCTTGATTAAGACTTAGCAGGGGAATAAAAAGAGGTAGACAAGGCACATCACCTAGTGGGGCACTATCCATGAAGTCGGAATAGAGGCACATCACCTGGTAGGCCATTATCTGATGAGTTTGACTATCAGAGGTAACTGTTAACGTGATAGTTTTGTGGACCCGCCATCCTACTTGAAGAGGATTGATGGGGGAATTTGGAGGAAAATGACTATCAGAGGTGACGATTAACGTGATAGTTTTGGTGGACCCGCCATCCTACTTGAAGAGGATTAGTGAGTGAATTTGGAGGAAAAGGACTATCAGAGGTGATCATTAACGTGATAGTTTTGGTGGACCCGCCATCCTATTGAAGAGGATTGGTAGGAGAATTTAGAGGGAATGGACTATCAGAGGTGATCATTAACATGATAGTTTTGGTAGACCCGCCATCCTATTGAAGAGGATTGTTGGGGGGAATTTGGAGGAAGTGAACTATCAGAGGTAATTGTTAACGTGATAGTTTTGGTGGACCCACTATCCTATTGAAGAGGATTAGCTTCAGTAGCCGTAGTATCTTCTTCTTCTGACTGAGAAGATTGGGCTTGGTCCGATTGCTCAGGAGAAGATTGGGCTTGGTCTGATTGCTCAGGTTGATCATGCGTACTTTGTTCTTCAGCTTTGATCCTGGCAATAATCTTTTGAGCCTGTTCGCCTTGAGAAATTAGTTGTCTCCAGGAACGGCATTCTGTAACCCTCATTTGTGCTAGAAGGTCGGTTTGCAAGTTGTGTCGACAGGTCTCTACTAAGGTAGACTGTGTTATACCTGTCGGGCATCGAAGAGCCATGCTTCGGAACCTCTTGACGAAAGCTTTGACAGACTCCCTCTTCTTCTGCTTAGTGACGAGAAGGGTATGGATGGAGACTTCTGTATCCTCTTCAAAGAATCTCGACAGGAAGAGTCTCTCTAGATCTGCCCACTTTTGGATACATCTAGCAGGTAATTTTCTAAACCATTCAAAGGCAACTCCCTTGAGGGTGCCAATGAATAATCGAGCCAGTATGGTGTCATTTGATATCACATTCCCAGTCTGTGACTTAAAATGATAGATATGTTGGTTCGGTGATCCTGTGCCGTCAAAAGTTTGTAGCGTCGGGACCTCAAATTTTGGAGGATAAGGGACTGCATCCCATTCGGCAGGATAGGGTCTGACAACTCCCTCGTCTTGGAGCTCGCTTCTGTTAGAAATGGCATTAAGGTGGGCTTCCAATTCTTCCATTTTAGCAGATTGGAGATTCTGCTCGTTCTCAGTCTCTCTTCCTTCATCAGAGGAAGATTCCAGGTTGTGGGCTTCTTGATCAGAAGTAGCACCATCAACCATTTTTTCATTCCCTCTGCTTATGTGAGGTCGGGATGAAGACGTTTTTCCTCTCCGGGAGGATTCTTGCTTAGGTGGCGAATCTGTCTTCTGAGATTTAGCCTTGTCTGCGACGAGTTGAGTCAACAGGTCTAGGAGTTCATTGAGGGTCTTCTGCTGTAATTTGAGCATGGCGTCTTGCTCAACAACCCACTTTGAAAGATCTTCAGAATGTTCTGCCATGTGGGTGAAACTCTAATATTCTCCGAATTTAAGCCATCGACCTTCTTCTTAAAAACCCACTTGCAACCTACAATCCTCTTGCCACTAGGCGGCTTCACAAGAGTCCAAGTTTGGTTATGTTGCAATGAGTTCAACTCTTCATTCATGGCCGCAACCCAATCGGTCGCATTCTTCGAGGAGATCGCCTCTTGGCACCTGAATTCGCACTCGAATCGGACCGCAGTATTTACAGAAAAAAGTATTCGGTTATTGGAATCGAAAAAGCTTTTATTGTGTCACTTAAGTTATAGAAGAATTCCTGAAGGTAGGATCGGATTGGACTCGGGCTCTTGACTTACGAGAAAGTTCATTTCGAAAAGCGGAGGATACCACGCGGAATGAGAAAGGGGTCTTCACCCGGATCCGGTGAAAAAAATTGGATCACTTCTTATGGATTCGTTGAGAGGCTACCTCTGTTTTATATGATATCGCAGATGAGATGGGAGAGGCTTACTGAATAAATATTGGTTTAGATAACACCGAAGAGCTGCTAACATCAGACTAGTTCCGCTTGCAGCCAATACAACCACAACCTCACTTGCACGATATTAAACAACCGAAGCTACTGGTAGGAAGGGCGGCTGACCTTTTTTCCAGGTTTGCTTGCTGACTGAGCTGCTTTACATTTTGTTTTATTCGCATGGCACAAAAAGTATTGATTCATTTATTGGGGGGATGAATCTAGGGTTAGTAACAATTAATAAGTTAGACTATAACAAGATGGCTCGTTTGAATCCAAATCTTCGGCAATGGCCAAACAATAAGCATAATCGGAATATCCATATCTTGAAGGTGGCTGGATTTCCCTTCTTGTGCGGTCACTCGCCAAAGCATATGGTTGATCTTCTTCTTCCTCCTCTTCAATACGAGCATCATCATGATGTGACGTGGCCTCGTCACCTTGTTGGACCGGCACTTCAAACTCCACCTTCTTCTCAAATGTCTTGTCCTCCTTAGTAGTTGGCTCGGGTGTTCCACCTTGTGTCTTCAACATAGTCGATTCATCAAATGTAACATCCCTTGAGATGAGGAACTTGGACAATTTAGGACATCATAACTTGTACCCCTTCATATTCATAGGATACCCAACAAAGACGCACTTCTTCGCCCTTGGCTCCAACTTTCCTTCATTCACATGGAAATAAGCAGGACAACCAAACACTCGCAAGTTTGAATAATCGGCCAGCTTACCTGACCACACTTATTCGGGTGTCTTGCACTCAATCGAAGTGGTAGGAGATCGATTCATCAAGTAGCATGCCGTGCTTATGTACTCGGACCAAAACTCCTTACCCAAACCCGCATTGGAAAGCATACACCGAGCTCTTTCAAGTAGTGTCCGATTTGCCCTTTCGGCAACACCATTTTGTTGTGGAGTGTGTACAACTGTCTTATGACGAACAATCCCTTCGGTCTTACAAAAGTTGTCAAACTCACGGTTGCAAAATTCCAAACCATTATCGGTCCTCAACCTCTTCACTTTCCTTCCCGTTTGCTTTTCTATAAGAGACTTCCATTCTTTGAAGTTTTTGAACACTTCACTTTTCTCCTTCAAGAAATAAACCCAAAGCTTCCTTGAGAAATCATCAATAAAAGTGATCATATAACGGGAACCATTTCCTCTAGATGGCACTTGAGAGGGTCCTCAAAGATCCGAATGAATGTAGTCCAATGTTCCCTCGGTCGAATGAATGGCCATCGAGAAGCTCAATCTCTTTTGCTTGTGAAGTACACAATGTTCACAAAACTCCATATTGTCGGTGCATTCGCCGCACAACAAGCCTCTCCTACTCAAAATGGTCATTCCTCGCTCGCTAATATGCCCCAACATCATATGCCACAATTTTGTAACATCCGCATCCGAGGTAGGAGCCGCAATAGCCGCCGAGCCCGTGACCATGGAATCTTGCAAGAAATAGAGAGTTCCAACTCTTCTTGATCTCATGATTGTGAGAGCCCCTTTTGACACACGAAGGACTCCACCTTCACTTTGGAACTTGCATCCCTTTTCTTCTAAAGAACCCAAAGAAATTAAATTCTTTATCAAATCGGGTATGTGTCTCACACCCGTCAATCTTCGGGTTTTGCCATCATGAAACTTGATCTTTACCGAGCCAATCCCGGCAACCTTGCACAAATTGCTATTTCCCATAAGCACTTTACCCTCCATAGGCTCATAGGTCTCAAACCAATCTCGATTAGGAGTTATGTGTTGTGATGCACCCGTATCCATAACCCAACAATTCTTGTCATCAATGTTGGTATCAACCACACACAAAGTATCCATCGTGTCACAATTCGCCACATTGGCCTCTCCCGAAGAAGCACCTTTATCCGCCTTTTGTTTGTTATTGAACTTGAAACAATCAGCTAGAATGTGTCCCTTCTTCTTACAATAGTTACATGTGAGATTCTTGTGTCTTGACTTTGAACGGGTCCTTGAATATTTTAGGGTTTTGTCCTTCGACCTACCCCGATCAACAACCAAACCAATGCCTTGATCTCCTTTCTCCAAATTGGTCATCTCATTATCAATGTGTAACTTGGCTTGTAGATTGCTCTTCACATCCTCAAGAGTGATTTGATCTCTACTATAGATCATCATGTCTCTAAAAGCCTTATAAGAAGCCGACAATGAGCACAACAACAATAAAGCTTGATCCTCATCCTCTACCTTAGCACCCAACTTGTCCAAATAATTTAATAATGATGCAAACTCCAAAATATGATCGGAAATGGATATACCTTCAACCGTACGAAGAGTGTAGAGGTGCAACTTTAACCGCAATCGGTTGGTAAGAGACTTCTTCATGTAGATACTCTCCAATTTCTCCCATAAACCCTTGGCGGTCTTTTCCGAAAGGACCTCTTGTAGTGTTGAATTGCTCAAACACAATTGGATGGTCGAGAGAGCTTTATCATCCATATCAAGCCACTTTTTATCGGTAACGGCTTCAACCAACTTATCTTTACCATATATGGCGCCCTTAATTCCAAGACTCGACAATATGGCAGCCATCCGCACTTGCCAAAGTGCAAAACTCGTCTTCCCATCATACTTCTCAATATTAAATTTTCCAGACATCTCCATTCACAAATCCCAAATTTAACAGCTTCAGATTTAATCAAAAAACACCAAACACCCTAGAAAAAGCCTCTGGTACAAACTGAACAGCGATGGGTCAAAATGGACAGAATCCCTAATATAAACCTAAAAAACAAAACTGATCGGGACCAAAGAGCGGAGGAGGATCCGATGTCAGAGTCGGAGGGCTTCTCGCGGGATGACGGCGAACCGATGAACTCGAGCTGGATGACGGAAAACTCGACTGTGATCTGGGTCGACGTCGTCGCCGGAGTCGGAGAGTTTCTCACGGGATTCAGCAGTCGCCGAGCTCGTCTGAGGCTAGACGAACGCGAGCTGAACGAAGGGCGATGAAATCGAGCTGAACTCGAGCTTGACAACGACGAACTCGACCTAGGGTGACGAACTCGAGCTATTGCTCAACGGTGACGATGAACGGAGATGGATCTGACGACGACGGCGGCTCTGATACCAGATTGTTAGGGTTTTGAGAAGAAAGGAAAGCGGTAGAGAGAAACACGATATTTTTGGTGAGAACTACTCAACTCAAATTTTCCTTCTACTACCCCCATATTACATACTACAATGCAAATAAATGGCCCATAGGCCCAAAAAGCAATTTGGGTCACAATATAACACATGAACTATGTTTTTCTCAATACTATTTAGCTTTCTCATATCCGTTTTGTATCTGCATACATATCCGCTTATATATCCGCATGTATATCCGTAACCGTATCCGATTTTAGCGGATATGGATATGGTAGGCATCATATCCGAGCCGTATCCGGACCGAATGCACCCGTACTGGTAAGCATCCAAATTGTTGCATTCAAGGTCACTTTAAAATGGACAAGCAAACGAATATTGTTGGTCTTCTGCTTGAGAGGTAGGCGTTACGAGGGATGCTCCTTCCACCACATTATTAGCGATTTCATGATCTCGTCGTCTTACAGTTATCAGGACTATGTACATGCATTCATTGTTTTTTTTCTTGGGCATCCAATTATATTTGTTTTGGTTTTTGTCTAAAGGATACATGATGAATTTGTTAACATCTTAAGGAACACAAACAATTCTTAAAACTGACAGGGAAACACTACCTAGTTGTACTTTTGACTAAGATCTTGATGATATCATTAAAGACTTGCCTTCGTTGGCAGAAAAAATGGCCCTGAATATTTGTAGAGTTGTTTACTTGATATGTTGAGATTACAAGTTCAAAATAACCAAAATGTTGAGGGTAACTACTAATTTACTTACCTACAGAGGAAAGGCTGGGTCTATTCACGTCGTTAATCCGCTAAAAAGAAGAAAAAGTATTTGCTCACTGTAGCATGTGTTGGATTTTTTGGTCAAAACCGCTTTCCAAAATTAGTTTTCAAACTATATATATATTAACTACAAGTACTTTTGATAAAAGCTTAGTGGCCTAGTAGAAAGTTAAAGTTTTGGTGTTTCAAAAGGTCCTTTGTTCGAGGCTTGACAACGGCAAACCGAGAAATGTTTTATTTTAATTAATCCCTCATAAGTTCTAGTGGGCCGTGAGCTCATGGGTTAGTGGATCGCGGGCCAATAGGCCAGGGATCGGGGCTAATCGGGTTGAGACGCTAAGTGACGCTTTATTAGGCGTACTTTGCACTTTGTATGGATGCATCGGGGCGAAGTGGCGCCGCATTGGCTGCCACGAAGGATGCCTCGTAGGCTGCTTCGCAGCATGTGGACGAGCTACACATTCGCACGAGGGTATGACCCTAGCGTTCTCGAGATCAGACGATGCTCCTATGTTTGACGAGGTTCGCCTGTTTGACGATGTTCGCTCATTCGACGAGGTTCGCTAATTCGATGAGGTTCACCTGATTGACAATATTCGTCCATTCGACGAGGTTCGTCTGTTCGACAAGCTTCGTCCTATAGACGATGCTCGTCTGATTTTTGAGACGAGACCCTCGTGTTTTGTAGTAATACGTCCATTGATTGCATCGTATTCAGGAGTTACTGCATGCAGCAGTTATAACAGCATTTACATCAATTTAATGGATTGTTGTTACAATCATAATAGCCATTATGATTTGTAATAGCCACATAAATTGAGGGTGACTCTTGAGCTGGCCTTAGAGGCCTATAAATAGTGCCTCTTGGGCAGCTCTTGGTGTGAACTTGAAATATGAACGTTAGATCAAGGATAGCTTGACGTTGTTGCTGTTGTGGTGCTGCTGTAGAAACTATGCCCGTAGGAACTTGCCCTGAAACCGAAAGGTTTTGAACCGAAAGGTTCTAAGATCGAGAAGATCTTTGCCTTGATCGAAAGGTCTTATAGATCGAGAAAATCTTAACAGTACTGGGTTGGTGCATATCAAAGTTCTGTACTACTGTTCCTAAAAGCAGTTTGGTCTTGGGATCCTTACACCAGAGTAGGTCAAATATTGCTTTAAGCACAGCGTTTCACAAACGCACAGCAGTGAACTGAAAAAGTTTAAAATTACAACACATCAAAATTTTTCTGTTTTATTCTAGATTTAACCATAATTTTTAACAACCTTAAAGTAATTTTTTTGATCTTTTATGGATCCCACGAGGACTCTTGGAGTTGACTGTCTCAAGTTAGAGAACTTTGACGGATCCAACTTTAACGCATGGCGTCGGAAAGTGATCTTCTGGATGCAACTCCTAAAAATCTACTATGTGGTTTTTGAGGAGAAATCCAACTTTGAAGAAGATTTTGAGTCTGAAGCCTCTTTGGCTAAAGATGATCATTTCTACAGGAGTTATCTTCTTAATTGCCTGGCCGATCATCTTGCAAATGCTTACACTAACAAGCCCTCTACAAAGGAAATCTGAAATTCTCTGGAGGACCAATACAAGTATGAGGAGAAAATGTCCAAGTCTCACCTCATTAACAAGTTTCTGGACTTCAAATTCAAAGATGATACTGAGGTTTTGCCTCAAGTCAAAGAGCTTGAAAAGCTTGTTATGAAGTTGAAGGATGAAAATATCAATCTTTATCAAACCTTTGTTTCTGGTATAATTGTCAACAAGCTTCCTCCATCTTGGATGTCATTCTCCACGAACATTCGAAGAAGGAAAAGACAGGTGAGTCCGTCTGATTTGAAGAGGTTCATTCGGATCGAGGATGAGATTCAGACTCGCACGAAGGATGAGCTCCTTGCTAAGTAGAAGGCGTCTGCTAACATGATGGCTGCTAACTCTGAAATGAGTACTAGTTCTTCTAAGAAGAAGAAGCCATTTAACAAAAAGAAGAACCACCCGAAGAATCTAAATGTTCAAAAGAAAGATTTCAAGAAGAGCGGCAAATGCTTCAACTGTGGGAGGCAAGGAAATTTTGCCAAGGACTACAAATAACCAAAGAAGGGAACAATACACAATGTTAATCAACTTGACTACTATGTGACTATGCTCTTTCAGGTGATAACTCCCAGCAACATCTCTGGTTGGTGGTTAGATACAGATGCTATTTGTCATGTCTGCTCCAACAAAGATTTGTTCTTTTTCTATATTTCTACCAAAGAGAACATATCAATGACTGATCGTTCTATAGTTCCTTTTCTTGGAATTGGGACTGTGGTGCTGACTCTCTCTTCAGGGAAGACTCTCACTTTGAAAGATGAGAAATATGTTCCCTCAATTACCAAAAACTTAGTTTCTTGAATCTTACTATGTGATGCAGGTATGAGGTTGGATTTTCAAAAGAGAAAAGGCTGTGTTATCATTTACGAAAATATATTTTGGCAATGCATATCATACTAATGGCATGTATAAGATCAATACTATTTACCCAACTCAGTTGTAAATAAAGTATCCTCTTCTGCTTACTCTTATGTATTATAGCACAACAGACTAGGACATGTAAATTATAGAAAGCTGTCTAGCATAGAGAAGTTAGGATTACTTCCGACATGTGAGGGTAACAAACCTGAGAAGTGTGAAGTCTGCGCGCAAGCGAAGTTGATAAGGAAGCCCTTTCCAAGTGTCACAAGGAGCATCAACCTATTGTATCTGATTCACTCAGATATTTGTGATTTCAAAAGCTTTGTCACTCGAGGCGGCATGAAGCACTTCATCACCTTCATTGATGATCATTCTTGTTTTTGTCACGTCTACCTGCTGAAATCTAAAGATAAAGCCTTCAGTAAGTTTATTGAGTTTCAGACTCGTGTAGAGAACCAGCTTGGACTTCAGGTGAAAAGACTCAGGAGCGACAGAGGAGGAGAGTATCAATCTAAGGAGTCAGAAGCATACTTCAAGGAGCATAGAATCATTGCTGAAACTATGGTTCCATTTTCTCCACAATCTAATGGAATTGCAGAAAAGAAGAATCATACATTGACAGAGATGGTGAATTCCATGCTAACCACATTTGGTCTACCTACCTACTATTGGGGAGAGGCTTTGCTGATGGCAAACTGGATTCTGAATAGAGTATCCTATTCCAAAACTGATAATACTCCTCATCAGTTATGGTTGGGATATCCAGATCTTTTGGATAATCTCAAAGTGTGGGGGTGTCTCGTATATGTTCGAGTTCCAGATATCAAAAAGCCTAAGCTCGGACCAAAGGCAAACAGATGTGTGTTTCTTAGCTTTGCTGAAGATAGTGATACTTGTAGGTTTCTGGACCTTGGAACCAACTTCATCATTGAAGCTTGAGATGAAGAATTCTTTGAGGATAAGTTTATCAAAGATAAATACTTATTGCTCAAAGATATAAAAAAAAATGCTAGTACGTCAGATGCACCAAAAGAGCCAGTTTTACGAGAGACTGAAAATATCAATGATAAAGGAGTTACCGAACCACTTTCCAAGCATGTCAGGAGACAGAAAGATTTTGGAGATGACTTCATCACCTATAATATGGAAGGAGACCCATAGACTTTCCAAGAAGCAATGCAGTCAACAGATGCTCTTCTGTGGAAAGAAGATATAGATGATGAGATGGATTCATTAATCCAAAATTACACATGGGAGCTGGTAGATGTACCTGAAGCTGCTAGGCTTATAAGTTGCAAGTGTATCTTCAAGAAGAAGCTTCGTCCTGATGGTACTATTAAGAAGTACAAAGCAAGACTAGTGGCGAAAGGATTCTCTCAGAGAGAATGAATAGATTTATTTAATATCTATGTGCCAGTTTGCATGATCACTACCATCAGAATGCTTATCGCATGGGCGATGATAAAAAAGTTTGTCATACATCATATGGATGTGAAGACTATCTTTCTCAATGGAGACCTCATAGAAGAGATCTACATGGAGAAACCAGAAGCACTTGATGCTCCAGCTGATAAAGTGTGTAAACTTATTATGTCTCTATATGGATTAAGCAGGCATCGAAACTCTGGCATGAGAAATTCGATGGGGTTGTTTACAACAGTGGGTATCAAGTCAATGAGTCTGATAAGTACCTATACATCAAGGTCGCTAAAGGAAAGGTGGTTGTTATCTGCCTCTATATAGATGATATGCTCATTATCGAGAGTGATTTGGAGATAGTAACATCTACTAAGAAATTTCTATCAGCACAGTTTAGCATGAAGGACCTTAGAACTGCAGACGTGATTCTCGGAATCAAAATCATATACTCTGAAGAGGGTATTGGATTATCACAATCTCATTATGTTGAGAGCATGCTAAGAAAGTATGGCTACTACAACTTGTCAGAACTGTCAGTGCCATATGATTACAACAAGAAGCTTCGACCGAACACTGAAAAACTAGTAGAGCAACTAAGATACTCAAAGATCATTAGGAGTCTTATGTACGCGATGAGCTGCACGAGACCGGACATAGCATTCACTATAGGAATGCTTAGTAGGTTCACAAGTAATCCTAAAAAGCTTCTTTGGGATGCTGTCCAGAGATTAGTGAGATACTTGAAAGGAACTAAAGGTCTGGACTTATTATACATTGGATATTCGGCTGTAATCGAAGACTATTCAGATGCGAACTGGTGCTCAGAACCAGATGAATGCAGACCTACCAGAGGTTTTGTATTCACCATGGGTGGAGCTGCCATCTCGTGAAAATCTAAGAAGCAAACTATGATTGCACAGTCATCTATGAAAGCTGAGTTCTTTGTACTCTGTGCTGCAAGAGATAAAGCTGAGTAGCTCAGTTGTATTCTCAAAGACCTTCCATTGATAGAATTGCAAGGCACAATTACTATCTATTGTGATAATTAAGCAACGAGTACTGTGACAGTGAACTCGTTGTTCAATAAAAAGAAGCGGACCATTCGTCTGAAGCATGGCTATTTCAGAGAACGCATTTGCCAAAGAGTCATCTCTATGATTGATATACGTTCTTTAGAGAATGTGGCTAATCCTTTGACTAAATATCTGAAAAAGGACATAGTCGAAATGACGTCTGCTGGAATGGGTCTTAAAATTTTCAGAGTCTTACAAATACTTACCATTTACATCAAGTTATTAGTTCAACGTTTACGCTACTAATGACAAGATGATTGGTTTAAAAGTCGAGTAAGATTTGTAAAGTTTAGCGAGTCTTACAAATACTTATCATTTATATCAAGTTATTAGTTCAAAGCTTATGCTACTAATAACAAGATGATTGGTTCAAAAGTCAAGTAAAATTTACAAGTAAAATCCTATCATGGTAAAGAGGATGGTTGTTAAGTCTTAATAAGTCTAAAACATTTCAGATGCGTGATGTTGGATATGTAACATGCCTAAAGGACTCACCGATGATCCTATCATGTAAATGGGTTGGCTGTTAAGCCTTAATGAGTGCAAAGCATTTCGGATGAGGGGTGTTAGATAGGAAACACGCCTAAACACGCCTAAAAGACTCACCTAGAATCCTATCATGAGAGAGGATGACTCTTAAGCCTTAATGAGTTTAAAATATTTCGGATACAGGATGTTTGACAGGAAACATGTCTAAAGAACTCACCTATGTATGAGTGAAGATTTGACCGTCTCCTATGGTGTCTTGTGAAAAGATACCTAGAGCCCTAACAGAAACCAGGATATGCATAGAGCCATAAATATGCAAGGTAAAAGCAAAGGCAAGTGTGGTTCAAAGTGAAAGCTACCACATATGAGTTTGATCTTGTATGATCGTTGGATTTTAGATATATTCTAGCTCAAGTCTCTACGATATCATGCATCTACCTTTTATTCAGTTGGTGTAAAGGGGATTCAAGTCCTTACGATATCTACCTTATGCATATTGAGGTTTGCCAACGACAAGCCGAGAAATATTTTATTTAATTAATCCCTCCCAAGTTCTAGTAGGTCGTGGGCCGTGGTCCGTGGGCTGAGGGCTCGTGATCCGTATGTCAATGGGCTGGGGATCTGGGCTAATCGGGCTGAGACGCTAAGTGGCGTTTTATTAGGCGCACTTTGCACTTCGCACGAATGCATCAGGACGAGTTGGAGCCACATTGGCTACCACGAAGGTTGTCTCGCAGGCAACTTCATAGCATGCGGACGAGTTATGCATTCGCATGAGGGTATGACCCTAGCGTTCTCGAGATTAGACGAGGTTCGTTCGTTCGACGAGGTTCGCCTTTTTGACGAGATTCGCTCGTTCGACGGGATTCGTCCGTTCAACGAGGTTCGCCCTACAGACGATGTTCGTCTGATTTGCTGAGACGTGACCCTCGCCTTTCGTAGTAACATGTCCATTGATTGCCTCGTATTCAGAAGTTACTCTATGCAGTAGTTACAATGATATTTACATCAATTTAATAGATTGTTGTTATAATCATAATTACCATTATGATTTGTAACAACCACATTAATTGAGGGTGACTCTTGAGCTAGCCTTAGAGGCCTATAAATAGTGCTCCTTGGGCAGCTCTTGGTGCGAACTTGAAATACGAACGTTGCATCAAGGATATCTTGACGTTGTTACTGTTGTGCTACTACTGTACAAACTGTGCCCATAAGAACTTAACCTGAAACCTAAAGGTTTTGAACCGAAAGGTTCTGAGATCGAGGAGATCTTTGTCTTAACCGAAATATCTTATAGATCGAGGAGATCTTAACAGTACTGAGTTAGTGCACACCATAGTATTGCACTGATGTTCCTGGAAGTAGTTTGGCCTTGGGATCCTTGCACCGGAGTAGGCCAAATATTGCTTTAAACACACAGCGTTTCACAAACGCACAACAACAAACTGAAAAAGTTTAAAATTACAGCACATCAAAATTTTTCTGTTTCATTCCAGATTTAACCACAATTTCCAACAGCTTGTTTGTTGTCAAGATGAAAACTTTCAGAATTCCAGAAAGTACTGCAATTAGGGATGT
Source organism: Asparagus officinalis (assembly GCF_001876935.1). Taxonomy (NCBI): domain Eukaryota; kingdom Viridiplantae; phylum Streptophyta; class Magnoliopsida; order Asparagales; family Asparagaceae; genus Asparagus; species Asparagus officinalis. The sequence continues at coordinate 30,530,236 of NC_033800.1, forward strand.
TATTTTCTATCACTAACTATTGATTCTGTTGACAGGGAGCTGGATGAAAGAGTATATGTGGTTCTAGATTTGACGATGAGAACTTGGCCTGTAAGTGGTTTATCTTTGAATGGTAAGAAATTTGGTGGCTCCTAACACACATATTTTCTTTTTGCATGGGAGAATAGCTTTATACATCATCTACGGTTTCTCACGTGTTCTATAATTTCCTTGGATTACTATTCGGTGTCTTCTGTCCCTCACTGCACACTTTTGCTGTTATGCTCTTATGCATATTTTCACAGATCATGGCTTTACTGCTTTCTTGTGCATCTGGGTTTCTTCCCTACTGAGGAAAACTTCCTGCAGTCTCATGCATTTAGGATGTTTTATTATAAATTTCATATTCATATACTTTTTACTCCCCTGAGTTGTTGCCTAGTGGGTCAAAAGCATCAAAATTTTGAATTGTGCACGCTTAGAAGTTTGAAATTTGGCTATCTCATATTTACCTTTTATTTTTGTCTCTTGAGCTAGTCAATACATTCCAAGTAAACAATTTTTTACTACAGAAGCCGGAGTATAAACCTTCTAGCTGTTGATCACCTCAAACTATCTCATCCTTTTCAAAACAAATGGCAAGAAGTACACTGGTCCTCCAGAGCAGTACCTGTCAAAAAAAAATATTATTATCTGCATGGAGTGAACAAAAACTCATTCATTCCTAAATTTCTGTCATTTACTCGTGTTGTAGATTATTAATAGAGTGACAGCCGAACTTTTTAACTTCAAAGTGGTGATTTTGGCTCGTGTACGTCTCTGTTGACGTCTTAGTGATATGATATAACCCAAACGATCTTCAATACCCATATATATCTTAATTTCTGACCAAAAATTCCTAATAGTTACGCTTATTAATTTATCATAAAGTTGTCATCCTTGTACGCATGTGAAGGCAGAATTTTAATACCTAAGTAGCTTAGGATGAAAAGCTCCCCTTTCCGCTGCTTAATTGCTCTGCATGTCTTGTTCGTAACGTTAACCATTCTCTGTTTCTTATGAAAACTCAGTGATGTTATTGTTAGTATTTTCTTAGTGTTGAGACGGAGCCTAGTTAGTATATCTAAGTTAATTACTTCTGGGTGGTCGTGGGGTCTTAACCATGAAAAATGCAGGTCCTGATACCACTTGCAGTAAATTTTTAATATGCACAGTAAAAGTTAGTACTTCTTCATTGGAAGTCTGGGAATAAGAGAAGAGGAGATACGTCAATACAAGTTTTGAACTTGACCTATTAAGATGATGGGAAAAGTATTACGTCTCCGCATGAGAATATTGCTAGTCATCTTACCCCCAAAAAAAAAAAAGAAAAAAGGAAAAAAAAAACAAAGTTATTTCTTTTTCCGTGGTTGAATATTTTCTTTCTACTTCCTTTAGTTCCTAAATCAAAAGTTCAAAACCAAATTCATGAGCTAAGTTCATCGATCCCTTTCACTTTGAAAAATAAAGAGAAGATAATTGTGATCCCTTTTGAAGAAAAGAATAGCAATTTCATCTCTCAAATCCTATTCCTTTTACCCCCTTGAAACCTGCATGAAAGACCCTAGAAACACCTCTCATGCAACTTTTCTTCATTATGTGTTGTTCGCTACCAACATTTTCATCATAGGAATCATCGTCTTGTGGCCATTACCAAACAGCTGCTAGTAATTAAGCACAAGAAACTATCCTTTCTTGCTTTCATCTCATGGGATTTGAATCCTTGTGGGTTTGTAAGAAACGTAGGATCCTTTGTTATTTCCAGGAGAAAGATTAAGAAGAGTAATTTCAATTGCTCATTCATTGCTTGCAACAGACCCCATGGTTGGAAAAACATCGTGTTGTACCTGAACATGCACTGGAGGGAATGGATGTAGCGTGCAAGCTTGAATCTCAAGAAACAAGTGGTCTTATCTTGTCGACAAGCTGCTCTAGTTTCTCCATTCACCATTTTGTTTCTTTACTCACAGTTTTTGTATTTCCTCGTCCTAGCTATCTTTGTGCTCAAGGCGCTTAATTCATTGTTACACATTTTAGCCCTCACTTTATTCTGGCAACTCACAGGTTTTGAGTTGCCAATTTTGGAATTTTAATGAAGTTGTTGCTATTTTAGTTGGCCCAATAGCTTTTGTTGCTGGCCCATTTGCTACCAGGCCTAGTTCCCCTTGATATTTGTTTCAGCCTATACCTAAATGTTTCACCTCATACCCGATGGTACTCACCCCCTTTCCCATACCTGTGTCCGGTCGGCTGCCGCTGCGAGTCCCATCTCTGATCCCTGTAGGTCGGCTCCTACCATTCGTATCCTTAGCCTTCTCTCCATGTTGGCTGCCCCCTTCGCTATTTAAGTCAAGGAGATGGTAGTGGCTAGGGGAGAGAGCAGGAGGAGTGACGATGGTGAGAAGAAATTTGAGCTTTGTGCTCTCCTCTGATTTGTGGGATCCCCCTCTCTCTCTGTGAGCTTTGTGCTCCTGTGAGCTTTGTGCTCTCACCCTTTGTGCGACCCCTTCAACCTCTGAGAGAGTGATTCCCCTTTTGTGTCTTGGTGGTGCACTGCGAGAGAGAACAGGAACGGAATAGAAGCAGGCTTCGGAGCCAAACAGCGACATCGATTCTCTACAGTGTTATCAGAGACTCGTTGAGTCGTTGCCATTCCCGTCGTCTCTCGTTTCTGGCCCTCGCCGTTGATCTTCTGTCTGAAACCCTAACCTCGGTTTCGGCTCTCTTGTCTGAAACCCTAACACGTTGAGGCGCTCTCGTCTCACCTCGATGCTTCCGCCGCGTTGCTCGACGCCATCACTGCTGAAGTCGACCACCTCTCCCAACGCCACCGGACCGCCGCATGGGTAAGGTCGAAACTCTCTCCCTAGAGTTTCGCTCAGGTATATTGACTAAAAACCCAACTCTTCAGTTATCTAGTTGCTGAAAAATATTTCCTGTTTTTTGTTTTCTGCTCGTGCCAGTTGCTGTGATACCCTTGCTTATTTTTCCTGTGTGAAGTATGTCTGCTGCTAATAATTATGGTATGGTTCAATATGGTATGGTTCCGTTCAACAGAAAATCAGATTTTAGCATTTGGAAACAAAAAATAAAATGTATTTTAATTCAACAGAAGTTATTTAGGACTGTTGGTCAGACCTATTTGACTTCTGACACTGAAGAAAAAGAGCTGAAATGAATGAAAATACTTGTTCCACAATTTATTTGAACTTATCTGACTCTGTGCTTAGAAAAGTTAGAATTTTGGAATCTGCTATTTGAACTTATCTGACTCTGTGCTTAGAAAAGTTAGAATTTTGGAATCTGCTAAAACCCTTTGGGATAAATTTGAAGAACTCTATACTTGTGCTTAGAAAAGTTAGAATTTTGGAATCTGCTAAAACCCTTTGGGATAAATTTGAAGAACTCTATACTAAAACCTCTTTGCCTAGTAAAATGTTTTTGCTTGAATTTTTTTTTAAATTTAGATTGGATATGTCTAAGGACATTGAGGAGAACCTAGATGTTTTTACAAAACTTATTTCAGATATTAAGTTAACTGGTGATAAACATATAGACGACTATACTCCTATTACCCTTCTAAATGCTATTCCTGACTCATATAGTGATGTAAAATCTGCTATTAAATACGGTAGAGATGAGGTTACCCTTGACATTATGGTCAATGGTCTGAGTAAGGAATTAGATTTAAAACATTCTAAGGAAATAAAAATTCTGGTGAGGTTATGCATGTGAGGGGTAGGCCTCAGAATAGGTCTAATAACCAAAAGAATGCTAGTAATGAGGGAATCAAGTAAGAAAAAATTTAAAAATGGAAGGGGTAGATCTAAGTCCAGGTTTAAAGTTAAAAATGCTATAATTGTCATGAAACTGGTCACTTTATTAGAGATTGTCCTAAGCCTAAGAAAAATTAGCAAAATGATCATGCTAATATGGCTGTCTGTGAGGGCAAAATGGGTGAAATTTTCATGATTAATAATCCAGCAAAATGATCATGCTAATATGGCTGTCTGTGAGGGCAAAATGGGTGAAATTTTCATGATTAATAATCTGTGTGATTATGCATATTTGAACTCTGTGTTATCTGATCCTTTGTGTAAATCAGATTGGTTAGTAGACTCTGGTTATACTTTTCATATGACTCCTTTTAAAAACTTGTTTTCAAACTACAAGAAAATAGAGAATGGCTTTTTGTCAATGGCCAATGAAAAGAAATGCAATGTTTTAGGAACTGGTGATGTATGCCTTAGGTTTTCTTCGGGTTCTGTGTTTACTTTGAAGGATGTTAGGCATGTTCCTGATTTACGTTATAACTTGATTTCTTGTGCATCTCTAGAAAATGATGGTTTAGAGGGAAAATGGGGGTAAATGAGTTATGAAAATTATGAAAGGGTCGCTTGTTATTTTTACTGCTGAAAAACAAAATAACTTGTATGTTTGTCATGCTGAACCAATACTTGATTTTGTTAACTCTGTGATAGGTGATAAATCTGTTTTATGGCATAATAGGTTAGGTCACATGAGTAATAAAGGATTAAAAATTTTGCATAAAGGAGGTCACTTTGGTAGTGATAAAATATCCCCCATCCCTTTCTGTGAATCTTGTGTGTTAGGAAAACAACATAGGGTTAGTTTTCCTAATAAAATATCCCCCATCCCTTTCTGTGAATCTTGTGTGTTAGGAAAACAACATAGGGTTAGTTTTCCTACTTCTTCCTTTCCAAATCAGTCTAAGTGCACTAATATACTTGGATATTTACATGCTGATGCGTGGGGTCCCTCTAGTGTGCCTACGCATGGAGGGAACCAATATTTTCTTTCCATAATTGATGATTATTCTAGGAAAGTTTGGGTGTTACTCATGAAACAAAAATCTAAAGTTTTTGATAAATTTAAAAATTGGAAAATTATGATTGAAAACCAAATAGGAAAGAAAATTAAAACTCTTAGGACAAACAATAGTCTTGAGTTTTGTAACAAACAATTGAATGAATTGTGCACAACTTGTTCCCTACACACCCCAGCAGAATGGGGTTTCTGAAAGGATGAATAGAACTCTCTTAGAGAGGGTGAGGGATATGTTGGCCACATCTAGGCTCTACAAAAAGTTCTGGGGAGAAGCTGTTTGTATTGCAGCCTATTTGATTAATAGGTCTCCTTCTGTTCCCTTAGGAGGGAAATGCCCTAAACTTGTGTTCACGGGCAAACCTCTTAATTTAAATAATTTGAGAATTTTCGGGAGTACTGGCTATGTGTATCAAAAGATTGATAAGTTAGAACCTAGATCTAAATAATGTGTTTTCTTAGGATACCCTGAAGAGGTAAAAGGTTATAGGCTTTGGAATAAGAGTGAATCGGGGTTTAAGGTAGTGATAAGCAGAGATGTTATTTTTAATAAAAATGAATTTCCTTGTTTACCTTTACATGTTCATATTCCTGAAGATGATGCTCCAAATGAGGTGGAGCAAATGCCTTTATTAATCAACCCAAATCACTTCCTGAAGAAAAATTGAATGATATAATTATTGAAACTCAAGATGAGATTATTCCTAATGAGGTGGAGCATGATATGCGGGAAATAGATAACATGCATGATTTGAATGATTATCAACTCACTAGGGATAGAAATAAAAGAACCATTAGGAAACCTGAAAGATATAGAGATTGCAATTTGATTGATTATAAAATGTCTGAGTTTGCCTTTAATGTGTTTGAATTCCTTGAGTGCAATGAACCTAAGACTTATAGAGAAGCATTAAGGTCAAAATATTCTGAAGAATGGATTAGTGCTATGAAGAGTGAGATAGAATCCCTAAGAATTAACCAAACATGGAAACTTATTCCTAAACCTGCTAGTTGTTCTGTAGTGGACTGTAAGTGTCTGTTTAAGGTAAAACAAGAATCTGAAAGTGTTAGGTTTAAGACTAGGTTAGTATTTAAGGGATTTACTCAAAAGGAGGGAATTTATTATGCTGCAATTTTTGCTCCTGTTGTCAAATTCACTACTGTTAGAATTATGCTTGCTTTAGTTACTAATTTTAATTGGGAATTAAAATAAATGGATGTAACTACTGCTTTCTTGCATGATGATCTTGATAAAAATATTTATATGCACCAACCTAAGGGCTTTGTGGACCATAAATTGTCTGATCATGTGTGTTTGTTAAAAAAGGCTTTGTATGGTTTAAAACAATCACCTAGGCAATGGAATATTAGATTTAATAAATGCATACAATCTTTAAAGTTTAAAAGGAGTTCTGCTGATCATTGCCTGTATTATAAGAATATAGACTCTGTACCTGTATTTCTTATAATTTATGTGGATGACATGTTGATTGTTAGTCCTTGTTTGAAGTCTATTGAGCATGTTCAAAAATGTCTTTGTGAAAATTTTAACATGAAAGACTCAGGTGATGCTAAAAGAGTCCTAGGCATGAATATTATTAGGGACAAAAACAAATCTACTCTAGTTTTAAACCAAAGTTCATATGTTGAAAAAATTTTGAGTAAATTCTCTATGTCTGATGCTAAATCTGTGAATGTGCCTCTTGCTTCCCATTTTGTGTTAAGTAAGAATCATTCCCCCAAGACTAAAACTAAAATAAATGATATGAAGAAGATGTCATATTCGAATGCTATAGGATCGGTCATGTATCTCATGGTTAATATTAGGCCTGACATTGCATATGCGGTTAGTTGTTTGAGTAGATACATGTCAAACCCTGATATGCCTCATTAGAATGCCTTGAAGTGGCTTTTAAGATATTTGAAATCCTCTGTGGATGTAGGATTAACCTTCTCTAAGTGTTCTGAAGGTGTTAAACTTGTTGGCTATGTAGATTCCAATTATGCAAATGATAGAGATAATAGAAAATCTACTACTTCCTATGTGTTTACTTTGTGTGGCTCTTGCATAAGTTGGAAATCTCAACTACAACCCATTGTTGCTTTATCTACTACTGAATCTGAGTATGTTGCTACCACTGAAGCTTTTAAAGAAGCTATTTGGCTTAGGGGCCTTATATCTGAAATTGATTTTCTTGATAAAAATATGATTGTATTTTCTGATAGTCAATCTGCTATTCAACTTTGCAAAAATCCTGTTTTTCATGATAGAACTAAACATATTGATGTTAGATTTCATTACATTCGGGATATAGTTGAAAATGGTATTGTCAAGTTAGAGAAAATTCCCTCAGAATTTAATCTAACATATTGATGTTAGATTAAATTCCCTCAGAATTTAATCTAACATATTGATGTTAGATTTCATTACATTCGGGATATAGTTGAAAATGGTATTGTCAAGTTAGAGAAAATTCCCTCAGAATTTAATCTAACATATTGATGTTAGATTAAATTCCCTCAGAATTTAATCTAACATATTGATGTTAGATTTCATTACATTCGGGATATAGTTGAAAATGGTATTGTCAAGTTAGAGAAAATTCCCTCAGAATTTAATCCTGCTGACATGGGTACTAAGTGTTTGCCAGCTAAAAAATTTATCTCGTGTCAAAGAATCTTGAATTTTGACTTTGGGTAATTTTTTTCTTTGCTTTGTTTGTTGCCTTTGTGGCCTATTAACTTGCTTTGTGCTTGTTAGTAGCTTTGTGATTTTTTTCCTTTGAACTCGATGACTGTTTAGTAGAGTTCGGTCCTTTGTGGACTTGGTATGCTTGGTGATTTTATCCCGATCTTTGTGATCTGAGTTTACTTTGTGTATTCTCTCCCATTGCTTGTATCTTCTTTGTGATCATACAGGTAATGGTTTGGCGATGATGAGTCCTGCAGTTCCGTGTTTTTTCTCTGTGCACTACCTTGGGCCAAAGGTGGAGATTGCTGCTATTTTAGTTGGCCCAATAGCTTTTGTTGCTAGCCCATTTGCTACCAGGCCCAGTTCCCCTTGATATTTTCAGCTTATACCTAAATGTTTCACCTCCTACCCGATGGTACTCACCCCCTTTCCAATACCTATGTCTGGTCGGCTACCGCTGCGAGTCCCATCTCTGATCCCTATAGGTCGGCTCCTAACATTCGTATCCTTAGCTTTCTCTCCGTGTCGGCTTTCCCCTTCGCTATTTAAGTCAATGAGATGGTAGTAGCTCGGGGAGAGAGCAGGAGGAGTGACGGCGGTGAGAAGAAATTTGAGCTTTGTGCTCTCCTCTAATTTGTGCGATCCCCCCCCCCCTCTCTCTGAGCTTTGTGCTCCTGTGAGCTTTGTGCTCTCACCCTTTGTGCGACCCCGTCAACCTCTGAGAGAGTGATTCCCCTTTTGTGTCTTGGTGGTGCACTATGAGAGAGAACAGAAACTGAATAGAAGCAGGCTTATGAGCCAAACAGCGACATCGATTCTCTACAGAAGTTTCTTCATATTAGTCAGCTGAATAATGCTTTTGGATGCATGTAACAAACACTGATCTGTAAAAGGTGTAATTGACTGCTGACGCAATTTGTTCTATAATAATTGTTACATTTTTTCAGTCTTTGTTTGTGATGACTCTTAAGTTTACGAACTTAGAACTCTTTCAAATGAAGAACTCACTTATATTTCTTCAATTTTCTCTCTTCATATCAAACAAGGATTACAATAGCCCTTTATATAGGCTTCAAAAACAAAAACGTCTAGGCATACCAATAGTCACAAATTAAACTCCTATTTTAATGCCATAAAGATAAATGTCATAAATGAGTAAGTTACTCTTATTCTTCCATAACCTATGTCTCTTCACCTTCTAAACTTATGACCCTTGCACTTCTAAAACTCATTTATTCTAGCATTTTAATTTGATATTCCAACACGCCACTTCAAATCAAAATGTCTTTAAGCCAAGCATGTCTCTTAGCCTCATGAAAGTTTCACCTGATTATGGCTTGGTGAATATGTCTGCCACTTGTTCAGTGGTGTGACAATGCTTCAGTTCAATGGTGAGAAAATGAAACCGTGTATCTATGTGTTTTCTCCTCCCATGATGTACTGGGTTCTTTGCAAGCTGGATGGCTGATTTGTTGTCCACAAAAATTACGGTCGAGTCTTCTTGTGGATGATCCAACTCCTTTAATATGTTTCGCAACCAAATTGCTTCACATACTGTAGATGCAGCCGCCACATATTCTGCTTCACATGAAGATAAAGCTACAACTCCTTGCTTCTTTGAGGTCCATGAAAATGCAGTTGACCCAAGATAGAAAACATAGCCTGTGGTGCTTTTTCTCTCATCTTGATCACCTCCCCAGTCACTATCTGAGTAACCAACTAGTTGTACATTTTCATCATATGCATAGAAGAGACCCAGGTTAAGTGTGCCTTTGATATACCTTAGTATCCTCTTCGCAGCTAGCCAGTGAGATTCATTCGGTGTCTCCATATAGCGACTCACAAGTCCAACTCCATAAGTAATATCGGGCCTTGTGATCGTCAAGTATCTCAGGCTGCCAACTAGACTTTTGAAAAGAGTTGAATCCACGAAACGTCCGTCTCCTTCTCTTGATAGCTTCATTCCGATGGCTACTGGGGTGTTCACAGGGTTGCATTCATTCATCTTGAACTTCTCTAAGATCTCCTTCATGTACTTCTTCTGGGATATTAAAATCCCCTCTTGTTGCTGCTTCACTTCAATGCCAAGAAAATAGGACATTAATCCATTGTCCGTCATCTCAAATTCATTGAACATTGCCGCCTTGAATTCAGCAAGCATCTCGGTACTGCTTCCTGTGTACAATAAATCATCAACATAAAGACAAATTATTAGAAATTCGCCTCTATGGTTCCTCTTCATGTAGATGGCGTGTTCATAGGGACATTTAATGAAGCCGTTTTGATGAAGATAGCCATCAATTCGGGCGTTCCACGCCCGTGGTGCCTGCTTTAAGCCATACAAGGCTTTCTTCAAATGGTACACTTTGTCTTCTTGCCCTTTCATAAGAAAGCCTTCTGGTTGTTGCACGTACACCTCTTCCTCAAGAACGCCATTGAGGAATGCTGACTTGACATCCAAATGATATATATTCCACCTGTGATGAGCTGAAAGTGAAATTAATAGTCTCATCGTATCTAGTCGAGCAACCGGAGCAAAGACTTCTCCATAGTCGATGCCGTACTTTTGTTTGTAACCTTTCGCTACAAGCCTCGCCTTGTACCGATCAACTTCACCATTTGCTGTGCGCTTGATCTTGTACACCCACTTGACCCCTATTGCCTTGTGATTTTGTGGAAGAGTTGTCAACTCCTAAGTGTCATTCTTTTGGATGGCGTGGATCTCCTCCTCCATTGCTGTTCGCCAATAATATTCTTTTACGGCTTCTTGAAAAGTGAGAGGTTCATGATCAGCATATAAGCAGAAAAGATTTGACTCTTCATCTTCTTCTATCTGCTCATAGATCTCCCTGAGGCTTCTCATTTTGATGGGACCTCGTTGCATGGTAGATTCGCTGCTACTACTTTCCCCAGAAGATGGAGAACCTCTTGCAGGAGAGGGTGTAGAGTGTGGAGGAGATGGTGGTGTAGCTAGTGATGGTTCCTCATGTAGAGACTCATCAGGTTCATTCTCCACGGGTTGATCTTCATTGCTCCAGTTCCATGCTTCTTCTTCATTAAAGACAACGTCTCTACTAACAACTAGTTTCTTGGTTAGTGGATTGTAGAGCTTGTATGCCTTCGACTCCTCGCTATATCCGATGAAAATGCATTTTTCACCGCGATTGTCAAGCTTCTTCCTTTTGACTTCAGGTACTTGAGCATATGCAACACAACCAAAAATTCGTAGGTGTGCCATACTAGGCGTGTAACCGCTCCATGCCTCTTGAGGTGTCTTATTCTTCACTATCTTTGTGGGGCATTGGTTGAGCAAATAAGCTGAGCATGCCACGGCTTCTGCCCAGAACTGCTTTGGTAATCCCTTTTCTTTGAGCATGGTTCTTGTCATGTCGAGGATGGTCCGGTTCTTTCTTTCTGCAATGCCATTTTGCTGTGGTGTGTAGGCAGTAGTAAACTGTCTCTTTATACCTTGCTCCCTGTAATATTCTTGAAATAGATTTGAGGTGTACTCACCACCTCGGTCAGATCGAAGAATTTTTAGCTTGTGGCCGCTCTCTGCTTCAACTAAAGCTTTAAAATGCTTGAATGTAGTAAAGGCAGCAGATTTTTCTTTAAGAGTGTACACCCACAACTTTCTACTGAAGTCATCAATGAAAGTTATAAAATATCTATTACCTCCCAAAGAGACGGGATCGATCGGTCCGCAGATGTCGGTGTGAACAAGTTGCAATGGTACACTTGCTCTCCATGATTTTCCACTGGGAAAAGGAAGTCGCGGTTGCTTGCCGATTACACAACCTTCACAAATATGATTCGGTGGATCAATTGTTGGTAGACCTCGTACCATGCCAGCTGTAGACAACAACTTCAAACCGCTGAAGTTTAGATGGCCGAAGCGAAGATGCCACCTCCATGACTCATTCTCCATGAGTCCTTGAAAACACTTGTCGACTTTCGTGTTTAGATGCAAGGGAAACATGCGGTTCCTTGTCATCTTAACACAAGCTATGAGGCCTCCATTTGTATTTTTCAACCAAAGATGGTTGTTCTCCATATATACTTTGTATCCCTTTCCGAGTAATTGACCGATGCTAAGAATATTACTTTTCATGTTAGGAATATAGTAAACATCGGAAATATACTCGGGCTTACCATCCTTTTGGTAGATCTTAATCTTCCCTTTGCCTTCAACCGGGAGTTTTGAAGAATCTCCGAGGCTCACACTTCCATGAACTCCTTCTGCGAGTTCCATGAAAAGTTCTTTCTTCCCGCACATGTGGTTGCTAGCACCCGAGTCAAGGTACCAAGCATCATTCTCAACACTTGAATCATCATTAGCAAGAAGAAGCGTAGAGTTGTTACCCACATCATTTGTTGCTTCGGCAAGATTGGTTTGGTCTTCAGTTTTGTGCCAACAATTTGAAGCATAGTGCCCAAACTTGTGACAGTTATAGCACTGAACATTCTTGTTGCTTCCACGCCCAGGTGTGGATCTTCCACGATTGCTTCGTCCTCGTCCTCTAAAGCTTTGGGCCTCCACTTGATTTTGAGTGGTTTGCTGTTGGGGTTGATTTTGAGTGGTTTGTTGTTGGGGACCACGTCCTCTGCCTCTACCACGACCACGACCACGACCTCTTGCTTGTGAGCCTTGATTACTTAGAGTCAATGTTGACTCTAGTACTTGCTCCAAAACTATGGAACTAGCCTTCTTTTGCATTCGTTGTTCATGAACTTGGAGAGATCCCAAGAGCTCCTCTATTGAGATATCCTCCAAATTCTTTGACTCCTCAATTGCCGCCACCACGTGCTCGAATTTTGATGTGAGGGATCGGAGCAACTTCTCCATCACTCGGATGTCCTCCATCTTCTCTCCATTTCTCCTTATTTTATTCACAATTAGAAGTAATCGTGAATAATAATCGGAGATTTGTTCTTCATCTTTCATTTGAGCGGCTTCAAGATCGCCCCTCAAAGTTTGGAGGCGAATTCGCTTCACCCGCTCGACACCTTTGTAGATGGTCGTAAGGATTTCCCATGCTTCCTTGCTTGTCGTTGCTTCGGCAACTCTCTCAAAGGTAGACTCGTCCAACCCTTGATAGAGTAGAAAACGAGCCTTGCTATCCTTCTTTCTTTGTTCTCTGAGAGCCTTCTTCTCTTCGGCGGTATAGGTGGCTTCTACTTCTGGTGTAGGTTCCGTGAACCCATCAATGATCAGCTCCCACAACTCTTGAGAACCAAATAAGGCTCTCATTTGGATTGACCAACTCTCATAGTTATCTTTCAATAATTTGGGCACTTGAGGATTGACAAGATTATTTGTGGTAGCCATGAGAAGAAGAGAGAATGGGAAAATTGGATCAAGTGGCTCTGATACCACTGATGACTCTTAAGTTTACGAACTTAGAACTCTTTCAAATGAAGAACTTACTTATATTTCTTCAATTTTCTCTCTTCATATAAAACAAGGATTACAATAGCCCTTTATATAGGCTTCAAAAATAAAAACATCTAGGCATACCAATAGTCACAAATTAAACTCCTATTTTAATGCCATAAAGATAAATGTCATAAATGAGTAAGTTACTCTTATTCTTCCATAACCTATGTCTCTTCACCTTCTAAACTTATGACCCTTGCACTTCTAAAACTCATTTATTCTAGCATTTTAATTTGATATTCCAACAGTTTGTCCAGGTTCCATTATTTTCTTTTTCTTTTGGCCCATTTTGTAATCTGAACTATCATGATACTTCCACTATTTATTATCTGGTTTGAAATATTTATTTCATGTTTAAATGTCTATGACAATTGAGTAAATTAACAAAAACATATAGCCGTTTATAGAGAATAAAACTGGGAAGAAATATTAATACTGAAACTTGCTTTTGATTTTCTTGCTTTGACTTGTACATAGGTTATATATTTTTGTCCTTTTACTTCTATGTTCCCAATTCTGATTACCACTAGTTACAACATTTGTTTCACCAATGAAAACAGGTATGCTATGGAACTAGTAGCCATACTCAAGAAACAAACTTTTAGCACATTAACTTATGATTGTCTTTGTCAAATTCACAAACGTGATTGAATCATATGCTTTTAAGGTTAGCGCTAAGTACAGAGCTCCATTGTTTTAATTTTATGTTTGAAATTTGGTAGTCCATGTTGGAAATCAAATTGTAATCTCTTCCACAGAAGGCTCAGTCATAATTGCAGTCATGAAATAAGAACCGGAGAGAATGGAAAGCAGTTAGGCACCATTGTTATTTATAATCGTGATATACATAAATCAAATCCCCTTATCTTCATTCAGAATATATGCTAAAATACAACAAGGAGGTATATCGTGTGGATTCAAGCCAGAACCACTGTTTCAACAGCACTAAGAAGAGTTGCATCATGCTGATGTTCGCCTTCCCATATCTCAGGAATCGCTTCCTTAATGTTGTGAATGCTCTCAAGTGCTATGTCTGCTCCTGGAACGTGTACCGAGCTCCCAACCTGCACATGTAAGGTGATAAGTTTTGTGCTGGACTAAGTTATTATTAAATGATTATGTATATGCTTTTTTCGATTTGTTGCTATTTACATTTGAGGGCAGCTTCTTTTAAAATTTATATATTTTATGAAGTTATCTAGCCAAAGCTAGTATTTCCATACACACCTCCAAATTTGCTTGGGAGTTTACATCTATGCTCATTCTTGCGGATTGGTGCAATTCTTTGCATTCACCAGTTCATCTCAGCTGGAGTTGGTTAAATTTTTACCCATGTATGAAATAACTATGACATGCATCCCAGTGTGTTACAGTTTAGAATAACTAAAATGGAACAAGAAATGGAGGAGCTAGCATAGTACTAAATATTAACTCCATCAAGCGGTGTCCGATAATGCAGCCAAAAAAGGATTGATGGAATTTTTATGGTTTCTACAGATTGATGTGACAGTGCGAAGTCCGGCTTCCTTTCCTGCTGCTATGTTGCGAACGCTGTCGTCAAAGAACAGCTGCACCCAAAAAAGTTTCCATTTACAAACGATGTTAGAAAATAGAAATTAGGAAATCAACGGAGACAGCATGATCAGCCAATTTTTACTGTTTTCTTGGGATCAATGTTTGCAATCTTAATTGCAGCTTTCATGGCTTCCAAAGAGGGTTTGCACAGAATTCGAACTTTGGATTTTGTGTTACTTGCACCATCACAATCGGTCACATCATCAGTCTCTGAATCACTTCCACTGAAGAAACCATGATTATTTGGGTTTTCTGGTACAGATCCATTCTCCTTATCATCTTTGTTGTTGAGTAGAGTAGGTTGGTTCAATGTCTCAAAGCATATAATTCCTTCAAAGCAATCTTCTATGCCGAGCCGACTAAGAACTTTTACAGCATGAGCTTTATCAGCATTGGTAAAAATCTGTAAATGACACGCAAATGTTTTCATTTATAAATGTAATGATGAGATCATCTATAAAAGAATTCAAAATTTCATACCCATGCTTCTTCTTAGATTATTTCAATACGCATATGTTTCTGTTTGACAACAATGAATGATCTCAATATTTGTGTCGGATTAACGTACTATTTTCCTTTGTGGCATGGAAAGAAGTAAATTCTTGAGCACTGGATCAGGCTTCAAAGAGTCATATGGCAACCTTCCGTGTGCATAAGCATGAAATTCATCATCATCAAATTCAAAACCTAGTGCCTGTAAAGAGGAAGAGAAGCATGAGAATCAGCTTGAAGACTAAGACTAAATCAATGCATTAAGTTCAAGGGTTACAACACAATGCAGAGCATGCTAACATGAATTTGTCTAGTTTTAATCCTATATTCTCTTAATCCATAGAAAACATATCCTCAATATATGATTATGGGTTTTTGACACTTTGTTTACTGTAGGTTCTCATTTCCAATCGCGCGCGTAGAATTTTGTAGTCATGTACATATTGATAGGAACATCACCGTATCCTTCTTCTTCTTTTCATAAGCTTACTCTTGCTACTATAAAAACAAATGAGCGCGTGTATGAGTTATAAACCTTGAGACCAGCCATTGTAGTTCCATGTTCCTTATAGAGATCCACACACATCTGAGGTACTTTGCTTTCTTCAATTTTTAGATGGTGCAGCATGTAATCTGCAATTTAAGGCAATAGTTTGAACATTGAATCAGTCATTTGTGACCAAATTAATTTTGTGTGCTTAAATGCTTTATCAATGTGCTAAATTTAAGGAGAAAAAGAACAACTGTTGATATTAAGTGAGATAAGTCATGAGCATATCATGGGATAAATCTACGTTCCAAATACACCTTGAATATTCTTGCGACAAGCTAAGTTGACGCCAGAGCTCAAAGGATACAAAGTGTCATCCATGTCTGAAGACAAACAGATGGCGATTAGTGTTTAGGCACAAGTATAACCAACATTTATTATTACATAGATAAGGGGAAATGCCATTAAAATGGTACCGAAGAGTAAGCACTCATATTTGGCTTGGGTTGTGACGGGATCCATTCTCCAAACGAGAAGCCTGCAGAATGCATAGAATGAACGAAAAGAAAAATAATTAGCTGTTTCAGAAAGAACACATAACTATGTAAAAGATGATCGCTAATATGAGATATTACTAAAGTTGGCACAGGACAAGCATTAATTCATTCAACAATTAGTTAGACAAGTATTGGCAAAAAAGTAATCCAATATTAATCAAGAATTCAAGATCAACATGGAATCCTGTGAGAAAATTATGATTGAGTCAATGGTGGGTATAGAACTGAATCATTTACTGCAGGGACATCCTTTCAAGCCCAGGTATGAAGCAAGCCAAGCTTGATGCATTGTATAGACAAAAGAAAATGGACACGTCATGCGTATATAATTGTTACCTCCAAAATAGCCCTTCAGGGAACAAAACTTCAGACAGTCTGGGGGGCTGGATGATTTAAATTAAGTTCAATGGTCTCTGTATTTATACACATATAAAGGCGCCTTTAATGGGGCGGTTGGAATATGACACATCCAATATGAACACAGTGGGATGAAGAAAGCGTAATCTCTTATCGGTAGATAATGTATCAAGACTCTGCTTTAGTTCTTGGTCACTTTCCAATAGCCTTAAGTGCCTTTCCACATAGACAAAAAAGGAACTAGCATAGAGAAAAGTGATGCTTTGATTAGTGATTCAGTAGAGATATCCTTCTAGGATGCCACTGGCCAATTTTTCTTGACACGATCAATTCCAAAGTCGCCATGTTGAGACCCGCTATTTGTCCACTGCATGTCCTAAGATTCCAAGACTGTTGACATTGGTGTCTCACCTTAGCCCTCTTTTTTGGGAATTTATGGAGTATATGTCATCCGAAGTTGTCAAAGAGGCAGCAAGTATGAGGTTTGTGGAGGAGGTTTATTCTTTGGGTAGGTGGTACTGGACAGTGCTGATCAGAATGAATTAAGTTTACTTGCACTATTCCTACAGTGATTTGTCATCTTCAACCATTAGATAAATTATGCTCCAAAGAATCAAATGTTACTTTTATTCGTCTTAGCCTACTGAAATACTTCTCTCTGAAGTTGCTCAAAAGTTTCTGATGCCAACTTAGAGCATGGAAAGTTAAAACATTCGTGTTTAAGCTTCACTGAGAACAAGAGAACTGGATATTTTATGCCCTGTCTGATTGATTCCATGAATTTCATTAACTTATTTACTTCCCCATGCAGTAGCATATCTCACGGACAAAGAACGAACAAAGATGATCAAAGGTGGAATACATCAATATTGATGTCTTAAAGAGAAATTATAGGCTCCTATTAATGACCAAATTTGATGTCAGTTTACAAATGCATGAAGTCAGATTTCTCTTGGCCTGCAAATTCATGGTAAACCTCGGTGTATCAGTAACGAAGATCATTGGTTCACTATCATGGTTACATTATTTGATTGATAAGTACAATGGATTTATATTTTGTTTACATAGCCTTTAATGACTGCTCCAAGTGAAAATAGTTTACTAACATTTCCTATCACTTGTTAAACATATACGAACAGATTTGCCTTCAGTTTAGCATATTGAAACATGGAAATTAAGAACTTTGGTTATATTAATATCTAGTGGTTGTCTTTAATGTTCATGTTTCACTGTCTATTCCTAGCCAAAATGAATGAGGGTCGCATTTGCTAGCCACCTGCCAGCAAAAAATCTAGTCGCGGGTGCAGGTGCAAAGGCATACGTTTTAAGAGGGGTTTCGGTTGCACCCCTAACAATCTAGAATTTACATTTTAAAGCCTTCTATAATTATAATTTGTCTCCCAATGTTTTAAAATTTTTACATCCCACCTTATTTTCAAGTAATTTGCATTTAGCATTTACAAATTCGTAGCTCATTTTCATTCAGCTCATTTGAAATTAGTAGCTCCTTTTCATTTAGGTAACTTTTTCTGGATCCGCCACTTTTCAGCCGCCCACATTTTTTGTCAGCAGCCCACTCTTTTAGACAAAGGAAGAATTCGGTGCCGCTTCTGTTGAGAAATTAAAAGGGTGGTGGGTCCCACCAATAAACTATTATCAGTGACGGGTCCCACTAATAATAAAATTTAGGGGTTTTTGTTTTTAGGCCCATTTGTTTACTCCTCTTTATCTTTAAACCCAAGTTCTATCACTTGTATCTTGAAGCCCAACTCTCTTTTTGTATTTATCTTTAAACTCAATCTCCAAAATACAATACTTTCAGCACTTGTATTTATACAGAATCACCAAAATACCCCTTGGGCCCATATAAACCAGTATCTCTCATCATCTTACCTTTTTTTAACTCAGCACTAAATTAAAAAACGACAGCCCCCTTGCCACCGTCGCTAGTCTCTAACCGTCGTCGCTCCGTTGCCCTTGCCCATCTCCTCATCGTCTCCAGTCGCCGTCTCCGTTTGCCCACCACCCGTCTCTAACCGTCGTCTACTTCAACCACCGTCTCCAGTCGTTTTGTTAATGGGCAAGTTTGAATGAGTCTAAAACGTTGGGTTTCTAGAATGAGGGTGCAGCATTCATGGAGACCAAGACCAATGAGACAGCTTTGAATGAATAATTAGCTTTCTTAGCTGCTCATAATCATGTTTTTTTGTCGTTGTTTGATAATTGCTTCCTTATTGTAAGTGAGGAGGTGACAGGGTGAAGGGTTTTCTTGTTGAAAGGCGAGGGAGTAGGTCACTGGAGGGTGGGTCGCCAGCAGACAGAAATGTTAAGGCCAGAGAGAGAGAGGAATGATATATGAAAATGGGAAAGAAGGAAGAAGCGGGTATTTCTTTTGTCACCTGTAAGTATATCACGTTATAATATAAGTATAACACGTTAACCTGTAAGTATATCACGTTATAATGTAAGTATAGCATGTTAACCTGTAAGTATAGCACGTTATAATGTAAGTATAGCACGTTAACCTGTAAGTATAGCACGTTATAATGTAAGTATAGCACGTTAACCTGTAAATATAGCATATTATAATGTAAGTATAGCACGTTAGTCTGTAAGTATAGCACGTTAGTCTGTAAGTATAACACATTAACCTGTAAGTATAGCACGTTATAATGTAAGTATAGTACGTTAACCTGTAAGTATAGCACATTATAATGTAAGTATAGCACGTTAGCATGTAAGTATAGCACATTATAATGTAAGTATAGCACGTTAACCTGTAAGTATAGTACGTTATAATGTAAGTATAGCACGTTAGTCTGTAAGTATAGCACGTTAGTCTGTAAGTATAACACGTTAACCTGTAAGTATATCACGTTATAATGTAAGTATAACATGTTAGCCTGTAAGTATAGTACGTTATCCAGTGAGTATAGCACGTTAACCCGTAAGTATAGCACGTTACCCAGTAAGTATAACATGTTACCCAGTATAGCACGTTATCCAAGAAATCAAGGGAAGACAATGGTGAGTATTGGCTACTCATTTGTCTCTTTTGTTATATTCAGCCTCACTATTATTTTTCTTTCCCTTTGCTAGCACTTGCATTCAACTAACATAAACCTTAAATTACCAGAATTTATTTTCAAGGGTAAAAAAATAACTTCATCAGGCTTCAGCACATAACATCGGTTAACCCCCATCAATTAGCATCATACTAAATGAAGTAAGTAGATAAACTACACCATAGTGCTCTAAAAATTATTCTCAACCAATTGAATTTTACCTCACCATAAAAAATTAAGCATAATTATGCACCAAAATAATAAATATAGCGTCCAAATAAAACCAGTTCTTAAAAAAACCTAACCACCTCATCATGTGAATTACATCTCACCAATCGCCCCCATACATTACAAACACATCAACACACCCGTACATTACAAACGCATCAATATAGCTTCGTTTCAAGGGCGGCGAGGCAGCGGGCAACGAAGATGACGGCTAGAGATGTGCGATAAAAGAAATACCCGCTTCTTCATTCTTCCCTATTTTCATATATCATTCCTCTCAATCTGATCTTAACATTTCCTTCTGCTAGCGACCCACCCTCAAGTGACCTCCTCCCTCGCCTTTCAATAGGAAATCCCTCCACCCTATCGCCCCCTCACTTATAATACGAAAGCAATTATCAAACAACGACAAAAAGACATGATTATGAGCAGCTAAGAAAGCTAATTATTCATTCAAAGCTGGCTCCTTGGTCTTGGTCTCCATAAATGCTGCACACTCATTCTAGAAACCCAACGTTTTAGACTCATTCAAACTTGTCCATTAACAAAATGGCTGGAGACGGTGGCTGGAATAGACGGCGGCTAGAGACGGACGGTGGGCAACAGAGATGATGGCTGGAGACGGCGGCAAACTTGTCCATTAACAAAATGGCTGGAGACGGTGGCTGGAATAGACGGCGGCTAGAGACGAGCGGACGACGGTTGGAGACTGGCGATGGTGGCAAGGGGCCTGTCGTTTTTTAATTTAGGTCTGAGTTGAAAAGGGTAAGATGATAAGAGATACTGGTTTATATGGGGCCAAGGGGTATTTTGGGGATTCTGTATAAATACAAGTGATGAAAGTATTGTATTTTGGAAATTGGGTTTAAAGATAAATGTAAAAAGAGTGTTGGGCTTCAAGATACAAGTAATAGTACTTGGGTTTAAAGATAAAGAGGAGTAAATAAATAGGCCTAAAAACAAAATGCCCTTAAATTTATTAGTGCATAGTATTTCTCAAACACTCTAAATAGGGCCTAAACTCTTTAGGAAAATTCATCCCAGAAACAACTCCTCTCATAGAAGAGTAAGAGAGAAAACGCAGAGAGAGATTGTGAGAGTTCTTAGAGTGTATCTGATCAAGAGATGGTGTTCTCTTTGATCTATTCTTTTGGGATATAAAAGAATTTGGCATCGTCGTTGCACCGTGGAGTAGCTCCGAAGGAGTTAACCACGTATATCTGTGAGTACTCTGGTTGATCTTGTGCCTTTATTTTGTGTATTGCATCTCCGTTAGAGGCGTTCTTATTGGGGTGTACCCTAACAGAAACGTGGCCAGCGAGAACTCCCTTGCGATGATCAGAGCGGAGAAGAAGTTGGTTTACTGCTCATTTTGATTTAAGTTTATCTAATTAGTGGTAAATTAGTCTTATTTTAAAAATCTTTGAATTTTCTATGAATCTGGAATGCGCTGATCTATTCACGAATACGGGAAAGACGTAATCTTTCGCCATGGGATCTACAGTTGAAGACAACAGGCTTCGAATTGAGAAGTTCGGTGGCCAAAATTTCAGGTATTGGAGGATACAAATAGAAGATTATTTGTACCAGAAGGATCTCTTCCTACCCCTCCAAGGAGAGGCGGGGAAACCTGAGAAGATGGACGACGATAAGTGGAAGGTGCTCGATCGTAAAGCACTTGCCACCATCAGGCTCAACCTTCACCAGCATGTGACTTACAACGTCTCGCATGCGACCACCACCAAGGAGTTGATGGAGGCTTTGGAGGCGCTGTATGAGAAGCCGTCTGCTTCAAATAAGGTGTACTTGATGAAGAAGCTATTCAATCTCAAGATGCAGCAAGGAGCTCGCGTGGCGGACTTCTTGAACGAATTTCAGGCTGTGGTGCAACAGCTTGCTGCAGTAGATCTAAAGTTCGACAACGAGATCCAAGCTCTTCTGCTACTTTCTTGTCTACCAGATTCATGGGAGAATATGGTAATGGCGGTGAGCAACGCTAATGGCAATGACAAGATGAAGCTCGACACAGTGGTTGGGGCAATTCTGGATGAAGAATCTCGCCGCAAAGTCTCAGGAGCTGAGGCCTCTACCAGTGGGAGTGCTCTGCATGTCGAGGCACGAGGGCGTGCACAGAAGAAGGGTAGGGGACGACGAGGCCAATCAAAATCCAGAGGGAAGTCTAAAGGGCCTAACCCGAATGGTTACGGTAAAGGGAAGTGCTTCAGATGCGGTAAGAAGGGCCACTTTGCACGGGACTGCAGAGTTACTGTTCAAGCATCAGCAGGGGATGATCGGGCTGACGGTGCAGCCAATCTCATGCACGAGACGGATTCGGATGCACTTCTCCTATCCCTAGAAGACAAAAGTGATGCGTGGGTCATCGACTCTGGCGCATCTTTTCATGCAACCTCACAACAAAAGCTGCTTTCATCGTTCGTGAAGAAGGACTTGGGGACAGTCTATCTTGGCGACGATCAACCTTGTAAGGTTTCCGGGAAGGGAAATTGTACCCTCAAGATGGAGGGCGGGACCACCTTGACGCTGAATGATGTTCGGCATGTACCAGATCTCAGGCGAAATCTTATATCAGTCGGGCAACTGACTGACTCCGGTTACAGAGTATCCTTCGAGCAGAGAAGCTGGAAGGTGTCCAAGGGTGCCCTGGTGGTGGCACACAGCAAACACGAGGGATCTCTCTACATCGCCAACGGGAAGATCGACCACTTGCTTGCCGCAGGACAAGCATCATCATCATCATCCGTCGACTGCATGACTTGGCATCGACGACTTGGCCACATGAGCGAGAAGGGGATGCAGATTATGGCCGCGGGAGAGAGGCTTCCGGGTCTGAACAAGATCGATCTGACTTTCTGTGAGGACTGCATCCTAGGCAAACAAAAGAAGGTGAGCTTCAACAAGACCGGACCGGCTCCAAAACTGCAGAAATTGGAGTTGGTGCCTGTAAGTATAGCACGTTCACTCGTAAGTATAGCACGTTAACCTGTAAGTATAGCACGTTAACCTGTAAGTATAGCACGTTAACCTGTAAGTATAGCACGTTAACCTGTAAGTATAGCACGTTAACCTGTAAGTATAGCACGTTAACCAGTAAGTATAGCACATTAACCTGTAAGTATAGCACGTTATCCTGTAAGTATAGCATATTAATCAGTAAGTATAGCACGTTACTCTGTAAGTATAGCACGTTGACCAGTAAGTATAGCATGTTACCCTGTAAGTATAGCATGTTATCCTGTAAGTATAGCACATTAACCAGTAAGTATAGCACGTTACCCTGTAAGTATAGCACGTTAACCAGTAAGTATAGCACGTTAACCTGTAAGTATAGCACGTTAACCTGTAACTATAGCACGTTAACTAGTAAGTATAGCACGTTAACCTGTAAGTATAGCACGTTAACCTGTAAGTATAGCACGTTAACCTGTAAGTATAGCACGTTAACCTGTAAGTATAGCACATTAACCTGCAAGTATAGCATGTTAACCAGTAAGTATAACACGTTAATCTGTAAGTATAGCACGTTAACCTATAAGTATAGCACGTTAACTTGTAAGCCAGCATATTAACCAGTAAGTATAGCACGTTATCTTGTAAGTATAGCACGTTATCTTGTAAGTATAACATGTTATCCAAAAAATCAAGGGAAGACAATGGTGAGTATAGCACGTCATATCCAGCTTCACTACTATTTTCCTTTCCCTTTGCTAGCACTTGCATTCAACTAACATCCACGTAAGTATAGCACGTTATCTTGTAAGTATAGCATGTTATTCAAGAAATCAAGGGAAGACAATGGTGAGTATAGCACGTCATATCCAGCTTCACTACTATTTTCCTTTCCCTTTGCTAGCACTTGCATTCAACTAACATCCACATTAAAGTACCAGAATTTATTTTCAAGGGTAAAAAGATAACTTCACCAGGCTTCAACACATAACATATGTTAACCCCCATCAATTACCATCATACTAAATCAAGTAAGTAGATAAACTACACCATAGTACTCTAAATATTATTCTCAATCAACTGAATTTTACATCACCATCAAAAATTAAGCATAATTATGCAAAAATAAATAAATATAGCATCCAAATAAAACCAGTTCTTAAAAAAACTTAACCACCTCATCATGTGAATTACATCTCACCAATCGCCCCCATACATTACAAACACATCAACACACCCGTACATTACAAACGCATCAATATAGCTTCGTTTCAAGGGCGGCGAGGCAGCGGGCAACGAAGATGACGGCTAGAGATGTGCGATAAAAGAAATACCCGCTTCTTCATTCTTCCCTATTTTCATATATCATTCCTCTCAATCTGATCTTAACATTTCCTTCTGCTAGCGACCCACCCTCAAGTGACCTCCTCCCTCGCCTTTCAATAGGAAATCCCTCCACCCTATCGCCCCCTCACTTATAATACGAAAGCAATTATCAAACAACGACAAAAAGACATGATTATGAGCAGCTAAGAAAGCTAATTATTCATTCAAAGCTGGCTCCTTGGTCTTGGTCTCCATAAATGCTGCACACTCATTCTAGAAACCCAACGTTTTAGACTCATTCAAACTTGTCCATTAACAAAATGGCTGGAGACGGTGGCTGGAATAGACGGCGGCTAGAGACGGACGGTGGGCAACAGAGATGGCAACGGAGACGGCGGCTGGAGACGAGCGACGACGGTTGGAGACTGGCGATGGTGGCAAGGGGCCTGTCGTTTTTTAATTTAGGTCTGAGTTGAAAAGGGTAAGATGATAAGAGATACTGGTTTATATGGGGCCAAGGGGTATTTTGGGGATTCTGTATAAATACAAGTGATGAAAGTATTGTATTTTGGAAATTGGGTTTAAAGATAAATGTAAAAAGAGTGTTGGGCTTCAAGATACAAGTAATAGTACTTGGGTTTAAAGATAAAGAGGAGTAAATAAATAGGCCTAAAAACAAAATGCCCTTAAATTTATTAGTGCATAGTATTTCTCAAACACTCTAAATAGGGCCTAAACTCTTTAGGAAAATTCATCCCAGAAACAACTCCTCTCATAGAAGAGTAAGAGAGAAAACATAGAGAGAGTTTGTGAGAGTTCTTGGAGTGTATTTTGATCAAGAGAGAGTGTTCTCTTTGATCCAATTCTTTTGGAATATAAAAGAACCGGGCATCGTTGTTGCACCGTAGTAGTTCCGAATGAGTGAGCTACGTATATCTATGAGTACTATGATTAATTTTGTTCCTTTATTCTGAGTATTGCGTTTCCGTTTGAGGCATTCTTATTGGTGTGTATCTTAACAACTGGCATCAGAGCCCGACTTAGAGTATATATATATATGCTTATCATATGCTCTATGGTTGCCACTAAAAGTGGATCCTCCACATCATAAATTAAGTTAAATTATTATTTACTCTTTTAAAGCACTGGGCACTATTCACGAATACGATACTATTCACCAGTAAGATACTATTTACAAGGAGTTGATGGAAGCCTTGGAGGTGCCGTATAAGAAGTCGTCTGCTTCAAATAAGGTGTACCTGATGAAGAAGCTGTTCAATCTAAAGATGTAGTAAGGAGCTCCCGTGGTGGACTTCTTGAACGAATTTCAGGCTGTGATGCAACAGCTTGCTACAGTAGATCTTAAGTTTGACAATGAGATCCAAGCTCTTCTGCTACTTTCTTGTCTACCAGATTCATGGGAGAATACGGTGATGGCGGTGAGCAACGTCAATGGCAATGACAAGATGAATCTCGACATAGTGAATGGGGAAATTCTGGATGAAGAATCTCACCGCAAAGTCTCAGGAGCTGAGGCCTCTAGCAGTGGGAGTGCTCTGCATGTCGAGGCACGAGGGCGTGCGCAAAAGAAGGGTAGGGGACAACGAGGCTAATCAAAATCCAGAGGGAAGTCTAAAGGGCCAAATCCGAATGGTTACGATGAAGGGAAGTGCTTCAGATGTAGAAAGAAGGGTCACTTTGTACGGGACTGCAGAGTTTCTATTCCAGCATCAACAGGGGATGATCAGGCTAATGGTGCAGCCAATCTTATGCACGAGATGGATTCGGATGCGCTTCTCCTATCCCTAGAAGACAAAAGTAATGCATGGTGTTAGACCCTAATGCCACTAGGAAAGAACCCTAGAGGGGGGTGAATAGGGTTTATGCTAATCTAATTCGATTTAATGCCAATTAAAAACTTATTAACAAGTTATTCTAGCAAATAAGATATGCAACAATTATATGCAAGGATAAACAATATAAACAAGGGTAAACAAAATAGTGGACAATATAAACAAAGAGGCAATGACAATATAAACAAGGGTAAACAAAATAGTGGACAATATAAACAAAGAGGCAATGACTAAATAAGATGAACAAAAAAGAGTGCGCCAATAACAAAATAGTGGACAATATAAACAAAGAGGCAATGACTAAATAAGATGAACAAAAAAGAGTGCGCCAATTCAAACTCAAACAAGTAATATGATCACGGAGTTCGGATCTTCCGTCCTACGTCTCTGCTCCCCACTCCCAGGGAGAAATCCACTATTATACTGAGTTTTTAATGCTCACCCAAAAACGTTTACACCACACATTATTGATTTTTAATGCTCACCGATAAACGTTCATAATCACTCACAATGTAACTACACAAATACCACCTCAAGTGTTGGCCTCTCACGTTTCTCCCTCAAGTGCTCGGAATTACTACCTCTTACTAGGTTTTACTACCGACACCACTACTCTTGGGACCGATCACGTCGCTCACCTCTACACTCCTCTTGGTGTACTTGTGTAATACAATGTGAACCTCACAAATTAACGCTTAATACAACAAATGATTTATTCTCTAAACAAGGTAAGAACTCAATTAAGCTCAATTCAATGTTACAACTTCTCACAAACCCAAATATACTATATATGAAAATAATAAAAGCTCAATGTGGGTGTGTGTAACAAAAAGATTAAATAAAAAAATTAAACTCTAATAAATCTGGCTTTAATAAAAATGATTAACAAACAAATAAATATAAAGCAAGAAAGAGTTTAGGGAGACTTCTCTACAGATCAAGAGTGAGAGAGAGAATGGAATGAAGCTCAACCACCAAAGATTATCTCCTCTTGCTCTTATGAAAATTTCTTCACAAACAAACTTGAAATGAACACTAAAACAAACTTAAACCCTTGTTAAACTTTTGTAAACTTATATAAATAATTTTCTTAGGTGAAAACAAAGCTGGGTATGAGGGGGGTATATATAAGGAACCCCAATATCAAGAAAACCTAACAAAAAGACCAAAAAAAATCAAAACAGTACAAAGCTGAAAAAACTAGCCATTACAGCATCAATCGACTGACGGGTTCGATCATTCGACTAATGAGCTGACCGTTACAGACAGCTCAGAGCTCATCAGTCGACTGAAAACCTCGTCAGTCGACTGAAGACCTCGTCAATCGACTGAAGACCTCATCAGTCGACTGATCAGTCGACTGAATAAAAAACATAAACCTTTTGCAATTACAGGCGATTTGTTCAGTCGACTGAACCCATGTATCAATCGACCGATAACACATTATTAGCCTGATTTAAATAGTAAAATTGATTTTTGAAGTGCCTTTAAAAATAGCAAATAAATTCTAAAAATTATAAAACTTTAGAAAATGATTATAAACATGATAATAAACATATTACAAAAAGAATTTTTGGAATAACACTTCATATTTGTGAAAACTCATCATTTTACAAAACTAGTCAAAACATGAAATGCCAACATACTTGTTTTTTTTACCTTTTGACTTAAACACAATTTTAAAACTTTGTAAAATAATTTTATAGACTTAATGAAAGATGTATATCATTTGACTTAAACACAATTTTAAAACTTTGTAAAATAATTTTATAGACTTAATGAAAGATGTATATCATGATTGTTAAGTCCATAAACAAAAAACTCAAGTAAAATAATTTTATAGACTTAATGAAAGATGTATATCATGATTGTTAAGTCCATAAACAAAAAACTCAATATTATGCAAAAATAAAGTTTTGCACAATATACGCATTTGACAAAATGATAAATATAAAACATATAAATATGTATATGAATGCATATTTGTTTCATATCTATATAAACTTGAAAGCTATAAAACTAAAAAGACTTATCCACATAAAAAAACAAATATGTATGTATATAAATATCTTTTGCTTGTAAAAACTTTTATGGATAAAACAAAAACAAATAAACCATTAAATTGTGTGTGTGTATAATATTGAGCTTGAAGTATTAAACACACAAGGTATAAATCCTAAACTATATTACCCAAGCTTGAAGGCTTTCAATATAGCTTGTCTTAGTAAATTTGCGGATGAAGCTTGATCTTGATTAGACTTGAATTGCAATGGTTTCACTCCACTATTCCTTCCATCCTCCAATGGATATGATCGTGAATGTTCTAATTCATCTAACCTCCAACTCATTATTTGTTTAGAATAAATAAGAAAATACAAACACTAGACAAACAATATTAGTCGTAAATTGTTTGTTAAAACATCATCAAACCAAAAAGGTCAACAATCTCCCCCGTTTTGATGATAACAAAAAATTTACACAAACAGTATATAAAATATATAATAAAACACAATACTCATAAACATAAATATACTCACATATTTCTCCCCCTTTGGCAACATTAAAAATAGGGATATAAAAAGAAATAGGAAAATGAAAGCTCCCCCTACCTATAAGTATGGTAAGAATAGAAACAAATAATAGGGAATAACCCCCTATCAAAAAGCCTTAATAAATATATGTAATGAGGACCAAGGCAAACATATGTGAGCAAGCATAGATATAGAAAACATGCTAAGTATAACTCACATACAAAGAGACAATAAGAACATATATAAATATGTCATTATAAAATAGTGTGTCTCAAAACACAAACCTAAAAATCATGTATAAAAATAGATTTATGAAATCAAAAGAAGAAAAACATGAGAATCATGCAAAAAAATTTTAAATAAAAACAAATCAAACTAATGAAATCACAAATTAGTGGAATCCCAAAAGTGGTGTTTGATCAATAAAGGAAATCTTCTTTGTAAAACTTTATCAAATCACACATAGAATATATTATAAAGCACAAATAGATGATTCATAAGCACAAACACATAAATATCATCATATAAGTGATTTACAATGAATTCATGAGTACAAATCAAAACAAAACACTTCATAGTTCAAAACGAGGTTACAAAATATATAAGAATCATGAACTATGGATTTGAAAAACCAAAAAATCATTTTTAATTTATCAACAATGTAAAACAAATACTTTCTTTTAAAAATTGTTTGCAATTTGTTCAAATAAAAATTATCTTTAAGAACATGAAAAACTAAAAATTAAAAAAATTGTTCTTAAGATCAAACAAGTTTTGGTATCCAATTACTCTTGGTACCAAAGAGTCTAGAGACATGACCCATATTATTAAAGATCGAAGCCCTAGGGTTATGATCCCTTTTGGGCATATTTTATGTACGGGTCCGGTCATAGCAATAATCGTACAAATGGCCCTTCCGATTGTAATATGTGCAATAAAAAGGATGCATTTGTTTTTGTAGACCATATGGATGTGCACGAGGAATATTTGAAAACAAGGATGGTATTTTAAAGTTATTTTGCAAATGTAAAACATCATTAAATAAAGGTGGTCTTTTTGGAGCATTTTACAAATTAGAACCTTTTTACAAATCAAAATAACAATTTGCAAGATGTCCAAACCTACCATAAATATCACATTTAAATTTATGTGGTCTTTTAGAAACATTTGGCAAATATGAAGCCTTTTTCAAATCAAAACAAAACTTGGCCAAATAACCAAAACGACCACAATAATCACATTTAAACACATGATCATGCCTATGATGAACTTTATGATTATGTGCATGTGTATGTGGAAAATGTGATGATGATGAAGCTTGATGGGATGCACAATTATGATTATTAATTGTAGGTTTTTGTGCATCATAGAAAAATTTAGTTAAATGGCCCTTACGGCCATAAATAGAGCACTTATAAACTTTACTATATATGTGTGCATGATATATGGATTGTTTAGATGTAGTAGTATGAGACTTAGCATACATATCCACAAGCTTCTTGTGATTGTTAATGCATATAGTTAGAGTTAAATCTAAAGAGGTAATACGATTTTTAACATTGTTCAACTCATCATTAGACATATTACCATTGTTATTAGAAGTGGAACACATATTATCAATTTTAAGAGAATTAAGCTCATTTCTAATGCTCTCTTTGAGATTTACATTTTTATTAGCAATGACTTAAAACCTAGATGCTAGAGTCTCATGATCGGATTTTAAATTATCATGTTTGCTTTTTAAATTAACAAAATATTATGCAACTTGGTGTAGGCATGCATTAACCTATCATATGCACTAGTGAGTTCACTAATAGATGGTTCACTATTGGAATCGGAATCGCTTATCACACTAGAGCTATCGCCTAGTGATCGTGTGCATGATGATGATGCTCTAACCTCACTTGAAGTAAAAACTACCAACACATGTCGGATCTTCTCCAAGCTTCTTTAATATGCTTCTATAAATTTCCATAGTTTGTAAGCACTATCAAAATGAGCAAGTTTGTTAGAAATAGATGATTCAAAAGCATTAAGCATAAATTCTAACGCTAACTTGTTCATAGTAAACATCTTTCTATCATGATTGTTCCACTTGGATTTCTCCAAGGAGGGCACAACATAAGCATGATCAATGACTTCCCATAATTTAATATTTTTATATCTAATAAATATTTAAATCTAAAACACCATTGTGTATAGGGAAAAGACTTGAAAGATGGAGCAACATTAATATCATAGCCTAAATTAGGTGCACCGTGCATATCCATGATTAAAAAGTGCAAGCAAGATATAATAAATCTCAAAACTAGATTAACAAAATTAAAGTGAGGATCTTTGACTCTAGGTGGTTAAACCTCTAATCAAAGGGCATCTAGCTCTTATACTAATTGTTAGACCCTAATGCCACTAGGAAAGAATCCTAGAGGGGGGTGAATAGGGTTTATGTTAATCTAATCCGATTTAATACAAATTAAAAATTTTTTAATAAGTTATCCTAGCAAATAAGGTATGCAATAATTATATGCAAGGATAAGCAATATAAATAAGGGTAAATAAAATAGTAGATAATATAAACAAAGAGACAATGGCTAAATAAGATGAACAAAAAAGAGTGCGCCAATGCAAACTCAAACAAGCAATATAATCACCGAGTTCGGACCTTCCGTCCTACGTCTCTGCTCCCCACTCCCGGGGAGAAATCCACTATCACACCAGATTTTTAACTCTCATCCGAAAATGTTTACACCATACAATATCAATTTTTAATACTCACCGATCAACGTTCACAATCACTCACAATGTTGTAGGCGTATAAAAATGCCAATAGGTTCCTACACACAGCTCGAGATGAAATATAGACGATAAACATCATCATTCAAGTCAGGAAATGATTATCCGGCCCCGTGAAAGCTAATGAATATACAAAGTGAGTCATTAGAGTGTACAAGTCAACGGAAGGACGAAATGCGCAATACAAGTCCGGATAAGTTAGAAAGTGTCAAACACCTCAAAGTGGCTCACACAAAGAATTGATATTTTGACCATGATACAGTTTGAATCTGGAAAAATTCAAAACAACAAAAGTTGAAGGTCTCTTCGTCAGCTTTCTAACGCATCTTGAATTACTTCATTCCGAGGTCGAATGAGTAAGTTAAAGCTGCAACAATGCTCCGCACGTGTTATAGCATCCGCCGCACGCTACAGTGATCTGACACGCACTACAGTGATCCGACACGCGTTACAGTGATCCGACGTGCGCTACAGTGATCTCACACGTGCTACAGTGACCTGACGTGCGCTACAGTGATCCGACGCGCGCTACAGTAATCCGACGCGCGCTACAGTGCTCCGACACGCGCTACAGTAATCCGGTGCGCTACAGGCTCTCCGACTCGCACGGGGTCGCGTGTGGGCTCGGCATCAGTTCGTCTCATGTCCAGAACTACATGTAACCTCCAAAACGTGTTTTTAGGCTGTTTTGATCGGTTTCTTCTTTTCTAGAGGTTCCTAACTGCCTAGATATCATCTACAAACGTGGTTAAGCTGTTATTAACTGAAGATAAGGCCAAATCACTCATTCTTATCTGAAAACCCCCAACCGAAGCCTATAAATACAGGCCTAGGGGTTTATTTCAGAAGGGGCGATTTATTATCAAGACGAGGAGGTGCTGTCGAACTTCAGAGCCAAGAGTCATGAATTTCAGCGAGGGTTAGCGAGATCCCGGCGAACTCCAGCATAAAGAAGGAGCTATTCGAAGGATTTGAAGCCCGATCCCACCGTTCCTTGAGATTAGGCTTGGTCTTAATCTCGAGAAGAGTACTGATTTCACTTGGTCGATCTCAATGCTTCAAATCAAATACTCCCTCGGTAAAGGCGAAGCTCTGCCCAATTTTCCATTAACTGGATCCAGATCTAAGACGGTCCACGGATATCAAAATCCCCGACACAGGCAAAGATCCCACACAAACAGAAGACCATTAAACGATCTCCCTACGTTTGTTTGATAGAGTTATAATTTTTATTTCTTTTATTGTGTAAAGAGTCTTATAAAAAGACCTATCTTTTGATCTTATTATAACGACCAAAGTTATAATGAGTTATACAATGAAGAAAGCAACTTTTGACACGAACAAATGTAACTACACAAATACCACCTCAAGTATTAGCATCTCACGTGTCTCCCTCAAGTGCTCAGAATTACTACCTCTCACTCGGCTTTACCACCGACGTCACTCCTCTTGGGACCGACCACGTCTCTCACCTCTATACTCCTCTTGGTGTACTTGTGTAATATAATGTGAACCTCACAAATTAACGTTCAATACAATAAATGATTTGTTCTCTAAACAAGGTGAGAACTCAATTAAGCTCAACTCAATGTTACAATATCTCACAACCCTAAATATACTATGTATGAAAATACTAAAATCTCAATGTGGGTGTGTGTAACAAAGAGATTAAATAAAACTAATTAAACTTAAATAAATCTTGCTTTAATAAAAATGATTAACAAACAAGTAAATATAAAGCAAGAAAGAGTTTAGGGAGACTTCTCTACAGATCAAGAGTGAGAGAGAGAATGGAATGAAGCTCAAACACCAATGATTATCTCATCTTTCTCTTGTGAAAATTTCTTCAAAAAATAACTTGAAACGAATACTAAAACAAACTTAAACCCTTGTTAAACTTTTGTAAACTTGTATAGATAATTTTCTTAGGTGAAAACAGAGCTGGGTATGAGGGGGTATATATAAGGAACCCCAAATATCAAAAAAACCTAGCAAAAAGACCAAAAAACCAAAACAGTACAAAGCTAGAAAAAACTACCCGTTATAGCATCAGTTGACTGACGGGTTAGATCGGTCGACTGATGAGCTGACTGTTACAGATAACTCACAGCTCATCAGTCGATTAAAGATCTCGTCAGTCGACTAAAGACCTCATCAGTCGACTGATCATTCGACTAAATAAAAAACAGAAACTTTTTACAATTCCAGGCGATTTCTTTAGTCGACTGAACCCATGTATCAGTCGACTGTTAACACATTATCAGCCTGATTTGAATAGTAAAATTAATTTTTGAAGTACCTTTAAAAATAGCAAATAAATTCTAAAAATTATAAAATTTTGGAAAATGATTATAAACATGATAATAAACATATTACAAAAAGAATTTTTGGAATAACACTTCACATTTGTGAAAACTCATCATTTTGCAAAACTAGTCAAAACATGAAATGTTAACACACTTGTTTTTTTTTGACATTTTGACTTAAACACAATTTTAAAACTTTGTAAAATAATTTTATAGACTTAATTAAAGATGTATATCATGATTGTTAAGTACATAAACAAAAATCTCAATATTATGCAAAAATGAAGTTTTGCATAATATATGCATTTGACAAAATGATAAATATGAAACATATAAATATGTATATGAATGTATATTTGTTTCATATCTATATAAACTTGAAAGCTATAAACTAAAAAGGCTTATCCACATAGAAAAACAAATATGTATGTATATAAATATTTTTTGCTTGTAAAAACTTTTATGGATAAAACAAAAACAAATAAACCATTAAATTGTGTGCGTGTATAATATTGAGCTTGAAGTATTAAACACACAAGGTATAAATCCTAAACTATATTACCCAAGCTTGAAGATCTTTAATATAGCTTGTCTTGGTAAATTTGCGGATGAAGCTTGATCTTGATTAGACTTGAATTGCAATGGCTTCACTCCACTATTCCTTCCATCCTTCAATGGATATGATCATGAATGCTCTAGTCTATCCAACTTTCAACTTATTATTTGTTTAGAATAAATAAGAAAACAAAAATACTAGATAAATAATATTAGTCATAAATTATTTGTTAAAACATCATCAAAACAAAAAAGTCAATATGTGGGTCATCAACTCTGGCGCGTTCATCTTTCCATGCAACCACACAACAAAAGCTGCTTTCATCATTCGTGAAGAAGGACTTGGGAATAGTCTATCTTAGCGACGATCAACCTTGCAACGTTTCCGAGAAGGGAAATTGTACCCTCAAGATGGAGGGAGGGACCACCTTGACGCTGAACAACGTTCGACATGTATCGAATCTCAGGCGAAATCTTATATTAGTCGGGTAATTGTTTCACTCCGGTTACAGAATATTCTTCGACCAGAGAAGCTGGAAGGTGTCCAAGGGTGCCCTGGTGGTGTCACACGGCATACGCGAGGGGTCTCTCTACATTACCAATGGAAAGGTCGACCGCTTGCTTGTCGCAGGACAAGCATCATCATTGTCATCCATCAACTGCATAACTTGGCATCGACAACTTGGCCACATGAGCGAGAAAGGGATGCAGATTATGGCCACGAGAGAGATGCTTCTAGGTCTGAGCAAGATTAATCTGACTTTTTATGAGGACTGCATCCTAGGCTAACAGAAGAAGGTGAGCTTCAACAAGACCGAGCCGGCTTCAAAACTACAGAAATTAGAGTTTATGCACACCAACGTATGGGGACCTGCACAAGTCTCATATGTTGGCAACTCTATTTACTTTGTCACTTTTTTTGATGATGCTACTAGAAAACTATGAGTATTTTTCTTGAAGCACAAGTCAGATATTTTTATCATCTTCAAGAAGTGGCTTTCCTGTGTGAAGAACGAAACAGACAATAAGCTGAAGTGCCTAAAGTCTGATAATCGAGGCGAGTATTGCAGCCAGGAGTTCAAAAACTTCTGGTCGTCTCGTGGGATTAGGAGACTGAAGACTGTCCCAAGCACACCTCAGCACAACAGAGTGGCGGAGCGTATGAATCACACTATTTTGGAGCACGCCAGAAGTTTGAGGATTCACTCTAGATTGCCCAAGAGTTTTTGGGCCGAAGCTGTCAATACTGATGCATACTTGATCAACCATGGGCCATCCACGGCTCTCAGTTATGAGATACTTGAGGAGGCTTGGACCAAAAAGAAGCTGAAACTAGAACACTTACGAGTATTTGGTTATGACGCCTATGTCATGACCAATCTTGCAGACTACTCAAAACTTGATATAAAGTCAAAGAAGCTCACTTTCATCGGCTTCGAAGGAGATGAGTATGTGTACCATTTTTGTGATCACGATGCATGCAAGGTGGTGCGCAGTTGTGATGTTGTGTTCCATGAGAATACGGTGTACAAGACCAAAGAGGTGAGTGGGAGTCAGTTATCTCCCCTTCTTTTCCCAGATATTGCTGACTATGAGGACAGCGGTGAGATACAAATAACATAGAAGACAGAGACCAAGAGAACGTGCTGGATGCACAGTAGCAGGATCCAGCAGAGCTACCGATCGCAATTCACAAAGCTCCAAGAAATCTGAGGGTGCCAGAGAGGTACCTTTCTATCATGAATTATCTTCTCCTAACTGACAGTGGTGAGCTAGAGAGCTATGAGGAGGTACAATAGACCGTCAAAGCTCAAGGCAAGTGGGAGTTTGCCATGGAGGAAGAAATGAAATCCTTAATAAAGAATGAGACTTGGGAGCTCAAAAAGCTTCCAAGAGGGAGAAAGTCTCTTCACAATCGGTGAATTTATCGGGTCAAGGATGAAGCCGATGGATGGAGACGCTACAAGGCGAGGCTTGTAGTGAAGAGCTATGAGCAGAAAGTAGGGATAGACTATTCTGACATTTTCGCTCCCGTCATCAAGTTAACCACGATCCGAACTGTGCTGAGCATTGTGGTAGTTCGAGATCTCCATCTAGAGTAGATGGATGTAAAGACGGTATTCCTTCATGGAGATTTGGAGGAAGATATCTATATGCATCAACCAATGTGCTTCGAGGAACGAGGCAGGGAAGGCCTCGTGTGTCGCCTGAGCAAGAGCTTGTATGGCCTGAAGCAAGCTCCGCGATAGTGATACATTAAATTCCAGAACTTTATGAAGGAGAACGGTTTTCTCAAATGCAACACAAACCACTGCTGTTTCATCAAGAGATATGGTGAATCCTATATGATACCCTTAATTTATGTTGATGACATGCTGATTGCCGGGACCGACTTGGCCCGCATTGAAGAACTCAAGGGGTGTCTCTCTGAGTGCTTCGAGATGAAGGATCTGGGTCCAGTAAATCAGATTCTTGGGATAAGGATCATCAGAGATAGATTAGCACAGAGGTTGAGGTTGTCTCAGAAGGCCTATATTGAGAAGATTCTTGAAAAGTTTAGCATGGAGAAAGCTAAACCGGTGGGCTCACCGTTTGCGAGCTATTTCAAGCTATTAGAGACCCAAGCACCAGAGACTGCTGAAGAGCTTGAGTTCATGGCTAACATACCATACACATCTGTCGTCGGGAGTTTGGTGTATGTGATGGTGTGCACGAGGCCAGATATTGCACAAGGAGTGGGAGTTGTGAGCCGCTTCATGAGCAATCTATGGAAACAACACTGGGGTGCGGTCAAGTGGCTTCTACGCTACTGTAGAAGCTCGTCCGACCGTTGTCTTGAGTATGGCAGGGAGGATTTATAACTACAGGGCTTTTGTGATGCAGACTATGCCAGGGACATAGACTCGAGAAGGAGTACGAGCGGCTATATCTTCATATTGGGTGGTGGAGTGATAAGTTGGAAATCAAAGTTACAGGATACTGTGGCTATGTCAACAACCAAAGTGGAGTACGTGTCTGCAGCAGAGGCAGTAAAGGAGTTGCTATGGTTGAAAGCTTTTCTTCTCGAGCTTGGAGTAAGCTTTGAGAAATACTTCATCCACTGCGATAATCAGAGTGTCATTCAATTATCTGAGAATGACACATTCCATTCTCAGACCAAGCATGTTAACGTGAAGCACCATGCCATACAGAGATGGTAAAGCAGGAACGAGTTCAAGCTTGTGAAGATTGATACGAGGTACAATCCAGCCTATATGTTGACCAAGCCAGTTCCGCTCGAGATGGTGAGGCTGTGTGCAGCCTCATATGGCCTCCGTTGAGAATGTTAAAGGTCGTGCAAGACGCCAAAGATACAAGACATCTGGATGATGCAACCAAGAATGGTGTGAAAATATGATTGATACTCAATCAAATCTTCAAGTGGGAGATTGTCAGCCACGCACCTTTTTTATCAGCAGCCCACTCTTTTAGACAAAGGAAGAATTCGGTGCCGCTTTTGTTGAGAAATTAAAAGCGTGGTGGGTCCCACCAATAAAATATTATTAGTGGCGGGTCCCACTAATAATATTTATTAGTGCATAGTAGTTCTCAAATACTATAAATAGGGCCTAAACTCTTCAGAAAAATTTATCCTAGAAATAACTCCTCTCATAGAAGAGTAAGAGAGAAAACATAGAGAGAGTTTTTGAGAGTTTTTGGAGTATATCTTGATCAAGAGAGAGTGATCTCTTTGATCCAATTCTTTTGGAATATAAAAAACTGGGCGTCGTCGTTGCACCGTGTAGTAGCTCCGAAGGAGTGAACCACATATATCTGTGAGTACTGTGATTGATTTTGTGCATTTATTCTGTGTATTGCGTCTTCGTTCGAGGCATTCTTATTGGTGTGTATCTTAACACCACTGCCTAGTCAGATCTACATGATATGAACCACGTGGAAGAATAGGATAAAGGCTAGTGTTATTTTTATTGTTTTTCTTGTTGTTGTTGTAATGACTCAAGAAATTTGTCAAAGGTTACATCATTAAACTAAAAAAAGAAGGTATAAGGCATTGTAATCTAAAAAACTCTTCTGAATTTTGAGGGGTTCAAGCATTTTTCCTCTAAATAAATTTCTCAACCTAAGTGCCTTCCTTTTTTATGAAGGGAAAGCCAGTTCTCAGAAGTACTGTTTTAAGAAGTAAATCCTTTAACTTGCTAGGCCTTTTACTGAACAATGATCAGGTGTCTTGATCATGGCAGTCTGGCAAGCTTGCAGAATTTGAACAACATGAGACCTGCAACTTTTTCATAGGGATGGTAAAACATCCATCTGAAGAATTAATGACTTTAGTACGTGTAGTCTGCTACCCTCTTCAACAATGGGACAGTATCTCATTCTTGAAGTTGGAAATATGAAATCTTTCTTGTGGAATAGTAGCACCTGATTTTATTCATAATGTTGTAAGATTATTAGGAATATGCTAATTTTCTAAATCGTACTTTTTTCTGCAGTATACTTGAATTTTCTTGAGGTGAGTGTGTTTAGGAGTAGATATTGTGGCAGTAGTATCCTGATAAGCTTTGGGCATCATTTTGGAGGAAAACACTTAACCTATTAAGTTTTAGACCCCAACAATTCATGTGATCAATCTTTCATATAGGCAACGATGTACAAACGCATGACTTCCTTGGTTCAATTCATATGGATGTATTAATCATCTCACCGGAGTCTCCTGTTGCCTCATCTGAAGAGAGAAGCTCTACAAGTGGCTTGCTGTTACAGAGGTATAACTTGGAAAAGTTCAGTACACTTGCGAAAATAATAAAAATGATGCAATTGTTATCTTCAATGTTTTCAAGGTTCAATTCATTTCCTGTAGTTTTTTTTATATCAGAATTGTGTTGTAAATTCGTTATCCAAGTATTTTGTAAATCGTAGATATGATTGTTGACTTGGTCATACTCATTTACAGGCTCCCGTCTGCACGACAAATATGTTATTTAGATGTAAAGTTGTGAACATCTGAAATGACAACTTCACCCTAAACCTCGGTATAGTTGTCCCCCGGCACTTTGAAAATGCCAATGGAGCCTGAATGTTATTATCAACACTTTTCTGTTGAATAGTTGTCATCCCTTTAGACACATATTGCTGCTATGATAACGTGCAATGTTTTCTCCTCCTGCCAATCAGAACATCAGGTTTTATGCAATTATAGGTACTCGGCCCAAATGAAATTTTGTAGCATAATCATCTCTATTGAGTGCAAAATCAGATGTCATATAATTCTTTTTCCATATTCTAAAATGGATTTTATCTAATCATTTTAGATTTCCCTCCTCTTAGTATGCTATTGCGGTTGCTTATGTTGTGTGGCGTGCCAAGTGCTAATCCTGTGTATATAATAAGGCATAGTATTGTTGTCTTTGGTGATGTTGTCATTAATACTGTTATTATAGAGAACAAGCCTCCTGATTCTTGTATGATAGCTGTTTGTGTCGAAAGTTGATTTCTTCATTGTCATTGAACCTGTTACAATCGTTTATCGATTACAAGTTCACAAAATAGAAGAAAGTTGATTTCTTCATTGTCATTGAACCTGTTACAATCGTTTATCGATTACAAGTTCACAAAATAGAAAAGTTGATCTTTTTATAAGAATCGATTACAAGTTCACAAAATAGAAAAGTTGATCTTTTTATAAGATCTCCTTATACAATGAAAAATAAAGATTACAATTTTGTCAAACAATACACAGATCCTATTTATTAGTCTCTGTTTGCGTGGGATCTTTGTCTGTGCCGGGGTTTATCCGTGGACCATCTCAGATCGGATCCGGTTGACAGAATAATGATCAAAGCTCTTACTTCACCAAGGAGGTAATCGCTGAAGTAAATGATCTCGATCAAACGAGATCACTACTCTTCTTGAGATCAAGTCTAAGTCTGATCTCAAGGAATGAGGGGACCGGCCTCGGATCCTTCGAATAGCTCCCTCTTTATGCTGGAGTTCGCCAAAATCTTGCTAGCCTCTCTCAAATTCGTGGCTCCCTTTTAATCTGCTTTTAAGAGGGTGCTAAAGGTGTATTTATAGGCTTTAAATGTCATGCTTGTGAATAGGAATGTTGTATTTGTTGATAGGGTCGAAGAACAACCGTTATTATCCGTTTAGGTGGGTTATTGGTTGTGTAACAGCTTTCACACGTTTAAGGATAACCCCACATATTTATGGATGACCCCAAAGAGTTCTAGATGCCAATCTTATCAGAAAACATGTCAGGAGCTGACCTGGGCGCGAGTCACTTTGACTATCTTCCACATGTCTGAGACAGCTTGGACTGCCTCGAGTATTTTGATCTTAACTCTCTCGTCCGACCTCGGAATGAAGTAATCCAAGGTGCGTTAGAAAGCTCGCGAAGATCTCTACAACCTCCCATGAGAGAAACATCCATGGGATGAGCGAGACATGAGTGGTTCTTACTCCTTTGTGGATGAAACGTAACCCCAGGTCGAGTCGCTTCTTCGCTATTGTACCATC
This sequence comes from Asparagus officinalis, assembly GCF_001876935.1. Taxonomy (NCBI): domain Eukaryota; kingdom Viridiplantae; phylum Streptophyta; class Magnoliopsida; order Asparagales; family Asparagaceae; genus Asparagus; species Asparagus officinalis. The sequence continues at coordinate 30,570,842 of NC_033800.1, forward strand.
CTGTTTATTTGTATGCTTTATTAACTCGCTTTGTGCATTTGTTAGCTTCTTTATGATATTAGATAATCCTCCTTGATGTGGATAATAACGTTCATCGTATTCTTTTTATCTTGAGCTGTGTGCGGGACACATAGGTAATTTTTAACGCATACAGATACCCCCTCCAAAGTGTTTCAGTTTTGTTTCTTTTATAGAAGAGTCTGGAATACTTTGGATATGATAGACCCAACATTCAGTCAGTGTAAAAGGACCTATAATTGGCTTTAGTTTTTGACTTCTTTAATTTTTAGCCTATTCAGTATTTTGTCGAATAGCTAAAATTTTTCCGGTGCTGCATTTATCGTCTGACCGTTGTCGAAGTCTCGAGCTGAAACTGATGTATTGGTTTCTGATCTTAGCTCGTGTCATTGAGTCGACGTTGAACTGATTATCTTCGTCAAAGATTTGTATCTGAATCGCGATCGAACTCCCTAGGATTATCCTTTGCTTTGGAATTGATCGAAGCTTTGTTTTGGTGAAAATTGTAGACACATTGACCTTTATCGCAATGTGTTGACTAGCATTGACTTTCATCGCGATGCGTTGACTGACGTTGACTTTCATCGCAACACGTTGATCGTCGTTGACTTTCATTGTAACACGTTAGTCGGCGTTGACTCACGACTACACGTTGACTAGCATTGACTGTCATTGTAACGCGTTGACCGACGTTGACTTTCATTACAACGTGTGGCAGTCCCAAGTGTAGAGACTACAATGCCAACTATTGAGGCTTGGTTATTCTGCATGTATGGATTTCACCTTTGCGTCCCGTTAGTTATTTACTTAACTACAGTGGAGTTTTGGTTGTAAGATCAGCTATTAGAGCTGATACGACTATCATTACAAATGCTTTCAAAGTTCCTCGTGGAGACTTTGACTAGAATTGATGTTGTCTTGGGTGCTTAAGTCACGAGACCAACTAATGAAGCTGATGCGTCAATGACTATCAGACTTAAAGGATTTTTGGTAAATCCTCAGCCATAAATGGATTTGATAAGCGTTTACCGACTACTGTTTGAGTCGGACTAGCATGCAGATTGTTTAAGTTCATTCTGCATGTGACATTATGCTAAAAGAATGAATTCTTTTAAACTTAGCACTATGATTTTGAATACATAGACTTAATCATTCCTTGCGGAATGCTCATAGGATTTTTGGCAAACCCTCAGCCATCAACGGATTTGATGTGCCTTTACTTATTACCATTTGAATCAGGCTAGCACGTGAATTGTTGGAAGCCGTTTCACATGTAACGTTATGCTAAAAGAATAAATTCTTTTAGACTTAGTGTTATGATTTTGAATACATAGACTTCACAATTATTACGGGAATAGGCTACCTGACAATGCATATTGGGCATAGACTTGAACAAACCTTTGATCTCGGGTTATCTTTAAGAATATTATGTGTAATATTCTCTAGAAACTTTCCGCTGGAAATAAGGGAAATAGTTTAGACTCGTATACACATTGGAGTATCATAGAGAACCAGTTTAACCTCTTATACTCATCGGAGGATGGGAGCAGTTAACCTCATATACCTATCGGAAGATGAGAGCAATTTAACCTCATATACCTATCGGAGGATGGGAGCAGTTTAACGTCATATACCTGTCGAAGAATGGGAGCAGTTTAACCTTATATACCTATCGAAGGAAGCCATTCTCATTCGGCTTCTTTCAACGTTATGATGCCGACGTCAACCAAGATTTGAATGCTATTTTTTAGCATAATACAAGTCTTGGTAGGGTGATGGACCCTCCTATGGTACGCACAGTACTTAGGATCCAAAATTTTGTTTGCTTCCTCCTGATTTGTAATCGGTGGTATCTTGATCTTATTGTTGGCGAGGAGGTATTTGAAGATGGTTGGAACTTCATCATCTTCGAAAGAATACTCCTCCTAGAACTTCGGATTAAGAGTTCCTTGTCGCCTCCAAGGTGGCTGTTGATGAATATCGTTAGCAGTTGCAGGTACTTTAGTCATCGGTTGGCCCCTCTCGAGCTCCTTTCTTTTGAGGAAATGCTCGACCTATTCTCCATGTAGTTTTAATTTCTTCTTGGTGGTTTAGGGGACAACCCCCATGACTTTGAGGATGTCGATGGAGAGATTGTTGTGGCACGTCTACACGATGAACTCCTCTATGACAGGATCCATAAAATTTATTATCTTGTTACGAAAGTGTTTGACAAAATTATTAACTGACTCACCGTCCTTCTGCTTCTCATCCATAAGAGCTCTGATCAACACTTCGGTATCATCGTCGAAGAAGTTTTTGAGGAACGAGCTTTCCATGTCGTCCCAGCAATTGATGCTCCCCGGCTTGAGACGGTGGTACCAATTGAAGGTAGACTCGCGAAGGGTGCCAATGAATGACCGGACTATCAAAGGCTTATTGCAAGAGATCACTCCCGAGTAGGACTTGAAATAAATCAAGTGTTGAGTTGGGGAACCCCTCCCGTCGAATGGTGTGAATTTAATTAGGGTGAACTTCACCAGATACGAGATTAAATCTCACTCTCTTGGATATAGGCACAGAATGCCTGCTCTTCTTACTTTTTGAGTGGACATAAAGGCATTGACCTTATTCTCCAGCTCTTTCATCATCTCGTCGTCGTCTACATCTTCATTCGAAGGACGTTGAGGAGAATGAGTTGGACCACCCCCAGTATTTTTATTTTTAGGGGGTGTATTTGAACCACCCCCAATGTTATTGAGGGGCGTGATTGGACCACTCCTAGTATTTTTGGGGATGCGTCAGCCATGATGACTTCATCCACTTATGGATCACTGTTAACTATGACGTTTTGGGTACGATGGCTGGATTCAACTTGCTGATTTAATAAAGCTTGAAGCTGCTGGTCATGTAACTCCCTAACCCGTTGCATGTTCAGATCCATTTGTATGTTCATTTTAGCTCTAAGCTCTTCTCGCTATCGAGCTAAAGCCTCTTGAAGCATTTGAGCCACTTGATCTGGGGTGATGATGAACGACTCCCTTACTTCCCCTATGTTAGACATTGTGTCATTAGAGGCAATTGCAGAACACGTATCTGAGGGCTTGTTATCTAAAGATAGTCCTTTGTGCATCCTTGGATAATCCCTATGTCCGATGGATTCTAACCGGAGCCGAGACATTCGTTGGACAATTCCTAGACTGACTTTTTATCCCGAGCTAAAGTCGGGATTAGGATCATTTGAGCACCGTATTGATTTTATTTTGTCAACCATGTTAATGGTGACTTTAGGTAATTCATCATCCTGAACCATGGATTTTCTCTTGTGGAAATGTCTTGGTTTGGGCTTCGACGCCTCGGTGACAAGTTTCTCGAATATCGAGACCCTTTATGAAATGGTCCTGGGGCAGCTATATTTTGATAATACCACCTTGATAAGCCTCTCACATGAACAGTGAGAGTTAGTTTCTTGGACATCCTTATTTTAGGATTTGTTCACACCCCTAACCTGATGGTGCAGCTCATTGGAGCAATCCATCGCTTGTTTGTGTGATACCCCAAGTATAACGTTGCCTTTTGATGAACACATTTTCTTTTTGGGATAAAGAACCTTGTTGACATTCTTGGGACGATTCGTTGTCACCTTTGAATGATCCAAGGTCGCATCAGGAGTCGCACATTTAGAACCACCCTCTTGCGAGCGTGAGGTCTTAACGGGCTTCTGGGTTCCAATACGAACCCCCAGACGATGAATGCAAGGAGTCCTCTTGTGCACAACGCACGAACATGTACAATGAGGTTTCCCGGTTTGTTTGGAGGTGGCGGGACACCTTTGAGCAGTCTTTGGCTTAACAGGAGTGTTTGTACGACCCCCAACCTGAGGAACTACTCGGGTTTTATTCACCAGAGCTTTGCCTTGATCTTCATGTGGAGGACCTAGACGATCTTTCATCGGAATCTTAAATTTGGATAGATCCACGCTATCGTAGGGCTTCGCCGTGGGAGCAAGACGAGTAGGCTCGGAGGCCGACGGAGGCTTGGAAATGCTCACAGGGCTGGAATCAGGCATGAGACACGAGTCGTGTCTCTCCCTAAGTGGGAGTGTTTCACCTATTTTTGGCGATGTTTTCACCTTTGGCACACAGACTCCTTTGGATTTTGGTGATTCTTTGACCACCTCTTTCCTCTTCATGCCTTGTGTCTTCGCACAAGGGCACGCTCACATGCGGCACATGCGCGTTACTTTTGGATGCACTTCTTCAAAGTTGAACGATTCCTTTTAACAAGGATCCATTCTTCCGTCGACGGCTTGGAGGATTTGTCAGCAACTTGACGTTGAGGCGGCTGGATTGAATGACGCTTCCTAGACTTCAAGTCTGTGTAGTAGCAAACTCCATTGACTAGTTCTAAAGCCTTAACAATTTGACGAGCTTAGCATTAGCATCACCTCTGACGAGCCCTCTTCATCAGAGTTAGCGTACATTGATTGGATAACTCCTTGATTGGAGAGGAGTTGTGGCGAGCATAGTCATTTGTAGCATTCATCGACGAATACGCCTCCTTCAAAGATGTGATCTTTCCGCACTTTTAGGGAGAGGAGGATTTTGATGAAGACAAGGAGAAATGTTCCTCAAATTTAGCTTCGTGGAACTCGTACTTGACCTCTCAATCAACCAGGATCTTGATCTTCGATTGCGGCACGACAACCTCGATGACGAGACTATTGGCTCCCACTGTGGTCACCAGCATGTTTGTGTCGAAAGTTTATTTCTTTATTGCTATTGAACCTGTTATAATTGTTTATCGATTACAAGTTTACAAAATGGAAAATTTGATCTTTTTATAAGATCTCCTAATACGATGAAAAATAAAGATTACAACTTTGTCAAACAACACACAGATCCTATTTATTAGTCTCTATTTACGTTAAATCTTTGCCTGTGTCGGAGTTTATCTGTGGACCGCCTCAGATCGGATCCAGTTGACAGAATAATATTCAAAGCTCTTACATCACCAAGGAAGTAATCGCTGAAGTAAATAATCTCGTCCAAGCGAGATCACTACTCTTCTCGAGATCAAGTCCATGTCTGATCTCAAGGAATGGGGGAACAGGCCTCGGATCCTTCAAATAGCTCCATCTTTATGCTGGAGTTCGCCAAGATCTCGCTAGCCTCTCTCAAATTCGTGGCTCCCTTTTAATCTACTTTTATGAGGGTGCTAGGGGTGTATTTATAGGCTTTAAATGCCATGTTTGTGGATAGGAACGTCGTGTTTGTGGATAGGGTCGAAGAACAACCGTCCGTATAGGTGGGTTTTTGGTTGTGTAATAGCTTTCACATGTTTAAGGATTACCTCACATGAGGACGCGCATACGCATAGCACGCACGCACGCATGGGAGAGACATTAATCCTACGGCATAAGTAGGTTATTCCCACGTCCAAAACAAAATCATATGCGATCAATTTGAACGGTCAACTCCTTTTGTTTTGATCAACATGTTTTGGATGGTGATGCAAGGACAAAATCACACATCCAGATTTGAAGTTGTAGAAGATTTGATGAAGATCGTTTTAAGATATGAGTTTTCTTTAGTCGATAAATTTGGTTATCTAGTAGTTAGGATTATGATTTCATTTTCTACCTATAAAAAGGATTGTATCATTTAATTTTAGGGACCTTAATTTATGGAGAATTGATAGGAATAAGGGTTACAAGTTTTAAGAGATGTTTTGGAGTGATTCCATAGGTGTGAAACCATGTTTTTTAATTGGGCGTCCATGCGTGAAACAATCATTTTCTATTATTTTCAGTGGCTAGATGCTGTAAGTGAATCTGATCCACCCTAATATGACCTTTTATTGACAAAAATTTTAAAATGAAGAAAATTTACTATTCATGACGTCTCCATTCCGCATCATTTGGTATCAAAGCTGAAAAGATTCACCTATGCAACTTCAACATGGACGCTACAACATTTCAAAGTTCAACAATGGTATGCAATTTTAAACTCGAGGTTTAATTTTCTCCATCAAGGGGAGATTTGATGCTGGACAAAATCGTACATCTAGATTTGAAGCTGCAGAAGATTTGATGGAGATTTTTTAAAGATATGATTTCCCATTAGTTGATAAATTTAGTTAGGATTGAGTCTTCTATTTAGTTAGATTTGTTATTGTTCATGGTCTAAATCACACAGGTAAACTAATATGAACTGAGTTGATTAGGGACCGCTAACTTCTCCGAATATCTGGTTTTGAGTTGAGATGTTCTTCCCTGCACAAATAGCAACTCCTACACAAGTTGCAACTCGTAAGAGGGTGGGGTCTGTTTTTCCCGTTGTTCCTCCGGCTATCAAGTTAGGGAAGAAGATGAACTGTCTTAGTTCTTAAGTGCTATGGAATGGAGAAGAGACGCAGAAAAAATTGCTTACCTTCGCATTGGGAATAGTTTTCCTTTTTATAGTCATGTCAAGGGGTATTTTAGTCTCTTTTGACTTAGTTTGAGCTGACGACTAAGTTAGCGTCGACTTTACAAGTGTCGTCTGTAGAGTGGTTACGGAATGGGCGTAGTCACTTTGGGATTAATGAGATGGGATAGGCAGCGTACGAAGCCAGCGTGGTCCGATGTGCTATAAATAGTGCCAGTGATGGAAAAATGATAGCGCTTGCCAAGTATTTAATGTGATGTCAACGCACTGTTAGCAGGGGGTTCGAGGTTGAAATAGCTTTTTGGCTTGTATCGAGGGGTATCGAGAAGTATCACCTTTCGAGTCGGTTCCTATGAGATGTCAGCTAAGTAACTAGTTGACTAGGCCTGTTGCGAGTCGTCTTTGACGAGAGGACACCATTCAAGTCGACCCATAGTGATATCAACTCGACAAGTCGGCTAGATTGGGATCCTAGCAGTCCCAAGGGTCGAGTTGACTGAATTGGGCATAACAACAGATATTTGCTTGTTATTGACAAGGGATCATAATTTGGTGACTAAAAATACCATAACAGTTGACCCCTTTCGCTTGGAGTCTGTCTGGACCGAGTCTGAGTGAAATGAGAACAATTTAAGATAGATGCGAACGTGCATTAAATGGGGAATTGATAACTCCCTTCAAATTTAACATGGATGGCATCACCATACATTCTCTTTGACTGCTACAACTTTGCTTTACGTGCCAGATTATGGGCTGTTCGAAGTTGGTGGGCTGCACCTTGATCTAGGAGATGCTACTTTGGATTCTGAGAGTTAATCTTGACCATTGGCTAAATTCTGATCCGACCCTTCAGATTCCGACAGTTGCGGATCCTGCTGCATATATATAAGGCTTGGGCTAGGAGAGAGATTGTTATTGCTCTTTGAAATTCGTTTTGAGAACTCGAGATATCAATTTTGTCCATCTTCTCCGATGATTACTCACCCATCGTCAATAGCATTTGATCCCGTAGATAGACAATCTTTGTTGGCAGAGTTCCACTCCAAAGTAACTCAAACATAGATGAAGATGTTCTACGAGAGATTTGACATCCCTCGAGAGTACGAGCTGATGGCACCGACGAGGTCGAAGGCCGTCTATGACCACATACCAGATCGGGCTCCGTTGTATTTGAGGCACTTGGAGTGTGACCTATGATTGCCTTTACATCCTTTCATTCAGTAAGTCTTCACAGTTCTGGGGGTGTCGCCGGTGCAGATGAAGCCAAACACCATCGCGACCCTGTTAGGTTCATGGTGATCTTCCATTGGCTAGCGATAAAACCATCTTTGAAGGTGCTAGGCTGTCTGGTGAGTGTCAAGGTGAATAACACTGAACCCCACTTTCACTTCTAAATAGTAAGAAAGTACAAGCTCATCACTGGCCTTCTTGAATCGAACAAGGACTAGAAAGAGAAGTTCATTTGGATCGTGGGGGATAACTTGAAACTGCACTGTTCGAACTGGCCCGAGATAATAAGGGAGACGCTAATGGCAAGCGATCTGTCTAACGCCGAGAGGGATACCCTAGACCAAATCAAGGCATACGCTGGCTCTCACAGGGTGGAGCATCTTCTTGACAACTTGTCCTTGCGGCTTGTCAACATTTTGATCGTGCCTCCCACCGCCAAGGACTAAGAGAGTGCTTTAGCTCTAATCTTAGGCATAGCGAAAGTGGCTATGGTGCCAACCGCTCCTCTGGTTGACCCTCAGGAGAGGCTGTCGGCAAGGCCAGAGAAGCATCTCCACTAAGACTCGGCCCTAATGGAGGCCGAGACAACTGAGGTGGAGCCTCCAACCACCTTAGTCCATAGGAGAAGGAGGAGACCGCGGAGGGTTGAAGAGCAAGTACTATGGGCAGAGGTCGAGGTAGCCG
>NC_033800.1:30579190-30582000 GCF_001876935.1 Asparagus officinalis
TTAGAGTTCCGTTATCCCCACTGCGTCACCGAGGTTAGGGAGGAAGAATGGAATAGGACGAGGTAGTACCTCGTTGGGTCTTCAGGGGTCGCCCGTTGATTTGGTCAAGAGCCCAACCCAGAGCATCGCTACCAGCCTACCCAACACCTTGACATCAAGGAATCAGTCCTCGGATCTCGTTTGACCCAAGCGAGGGTAGTGGAGCAGTTCTGGCTTCCCCAGGACCAGGAGTTCTTGAGAGGTGTTCCTAATACTGGTCTCCACCAAAGCCTCCGGAGCTACTTGGTTTGGGGAGCATTGGTAGAGCAAGAGATATTCGGTCTGATGGACCATTATCTGAAGCTCTTAGGGGAGGTAACTACTCTGAGGGCTGACCAAGAGGCCGACACAGAGTGGACGATGGAGTCGTTTGCCTAAAGAGCCTCCGAGATCAATAGGCTCAGGTGAGATCTTGACGAGAGTAACAAGAAGGCTAGGAGGATAGATGAGGCTCTTCGGGAAAGGGACCGTGCTATGGTATAGGCTAAGGCTGAGAAATAAGTGGTGCTGCATGCTATGGGTCAGTTGGAGGAGGAGCGTGTAGTGCTCATCAAGCTTCAAGTTGAGGTCGCCCGCCTACAAGAGTCCTTTGTAATGGCCCAAAGTCATAGCACCTACCTCAAGTCCGAGCCTTACCACGAGGGAATCATAAAGGAGTACCGCCAGGGACTTACCAGAAAAACAAATGTGGTGATAGCCTACAAGGTTAGGTACGACTACCTCTCGGCATAGCTTCCAGCCAAGATAAGGAACCCACCTAGCTGCTTTCACTATCCACCTATTGTGGTTAAGTGTTTGGATGAGTTGGTGAAAGTGGAAGCACTTAGGGGAGGACTCAACCTTGGAGATGAAGAGGAAGAGTCGGATGATGAAGCTCCTAAGGCTCTTAACGGGATGACCAACGAGGGGTGAATGCTCGACTCCTCCACCGACTGTCGCCAGCGACTCCTTGCCTTTTGACCCCAGGAGTAGGGATGGACCTCTCCTAGTCTTCCTCTCCTAGTCTTCTTGGGATTTTCTTGCACCTTTGCATTGTATCTGTGTATATACTTGTAGATACGTCATTATAAATGAATAAAAAGATAAATTTTGATCCTTGAATTGATTTCTTTGTGCTGTGCAATCATTTTTTGGATTTCCTGGGATGAATCAACTCTATCATGAGCTTGTAAACTTAAATGTTGAATCGATGGAGCTCATCCTTTGTTAAGGAGATACATCTCGAACTCAAGTAGTTGTCATTTTGTTACTTTTTTCTATATAAAGTGCATGTGTCTTGGTTTGGAGCCGATCGAGTCGGTGACTCCTATAAATGAGCATTTGAACCCCTTGGGGTATGTGCTTGAGGGGTATAAGTTGGATATACGAAGGGTCGGCTACTTTTGTGGAGAGTTAACATAGTGCCTTTTTCAAGCATGCATGCTGCTGGCTCTATAAGGTCGACTAGGTTGAGTCGACTGTTTGTTGAATAGACATCATTTGGTGAGTCCCAGAATGCCTTTATTGGGCAGGTGAAGCATGGCTATTTGAAACGATGTGATGATTTCATTGAAGGCCAAAAGTTGATGTCGCTTTGATTTTCAAGCGAAGAGGCGTAGAGTAAAGAGGGTGGCGTTTCGAGTTTTGTACGAAACGTTTGGATTTTGAGGTGGATCTCGTCTGTTCATCTTGAATTAAGCCGACCATTCAGATTGTTCCACGTGTCTCCCTTGGCGGCTATATATATCTCATCGATGGTTAAAGGAGATCTTTTTCACAAACTCTTGCTCTAGATTCTCGATGTTTGTCTCTTGCATTTCTGTAACCCTTTTTTGTTAAGAAACTCCCAACCATCTTCCATGGCTACTCAAACATCTATGGTTGGTCACAACAAAGAGAAGATCAGTCTTCTTTAACTTATCGAGGTGAAGATTTTCACACAAGAGCTCGAGATGTACTACGGTCTTTATGATCCCCTCAAGGCCTTTACCCTATCAGCGCCGAGTGAAGACAAGCCGGTGTACTACCACGGCCAAAATAAATTGCCAATCTACATCGTTCATCTAGAGTATGGGCTGGGCTACCACTCCATTCCTTTATTAGGGATGTGTGCATTGATCTAGGGGTGTCCCCCTCTCAGTTTACACCCAACGTGATCAGGGTTCTAGTGGGCTTCATGGTGATTTGCTACCAGGTCAGCATCTCCCTAAGCATGCAATTGTTGGGGAACCTTGTTGACATCAAGTCAACGAAGAAGGACCCCCACTAATTCCTCCAGTACACTAGAGGTTGTACGCTGGTGTCAGATGCTCCAGAGTCGAACAGAGATTGGAAGGAACGATTCACGTGGGTTTTAGGGCCGATGGCATCCTATATTGCCCCAATTAGCCCAAAATCAATAAGGATACGTTAAAGCCGTGCATCCTTACTGCTAAGGAGAGGCAGCAGCTCGAGAAGATCCGATCTTACATTGGGTCTTGGGAGAGAGGAAATCTCTTTGAGACGACATCTTTTCGGGTGGCCAACATATCAAGGGTCCCCCCCTTTTGAGGCCGACATGGTGTGGACGAGCCTATTGGCTATCCCTTTAGAAAAAGTCCCTCAATAAAATTCGAGGGGGGAGGAGTCAGGCTCGTCCATAAGGCCCCAAAATAGGTTGAGGGGGATCTGGCCCCCAAGGAAGTGATGGCTTAAGGTCGCATGTGTCTGAGATAGCCACCAGACTGGCCGGGTCATGTGCCACAGCCAAAAAGGAGAGGAGGGAGAGGAAGAGGAGGCTGGTAGGGAGCCAA
>NC_033800.1:30582128-30621738 GCF_001876935.1 Asparagus officinalis
GTGAGGGGGTTCCAAGCGGTTGTAGCCGTTGAAGCTGGAGTTGGAGCTGAGGAGGTGATCGGTAGAGCCCTTTGCCTGAGTCATCTCATAGGCCAGGTAAGGAACCTGCAGGGACTTTGGGAGGCATTAGGGAGTAAGTGGCACCCCCTCAGACTCTTAAGGGGTCCTCGGTGGGCAAGGCCAGCGAGGAACGGGAGGGCAGACCCTACTGGTCTTTCCATCATTGGGTCTTAGACTTGACTCTCAAATTTAGGAGAAGTCTAAGGCCATACTGATGGGAGTGTCGTCATGCCACTGATCGCCAAGAACGGAAATCCAAAAGGGTGATAGGTTTATCTCGGAGGCGCCTCTCAAGAAAGAGTGCTCAGTTTTAGGATCAGAGGCGGCCCAAATTCTGGCGCTCCAACAATTCACCTTTCCTAAGGACGAGTGGTTCCTACGGGACATGCCAAGTGTGGGCTTGTACTTGGCGCTCAAGGGCTATTTGGTGCGAGGGGCATTACTCATGGCGGAGTTGTTAACCCAACTCTCTCACATGCATCAGCCCCCCCTCCTCCTTGAGTTGGAGGTAGAATTTGCTAGGGATAAGTCGGCTAGGATAGAGGCGGAGAGAAGGGTCATGACCTTGGAGACCGAGCTGAACAGCAATGAAGCCAGCTGGCACTGAGAGCTGGATACGAAAGTGAAACTCATCAAGGGGTATACATCGCACGGCGCCAAGCAGACAACCCCAATCGAGAAACTCCAAGGCGAAGTGGCCAAGCTCAAGGAGGATGTCGGTCGTCTCTAGGAAGGGATCTCCAAGTGGGATGGACACATATCCTCCTTGAAAGAAGAGGTCAAGTCTGAGAGGCGTTTCAAGGTGATGGCTCAGGAGAATGCTCGATCGGATCATCTCTTGGCTGAGCACCTAAAGCGGGACCTTGAGAAGGAGCGGTCAGCCCATCAAATGTCTAGAACAATCATGAAAGACTTGGAGGATCGGCTTGCTCGCCTGGACTCAGAGCAGTATAAGGCAAAGGTGGTTGATGACTAGCGCCAGGGTCCCCTAGGGAAAACTAAAGTGGTCTTGGCTTGCAAGGCTGGTGTTGACTATCTAGCCTCACTGCTCCCTCGCGCTTCTCGACTCGCACCAGACCACCTCTACCATCCTTAAGTTTCTTGCTATCTCGACCTCTTGAAAGAGATTGAGGCGAGTGGAGGGGGACTTGAAATGGCCTTCGACGATGGGGATGAGCCTAGAGAAGTCCCTCCTCTTATTCTTCTACCACTCCTAGTGCTGCCGTTCCCAAAGCAGATCTCCCAAGCCCTACTCCTGATCCTAGCCGAGAGGCCTGAGAGCTTGTATCTTTTCCTTTTTATTATTGTAAATATCAATATGGATAATATATTGAAGTTTGGAATGAAAATTTGAACTTTTCTTTTATTTTGTACTTTGCCTTGCTATCTTGTGTGCTTTTAATTGTTCCTCATTTTAGCTTTGTTTGTTTGTAGCTCCATTCTAGTTGTGTTGGGGAAATCCGAGTGTCGATGAGTTAGAGTTCCGTTATCCCCACTGCGTCACCGAGGTTAGGGAGGAAGAATGGAATAGGACGAGGTAGTACCTCGTTGGGTCTTCAGGGGTCGCCCGTTGATTTGGTCAAGAGCCCAACCCAGAGCATCGCTACCAGCCTACCCAACACCTTGACATCAAGGAATCAGTCCTCGGATCTCGTTTGACCCAAGCGAGGGTAGTGGAGCAGTTCTGGCTTCCCCAGGACCAGGAGTTCTTGAGAGGTGTTCCTAATACTGGTCTCCACCAAAGCCTCCGGAGCTACTTGGTTTGGGGAGCATTGGTAGAGCAAGAGATATTCGGTCTGATGGACCATTATCTGAAGCTCTTAGGGGAGGTAACTACTCTGAGGGCTGACCAAGAGGCCGACACAGAGTGGACGATGGAGTCGTTTGCCTAAAGAGCCTCCGAGATCAATAGGCTCAGGTGAGATCTTGACGAGAGTAACAAGAAGGCTAGGAGGATAGATGAGGCTCTTCGGGAAAGGGACCGTGCTATGGTATAGGCTAAGGCTGAGAAATAAGTGGTGCTGCATGCTATGGGTCAGTTGGAGGAGGAGCGTGTAGTGCTCATCAAGCTTCAAGTTGAGGTCGCCCGCCTACAAGAGTCCTTTGTAATGGCCCAAAGTCATAGCACCTACCTCAAGTCCGAGCCTTACCACGAGGGAATCATAAAGGAGTACCGCCAGGGACTTACCAGAAAAACAAATGTGGTGATAGCCTACAAGGTTAGGTACGACTACCTCTCGGCATAGCTTCCAGCCAAGATAAGGAACCCACCTAGCTGCTTTCACTATCCACCTATTGTGGTTAAGTGTTTGGATGAGTTGGTGAAAGTGGAAGCACTTAGGGGAGGACTCAACCTTGGAGATGAAGAGGAAGAGTCGGATGATGAAGCTCCTAAGGCTCTTAACGGGATGACCAACGAGGGGTGAATGCTCGACTCCTCCACCGACTGTCGCCAGCGACTCCTTGCCTTTTGACCCCAGGAGTAGGGATGGACCTCTCCTAGTCTTCCTCTCCTAGTCTTCTTGGGATTTTCTTGCACCTTTGCATTGTATCTGTGTATATACTTGTAGATACGTCATTATAAATGAATAAAAAGATAAATTTTGATCCTTGAATTGATTTCTTTGTGCTGTGCAATCATTTTTTGGATTTCCTGGGATGAATCAACTCTATCATGAGCTTGTAAACTTAAATGTTGAATCGATGGAGCTCATCCTTTGTTAAGGAGATACATCTCGAACTCAAGTAGTTGTCATTTTGTTACTTTTTTCTATATAAAGTGCATGTGTCTTGGTTTGGAGCCGATCGAGTCGGTGACTCCTATAAATGAGCATTTGAACCCCTTGGGGTATGTGCTTGAGGGGTATAAGTTGGATATACGAAGGGTCGGCTACTTTTGTGGAGAGTTAACATAGTGCCTTTTTCAAGCATGCATGCTGCTGGCTCTATAAGGTCGACTAGGTTGAGTCGACTGTTTGTTGAATAGACATCATTTGGTGAGTCCCAGAATGCCTTTATTGGGCAGGTGAAGCATGGCTATTTGAAACGATGTGATGATTTCATTGAAGGCCAAAAGTTGATGTCGCTTTGATTTTCAAGCGAAGAGGCGTAGAGTAAAGAGGGTGGCGTTTCGAGTTTTGTACGAAACGTTTGGATTTTGAGGTGGATCTCGTCTGTTCATCTTGAATTAAGCCGACCATTCAGATTGTTCCACGTGTCTCCCTTGGCGGCTATATATATCTCATCGATGGTTAAAGGAGATCTTTTTCACAAACTCTTGCTCTAGATTCTCGATGTTTGTCTCTTGCATTTCTGTAACCCTTTTTTGTTAAGAAACTCCCAACCATCTTCCATGGCTACTCAAACATCTATGGTTGGTCACAACAAAGAGAAGATCAGTCTTCTTTAACTTATCGAGGTGAAGATTTTCACACAAGAGCTCGAGATGTACTACGGTCTTTATGATCCCCTCAAGGCCTTTACCCTATCAGCGCCGAGTGAAGACAAGCCGGTGTACTACCACGGCCAAAATAAATTGCCAATCTACATCGTTCATCTAGAGTATGGGCTGGGCTACCACTCCATTCCTTTATTAGGGATGTGTGCATTGATCTAGGGGTGTCCCCCTCTCAGTTTACACCCAACGTGATCAGGGTTCTAGTGGGCTTCATGGTGATTTGCTACCAGGTCAGCATCTCCCTAAGCATGCAATTGTTGGGGAACCTTGTTGACATCAAGTCAACGAAGAAGGACCCCCACTAATTCCTCCAGTACACTAGAGGTTGTACGCTGGTGTCAGATGCTCCAGAGTCGAACAGAGATTGGAAGGAACGATTCACGTGGGTTTTAGGGCCGATGGCATCCTATATTGCCCCAATTAGCCCAAAATCAATAAGGATACGTTAAAGCCGTGCATCCTTACTGCTAAGGAGAGGCAGCAGCTCGAAAGATCCGATTTTGCTACCAGGTCAGCATCTCCCTAAGCATGCAATTGTTGGGGAACCTTGTTGACATCAAGTCAACGAAGAAGGACCCCCACTAATTCCTCCAGTACACTAGAGGTTGTACGCTGGTGTCAGATGCTCCAGAGTCGAACAGAGATTGGAAGGAACGATTCACGTGGGTTTTAGGGCCGATGGCATCCTATATTGCCCCAATTAGCCCAAAATCAATAAGGATACGTTAAAGCCGTGCATCCTTACTGCTAAGGAGAGGCAGCAGCTCGAGAAGATCCGATCTTACATTGGGTCTTGGGAGAGAGGAAATCTCTTTGAGACGACATCTTTTCGGGTGGCCAACATATCAAGGGTCCCCCCCTTTTGAGGCCGACATGGTGTGGACGAGCCTATTGGCTATCCCTTTAGAAAAAGTCCCTCAATAAAATTCGAGGGGGGAGGAGTCAGGCTCGTCCATAAGGCCCCAAAATAGGTTGAGGGGGAGGTTCCAAGCGGTTGTAGCCGTTGAAGCTGGAGTTGGAGCTGAGGAGGTGATCGGTAGAGCCCTTTGCCTGAGTCATCTCATAGGCCAGGTAAGGAACCTGCAGGGACTTTGGGAGGCATTAGGGAGTAAGTGGCACCCCCTCAGACTCTTAAGGGGTCCTCGGTGGGCAAGGCCAGCGAGGAACGGGAGGGCAGACCCTACTGGTCTTTCCATCATTGGGTCTTAGACTTGACTCTCAAATTTAGGAGAAGTCTAAGGCCATACTGATGGGAGTGTCGTCATGCCACTGATCGCCAAGAACGGAAATCCAAAAGGGTGATAGGTTTATCTCGGAGGCGCCTCTCAAGAAAGAGTGCTCAGTTTTAGGATCAGAGGCGGCCCAAATTCTGGCGCTCCAACAATTCACCTTTCCTAAGGACGAGTGGTTCCTACGGGACATGCCAAGTGTGGGCTTGTACTTGGCGCTCAAGGGCTATTTGGTGCGAGGGGCATTACTCATGGCGGAGTTGTTAACCCAACTCTCTCACATGCATCAGCCCCCCCTCCTCCTTGAGTTGGAGGTAGAATTTGCTAGGGATAAGTCGGCTAGGATAGAGGCGGAGAGAAGGGTCATGACCTTGGAGACCGAGCTGAACAGCAATGAAGCCAG
This sequence comes from Asparagus officinalis, assembly GCF_001876935.1. Lineage (NCBI taxonomy): Eukaryota > Viridiplantae > Streptophyta > Magnoliopsida > Asparagales > Asparagaceae > Asparagus > Asparagus officinalis. The sequence goes on from NC_033800.1 coordinate 30,587,278, forward strand.
CTGGCACTGAGAGCTGGATACGAAAGTGAAACTCATCAAGGGGTATACATCGCACGGCGCCAAGCAGACAACCCCAATCGAGAAACTCCAAGGCGAAGTGGCCAAGCTCAAGGAGGATGTCGGTCGTCTCTAGGAAGGGATCTCCAAGTGGGATGGACACATATCCTCCTTGAAAGAAGAGGTCAAGTCTGAGAGGCGTTTCAAGGTGATGGCTCAGGAGAATGCTCGATCGGATCATCTCTTGGCTGAGCACCTAAAGCGGGACCTTGAGAAGGAGCGGTCAGCCCATCAAATGTCTAGAACAATCATGAAAGACTTGGAGGATCGGCTTGCTCGCCTGGACTCAGAGCAGTATAAGGCAAAGGTGGTTGATGACTAGCGCCAGGGTCCCCTAGGGAAAACTAAAGTGGTCTTGGCTTGCAAGGCTGGTGTTGACTATCTAGCCTCACTGCTCCCTCGCGCTTCTCGACTCGCACCAGACCACCTCTACCATCCTTAAGTTTCTTGCTATCTCGACCTCTTGAAAGAGATTGAGGCGAGTGGAGGGGGACTTGAAATGGCCTTCGACGATGGGGATGAGCCTAGAGAAGTCCCTCCTCTTATTCTTCTACCACTCCTAGTGCTGCCGTTCCCAAAGCAGATCTCCCAAGCCCTACTCCTGATCCTAGCCGAGAGGCCTGAGAGCTTGTATCTTTTCCTTTTTATTATTGTAAATATCAATATGGATAATATATTGAAGTTTGGAATGAAAATTTGAACTTTTCTTTTATTTTGTACTTTGCCTTGCTATCTTGTGTGCTTTTAATTGTTCCTCATTTTAGCTTTGTTTGTTTGTAGCTCCATTCTAGTTGTGTTGGGGAAATCCGAGTGTCGATGAGTCAAGCTGATCGGTTCGTTTGCTATATCTTTTGTTGTTAGCGAGATATCTTGGTCTTTTTGTCAAGGACAACCGAAAGGTTAGAGTGCCTAGGAATTAATAAGGACGCCTAGTGTTTGTGGAAAAATTAAAGTAGAAAATTGAGAATTAAATTTGGTATTATTCTATCTAACAAACTTAGAAAAAATTACAATTCTCTTGATGCCATCTCTCTCTGACAAACTTAAAAAAAATTACAATTCCACTCAATTGGTTTCCCGATTTACAAAAAAGAGAAGGGATCGATGGAGACCCTTCCCTTTGTTTAACCTAGATTCTTCTTAGTGTCGATGGGAGTTCAAATCCTTGTATCCTATTGATGATCCGAATGCTTCACCTTGTGGAACACGATATCTTCCTCTCAGTTGATGTTGAGGAGAACTTGCGTGGCAAGTGTAAAACTCTTAACGAGTTAAAGAACTCAGAGCGAGTTGAAAACTCTTTGAAAGAGTTAATTTGATTTAACCAAAATTGGTTTATAGCCAAAGATGAAGAAAAGCTCCAAGGATCTCTATTGCTGAGGAATGATCCTAGATCTCCAAGGGTGAATGCTAATCTCTCTAAGATCCGAAAGTTCTCTAAGATCCCAAAAGAGCCCCTTGCCCCCCAGTTCGAAGATCTAAAAAACAAGCTCCATTTTAAGCTAATTTTTTAGTTATTTATAGGTGATTAATGGGTGTAACCACCCTCTTAAATCACTCCGTAATGGGAGTATGATCCCCTCAAATCGTGCAAAAATGGTTATGGAACCATTCAGGTGTGTTTGAACAAGTTAAGCGTTGATCTAGCATTTTGGCATGGACTCTGCGTCTGAAGACTGGGACGCAGAGTTGATCTCTACGCTGATGGCTAGAAATGCAGTGGTCGCATTATGTTTTGAATCTTGAACGCAGAGATGAACTATGTGTTTTAAATTGAAGAGATTGTTGATTTATAATCTCTTTTATCGAAGCGTTGAGAAGACTGTTGTTCTGTAATCTTCACTGGAGCTCCTTAAAATGTGGGAGTCATCATATTGTAACTCCCGCTGTTGATTATGAAGACTGTTGAATTAGAGCTTTCATCGATTATCATGAAGGTAGTCAAATTGTAATTTTTTTCGACCTACATGAAAATCTTCTAATTGTAGCCTTTGTTTATTAGCATGAAAGTCGTTAGATTGTAACTCTCATCACCAAGTTGTTGATATGGAAGTCGTCAGGTTGTAACTTTTATTGCTAGTATTCAATAGGGATAAGCTATCTGAAGTAAATTTTAGACAGCCTACACCTAGATTTTTTTGGTAAATGACAACCCGGAGGTTGGATGCCTTGGTCTTAATGAGGACGCCTAGGTCCTTTCGGCAAAATGACAACCCGAAGGATGGGTGCCTATGTCTTAATGAGAACGCCTAGGTCTTTTTAGCAAAATGACAACCCGAAAGTTGGGTGTCTAGGAATTACTAAGAACGCCTAGTTCTTTTCCTGCTATGGTGGTTAAGTTATAAATGTGGGAGCCAACCGCATGGTGGGTGTGCATTGTGTTTATCCTGAGAAGGCAACAAAGGCTTAGAATTCCTGCACAGATTTAGCACTTCGAGAGTACAACACAAGAGTTAGATTTAAAAGGATTTCATTTATAATGAATAAAATTTTATACAGGGTTATTGAAAGTATTTTTTTTTGATGTTCAATATTCCAGGGGTGTTGCAGGATTCTTCCATCCAGGGCTCTTAGCTGATAAGTGCCTGCTGGCAACTCCTCAAGGACCGTGTATGAGCCTTCCCAGTTAGGAGACAGCTTGCCTCTTCTGGTTTCTTTATCGAAAGCAGCCTTGTGAAGGATGAGGTCATCGACACTGAATCTCTTAGGTCAGACCTTGCTGTTGTAGTACCGAGTGATTCATTAATGATCGATGACCTGGGTACGAAGCGCTTTCTCTGAGACTTAATCTAGGAGATCGAGTCTGACCCGAAGTCCTTCTGAATTCAAGTCTTCGTTGAAGTGTTGTAGTCGGATTGTCAACATGCCGACCTCTACTAAGGTGACTTCCTTGACTCCATAAGCTAGCTTGAAGGGGGTTTCCCCGGTCAAGTTCTTGTGAGTCGTGCGGTAAGACCACAGGATACTCGGCAACCCCTCGACCCAATTTCCAACCGCATCATCCACCTTTTTCTTCAGAGCTTGTAGAATGCACTTGTTGGTGGCTTCTGCTAGTCCATTGTACTTAGGATGGGTGACTAAAGAGAACTTGAGGCGGATATAGTATTCTTTGCAAAAACTTCGGAATCCTCCGTTGTCGAACTGGGTGCCGTTATCTATTACAAAGGAGAGGTGCACATCGAAACGACAAACGATGGACTTCCAAACAAATTTTGTGACATTACTTTCATTTATCTTAGCCAGGGGCTCAGCTTTGATCTATTTGATGAAGTAGTCAATTGCCACAATCAGAAACATTCGTTGCCCAGAAGCTATAAGGAGAGGACCCAACAAATCCATCTCCACTAAGAACATGGAATTAGACTCAGGATGGGGGTTAGCTTAGTGTCTGTTGCTCACGGGATGGATGAGTAGAGCTGGTACTTCTTGCATTCTTGCATAGAGAGACGAATTTCCTGAACTCGGCTAAGATGATGGGCTAGTAGTACCATTGACAGATGACTTTCTGTGCGAGAGTTATAGCCCCAGGATGATTCCCTCATGGATTTCCCTGAGAACATAGCTAGCCTCCGATGGTCGAAGACACACGAAGATAGGGCCCCATGCCGCTGTTAGAATGTGACATCCGGTAAACCTGATCGTCGATTATAAGAGAGTTCTGTTGCAGACACTTGGCTTCGGCGGTATTCTTAGGCAAGGTGCCCTATGTAAGATAAAGGATGAAAGGATCCATCCAACAAGTATGTAGGCTATCTAAAAATCATTGCAGATAGATGATCCCTATCAAACACCGATGATGGAAATTAAAATTTGACAGCTTCCAGAATGCTATAATTTAAAGACTTTCATGTAGATCGATGAATGTTACAATCTGACGATCTTCATAACAACTGATGAAAGCTCTAATCAATAGCCTTCGTAATCAACAGCGAGAGTTACAACCTGACGACTCTAATATATCAAAGAGCTGAAGTAAAGATTACAAAATAATGATCTTTGCAATGCTCTGACAAAAAAAAACTACAAATTAACGGTCTCCTCAAACCAAGACGCGGAAGTCCCCCCCGCATTTCAGCATCAAGACATAGTGCTAATTCAACCGTGGACACAGCTCCTTATCAGCCATAGCTGACATAGTTCAAGCCCACGGACGCAGCTCATGTTCGGCCACAAACGCAGCCTCCGAAAACTGCCAAATGTAGCTTCCAAGCTTCCAACGCAGCTTCCAACAAGCTGCCAATGCAGCTTCCAAATTACTGTAAACGCAGCCTCCGAAAGCTGCCAAACATAACTTTCAAGCTACCAACACAGCTTCCAAATTGCTGCAAATGCAGCTTCCAAATTGCTGCAAACGCAGCTTCCAAATGCTATGAACGCAGCTTCTAGACGTTACAAACGAGCTTCCAGACGCTATGTTTGGACGCAAAATTCACATCAGAACGCGAATTTTGCATTTGACTCGTTCAAACACGAGCTGAACAGTTTCAAAACCGTTTCCCACGATCTGAGGAGATCACAACTCCTTTGACTCGTTCAAACACGAGCTGAACAGTTTCAAAACCGTTTCCCACGATCTGAGGAGATCACAACTCCACTCAGGAGTGATTTAAGGGGCGGTTAAGTTTCAAAACCGTTTCCCACGATCTGAGGAGATCACAACTCCACTCAGGAGTGATTTAAGGGGCGGTTATATTCTATTAGCCCCACAAAGGAGCGATTTTAGGGGCGGTTACACCCCCTAATCGCCTATAAATAGCTGAAAGATCAACTTAGTGAGAGATTCTGAGGCTGGAGTTTTGGAGAGGGGGGGGTATCTTTGGATCTTTGAGAATTTTGGAGATCTAGAGATCGGCTTCTTCGAATCATATTCTCGACAACAGATTCTTGGGGCTATCTTCGTGCTTGGCTTGTCTAACCAATTACGGTTAAGATCAATCAACTCTTTTACAAGAGTTTAAACTCGCTCTGAGTTATTAATTCATTCAGAGTTTCAAACTTGCCACGTAAGTCCTCCATAGCGTCAAATCGTGAGGAGAAGATATCGTTCCAGTGAAACAAGACGTTCGGATCATCAATGAGAAGCAAACTTAACGCGAGCATTTGTGGGAGGCATCTCATCGCTACCGTGAAGAACTCAGTATTAAACAAAGGGGAGAATTCAGATCAATTCTCCTCTTTTTTGTAATCAGAATTCAAATTGTAATTAAGATTAAGAGAATACAAATCAAATTTCTTTTATTTTATTTACTACAAATTTTTAACGAAACAAAAGATGGCAACTCTACTGGGGACGAGCTTCTCTGACGAAGAAGTGGTGGCATAATTCGACGTTCATCTCATTGGAACAACCATCAAAACTCTTATTGTTGAGTTTGATCAAGCCAAGTATGAGAAAAGTCTTTCCTTTAGATCCCTTAGCCCCAATGCTATGCACAAGGTCTACAAAGTTTCCAAAGAGACTAAAGCTCCATCTTCTCCAATTGCAGCCAAATCGCCTAAGGAAGACCTCTCTTTTGAGCCAAATTGCTCAGACAGCCCCTCCCTCGATGGAGTGGGCTCAGCTTCATCCAAACACGCATCAAGACAATGGGTATCGGGTCGTAAGAGGCCCATTGAGGAGACAAACTTGATCAACACAGATGGTAATTCCGCTGCAAAAGCCTTAAAATAGGCTAAGAAGAACGCTGCCCGACGGAGGAGGAGATCCTTACGATGAGCACATCTTCGAGAATGTCGATCCTCAAGTCAACATGAGCTTCGTGTTTGTGAGCCTAAACGCGACCCTGTGCCCTGCGTTTCTGCTTCAGAATGCAAGCCTCACATCTATGAGCCCAAACATAGGCTCTGTGTGAATAAGACTAAATGCAGCCCTCAGTGGCGAATTGTACAATCAAAACACAGCCTTCAGGAGTGTGTTCCATTAACTGAACGCAACTCTCAGGCATGCGTTTCAGAACCAAAAAGCAGATTCCAATACTGTGTTCCACTAGCAAAATGCAGAACTCAGGACTGCGTTTCACCAGCAAAAATTGCGAGACCCTCGAATATTCTGCGTAGCACGATTAGATCGAGGGGCGGATATAATAAGTCTTTGGATTCAAGGCATCTCAACCATATCCATGCTTACCAGGAGCCAGTCTCATCCAATCATAGACTGGGGGTTCCAGTTCAAACCTCATGGTCAGCGAGTAATTCTTCTCAAGTTTTTAGAATAGATTTGAGAGTGTTCATATCAGGAGAAAGACCGATGTTATAAGTCATTCGTTCATTTCAATGTAAACGACTGATTCCTACGGTCCTCTCGGGATGTCACTGCTGCTCATATGCGGCCAAACCATTGGTGTTCGACCAATTAACGCACGTTGCCTTACCCAACCAATGACGACGTTCGCATAAGAATAAGTCTCCAGAGACCGAGTATCTTGGAGTCACTATTAATATGATCGGCAGATGGAAAACCTCAGGTCCTAGTCCCGATGACTCTGAGACAAGTCGTTCACCGACCGTCAGAGAAATTACTAACGAGTTTGAAGAAGTCTACTGACACTCTCGGACTCGGACGGGAGCCATTCCTCCCGTCAACTATCGGAGGTTAGCCAGAGAAACTAATTCCGATGATGAACACTCGGCTATTACAGAGTCCCAATTATTAAGCTCTTTTGTTGGGTATGAGAGCTTCGCCCACATGGCAGAACATTCTAAAGATCTTTTAAAGAGGGTTTCTGAGCAAGACGCCATGCTCAAATCACAACAGAACACTAGAAAATGAATTCCTGACCTGTTGACTCAAATCGTCGCAGACAAGGATAAATCTCAGAAGACAGATTCGCCACCTAGGCAAAAATCTTCCCGGAGAGAAAAAGCGTCTTCATCCCAACTTCACACAAGCAAAGGGAAGGGAAAAATGGTTGACAACGCTGCTTCTGACCAAGAAGCCCACAACCTGGAATCTTCCTCTGATGAAGGAAGAGATGCTGAGAATGAGCAAAATCCTCAGTCTGCTAAAATGGAAGAATTGGAAGCCCGCCTCAATGCCATTGCTAACAGAAGTGAGCTCCAAGATGAGGGAGTAATGCGGCCTTATCCTGCCGAATAGGATGCATCCCCTTATCCTCCAAAATTCGAGGTCCCGACGCTACAAACTTTTGACAACACGGGATTACCGAACCAATGTATCTATCATTTCAAGTCACAGACTGGAAATGTGATATCAAACGACGTCGTACTATCTCGATTGTTCATTGGCACCCTTAAAAGAGTTACCTTTGAATGGTTCGGGAAACTGCCTGCGGGATGTATCCAAAAGTGGAAGGATTTAGAGAGACTCTTCCTGTTAAGATTCTTTGAAGAGGATACAGAAGTTTCCATCCATACCCTTCTCGCCACTAAGCAGAAAAAGAGGGAGTCCGTCAAAGCCTTCGTCAAAAGGTTTCGAAACATGGCTCTGCGATGTCCCACAGGTATGACACAGTCTATCTTAGTGGAGACCCGTCGATACAACTTGCAGACCGACCTTCTAGCACAAATGAGGGTTGTAGAATGCCGTTCCTAGAGATAACTAATCTCTCAAGGTGAACAGGCTCAAAAGATTATTGTCAGGATCAAAGCTGAAGAACAAAGTAGGCAGGATCAACCAGAGCAATCGGACCAAGCCTAATCTTATCAGTCAGAAAGGGAAGATACTATTGAAGCCAAACATCTTTAGTAGGATGGCGAGTCCAACAAAACTATCATGTAAACAATTATCTCTAATAGTCAAACTCGTTAGATAATGGTCCACTAGGCGATGTGCCATGTCTACCCATTTTCCCCCTGCACTTGTTCAAGACTAGGGGTTGATTTATTTGTAGTTCATTCGATTATGAGTAATAAATTTTTTGAGTTGTCATATTCAATAGAACACCTCTGTCAACCACAAAATCTGCCAAAACTATCAAGTTAATAGTTACCTCTGACAGTCTATCAATTAGTCAATCCTCTTCAAGTAGGATGGCGGATCCAACAAAACTATCACGTTAATAATCACCTCTGATAGTCCATTTCCTCCAAACTCCCCCACCAATCCTCTTCAAGTAGGATGGCGGGTCCACCAAAACTATCACGTTAACAATTACCTATGGTAGTCCATTTTCTCTAAATTCCCCCACAATCCGCTTCAGTAGGATGGCGGGTCTATCAAAACTATCACGTTAACAGTTACCTCTGATAGTTAAACTCGTCAGGTAGTAGCCTACTAGGTGATGGGCCTCTATTCCGACTTGATGGATAGTGGCCCACAAGGCAATATATCATGTCTACCCCTCTTTTTCTTCCCCTGGTAAGTTTTAATCAAGACTGAGGGTTAGTTACTTGGAATCCACTGGATTAGGAGTAACGAATCTTTCACATTATCGAGTTAACATTATACTTCTGACGATCATCACCCCCACGGAGTATGAATTCAGTTTGCATCACTTCCAATTTGTCACGTTAATAATACACCTCTGATAATCAACTTATCAATCCTCTTTAATAGGATGATAGGTCCTCAAAATTGCTCAAATCATAATTTTCCCCAGTAAGGCGTTAAGTCTTCAAAATCTTGTTCAAATCACAAGTACGAAACTCCTACCACATTAATATTACACCTCTGACAATCCACTTATCAATCCTCTTCAATAGGATAATAAGTTCTCAAAATTGTTCTAATCACAACAAAATTCCTGTCACGTTAATATCACACCTCTGACAAATAAATTTATTAATCCTCTTCAATAGGATAATAAGCCCACAAAATTATTCCGATCGTAATAAATTCTTATCACGTTAATCCCAAATCCACTTATCGACTCTCCCCAATAGAGCGATAGGTCCTCAAAATTGTCCCGATCATAATATTCTTCTTGTCACGTTAATATCACACCCCTGACAAAATTAACTTATCGACTCTCTTCAATAGAGCGATAGGTCTACAAACCAGTCAAGTTAACATCACACCTCTGATAACCAAACTAACTTATCAACTCTCTTCAATAGAGCGATAGGTCCACAAACCCGTCAAGTTAACACCACACCTCTATCGACTCTCCTTAATAGAGCGATAGGTCCACAAACCAGTCAAGTTAATGTTGGCCTTCTTATTTTGATGATGATTTACAAACAATTTATATCTAATATTATTTGTCTAGTGTTTGTATTTTATATTTATTCTAGGCAAACAATATGTTAGAGGATGGATAGAATTGCGCATTCACAATCATATCAAATGGAGGTTGGCGGAATTATGGAGTGAAGCCTATGCAATTCAAAGTTAAAGATTCAAGTTCAAGCTTCATCCACAAGTGTACCAAGATAGAGCTTCGTTGAAGATCACAAGCTTGAGTAAATTTAGTTTTAGGTTTTATATTATGTGTGTTAGTACTTTAAGCTCAATCATATACACACATACACGTTTTGGTTTTGTATATATATATATAGTTATATATATACATATATGTTTTAGTTTGATAATTTTTAAGTTTTAATATGAAACAATTGAATATAATTGGACAATATATTTTTGTTTCATACTTACATGCATATATATGATTTCATCAATATCAATTTTATTTAGTTTAATGAAATCATGTTTTAGTGCATTATATGTGTATTTTGATAAAATACTATATTCATTGTTTATAGACTTCATAACAATAGTTTAAATTTTTTTTCAAGTCTATAAAATTATTTTGTATTGTTTCAAAACTTGGTTAAGCTAAAATGTCAAAACTCATATGTACACATTTTTATGTTTTGGACTATTTTGCAAAATGATGATATTTTTTAGTTGGGAGGTCCTTTTTGAAAACCAGTTATTGTAACATGTTTATTATCATGTCTACAATCATTTCTTATAGTTTTATATTTTTCTGAATTTATTTGATATTTTTAAACAGGGTTTTAAAATTAGAAAACTGTTTCAAAGCTGTCATTTTCTAATATTAGTTTGTGGTCGACCGCCACGGTCGACCGCCTTTGAGTCTAGAGACTTAGGATAGTTTTTAATGGCTCGCGGTTAACCATGGCGATCGACCGGATGTAGTCCAGAGAGTTTCGTGGTCGACCGTCACGGTCGACCGTCTGTTGTCCAGAGCCGTATTTAGTTTATTTTGTTGCTTGCGGTCGACCGTGAAATTCCCACGGTCGACCGCCGATCGCCCAACGGTCATTTTTGTACAAAATCTGATTTGTGATTCTTTAGGATTTTTGGTCTTTTGGTTGGGGTTTTGGCTGTTGTTTTCTCTTCCTATATAAACCAAAAACCCCCCACTACCAAAGCAACAATGAGAGTGTTTTAAACTAGTTTAAGAAAGTTTTAAACAATGGTTTATGTTTGGTTTAAGTTTGTTTTAAAAGCTTTTAAGTAATTGAGAGTTTGATTTTGTGAAATCAATTTCACAAGAGCTAAAAGGGATCATCACTTGGTGTTTGAGCTTCAAATCATCTCTCACTCACTCTTGTCATTTATTAGAGAAGTTTTCTAAACTATATCTAGCTTTACATTTTGTATTGTTTGATTATCATTCTATTAAGCTAGTATTTATATTTGAGTTTAGTTGATTTAATTTCACTCATTGTTTACACACACCCACTTGAGCTTATTGTATTTTTTATATATAGTATAATTGGGTTGGTGAGAATTGTAACAATTGAGTGTGAGCCTACATTGAGTTCTCATCTATTGTAGAGAACAAACTTGTTGTTTTTATGCCTAGTTATGAGTGTGATCTCGTGGAGATCAATTGTGTAGTTGTGAAGTTTTTAGTTGGCTAGAAAACTGTATTGTGAGGTGTAAACGTTATTCAAGTTAGCATAGAAAACCCAGTTGTGATAGTGGAGATCTGCTCGAGGTGAGGAGCGGAGACATAGGTCGTGGGGACCAAACTCCGTGAACATATCGTTTGTTTGTGATTGCATTGACGCAGTTATTTTTATGTTCATATCTTATATCGCTTTTGTATATTGCTTGTTGCTTACATTGCCCACTATCTAGTTTAGATTATTTACCCTTGTGTTATTTGTATATCCTCGCATATATCTCATAGCATATCTCATTGATAGGATATTTTCCTTTTTTCATATTGCTTATTCTTGCTTGTAACATATTGTATATCTATCTTACAAGAATAATTTATTAATTAGTTATTGGCATATAATCGGATTAGATTAGCATAAGATCCTAATCACCCCCCCTCTAGGGCTTAACAATTGGTATCAGAGCTTGGTGCTCTTTGATTTAAGGTCTAATCACCTTGAGTTAAAGATCCAAGTTATCGTTTTGTGCTAATCTAGTTTTGATTGCATTTGGCTTACTTGCATATTTACATTATGAAAATGCATGGTGCATCTTGTTTAGGTTATGTCATCAATGTTGCTCCAAGATTAGATAATTTCCCCTATACCCAATGGTGTGTTAGATTTAAGTTATTTGTTAGATCTAAACATTTTGATTTATGAGAAATTATAGATGATGCTTATATTGTGTCCACTATGAAGAAATCCAAGTGGAATAAAAATGATCATCGAATGTTTACAATGAACAAGATTTTGTTAGAATATTTGCTAAATGCTTTTAATCCATCTATGTCTAACAAGTTTGTCCATTTTGATTGTACTTACACCTTATGGAAACTTATTGAAGCACATCAAGGGGACTTGGAGGCGATCCGACAAGCTTTGGAGGATCCCACTTCAAGTTTAAAAGGAGCATCATGCACACGAGAACTAGGCGATAACCCTAGTGAGGTTTGCGAGTTCGAACCCGATAATGATTTATCTAGTGATGACCTTGTTTGTGCTAGTAAAAAATTATTGTATGCCTATAACAAATTGCATAATAATTTTATTAATCTTAAAAGCAAGCATGATAATTTAGAATCCGATCATGAGGAGCTAGTGTTAAAATTGAACGTCATTGCAAAAGAAAATACCATGCTTAAAGAAAATAATGACATGTTAATTTTGGAAAATAAAAAATTAACCTCATCCATTTCTAGCTTAACTCATGAAAGAGATAATGCCAAGTTAGAAGTAAAAAATACAAGAAATGAAACTGCTTCTTTTATAAATGACTATTTATATTCTATTTCTAATAAAAATACATATGTGCCTAATAATGAAGATTTAAATCTTGTGAATAACCGTATTTCCTCTTTAGATTCAACTTTGAAAATATGCATTAATAATCATAAGAAGCTTATGAATATGTGTGCCAAGTCTAGTGCAAACAAGTCATCATCCACTCATTATGCACACATATATAGCAAAGTTTACAAGTGCTCTATTTGCGGTCGTAAAGACCATTTAGCTAAATTTTGCTATGATGCACACAAACATAAAAGTGTCAATGCTCCTTGTGCATCTCATCAAGTTTCTTCATCACATATACACATACATGCACTCATTGTTCATCATAAGCATGCTCATGTGTATAGATGTGATCATTGTGGTCGTTTTGGTCATTTGGCCAAGTTTTGCTTTGATTTGAAAAAGAACTCAAATTTACCAATCGCTTCTAGTAGACCACATGTTTTTAAATATAATGTTTGTGGTAGGTTTGGACATCTTGCAAAATTTTGTTATGATATAAAAAAAGCTTTTAAGTTGCAATATGTTCCAAATAGACCATTGTTTAAGAATGTTTCTCATTTGCAAAATAATTCTAAAAGATAATCTTTATTTACAAATGATTCTCGTGCACGAGCTAATAGTCTATAAAAACAAATGAATCTCTTTTATTGTACAAATTACAATCAAAAGGGTCATTTGAGTGATTATTACTTTGACCGTGTTAGTGCACCACATGTGCCCAAGAGGGTTCATAACCCTAGGGGTTTGAGCTTTATTGATAGGGGTCATGTCCCTAAACAATCCGGCACCAAGAAAGCTTGGGTGCCAAAATGATCTTTAAACCAAGAATTTTAGTGTTTTTATTTTTCTTTTTCTTGGTTTTGAAAATATACTTTAAATTTTTGAATATGAAAACAATTCTTTTTATTAGTCAATTTTTTTTTGTTTTCATGATTATGGGTTTTGTTTTGATGAGAGGTTTGTATTTATATAACCCACCGGATTTATTAGGTGTTTATTCCCAAATCTTGGTTACCGGGTACTTAAAGTCCTTATATGGGTTGGAACATGCTTAAGAGCTTGATATATTATTACCTCTCTTGTATTTTGTCAAAAATTTTATTTTGATTTATTTCCTTGAATTCATTATATAGTACAAATAGATGATTCAAATTTCTAATATGCTTTATAATATATTCTATATGTAGTTTGATCAAGTTCTACAAAGAAAACTTGCTTTATTGATCAAACATCATTTTTAGGCTTAAAATTTGATTTATGATTTCATTTGGTTAATTTGTTTTCTTTTGAAAACTTTTTGGATGATTCTCATGTTCCTCTTTTTTTGATTTCATAAATCTATTTTTTACACTATGTTTTTATAATTTTGTAATGAGACACTATTTTTCATATTGATATATTTATATGTGTTCTCATTATCCTTTTGTATGTGAGCTGTGTTTAGCATTTATGCTTGCTCACTTGTTTGTCATGATCTTTTATTGTATATATTCTTTATGGCAATTTGGTAGGGGAAGCAATCCCTATATTTGTTTTATACTCACCCATGCTTATTTGTAGAGGGAGCTTTCGCTCTCTTTATCCTTTTGTCCCCTTTTTGATATTGTCAAAGGGGGAAAAATATTATGAGTATATTCTTTCTTGCTTATATGCATGATAATGATAATGTATATATTCATTTCCTTTCAGGCATATATTCTTTTTGTAAATTATTTGTCATCATCAAAAATGGGGAGATTATTGGCCTTCTTATTTTGATGATGATTTACAAACAATTTATATCTAATATTGTTTGTCTAGTGTTTGTGTTTTATATTTATTTTAGGCAAATAATATATTGGAGGATGGATGGAATTACGCATTCACAATCATATCAAATGGAGGTTGGCGGAATTGTGGAGTGATGCATACGCAATTCAAAGTTAAAGATTCAAGTTCAAGCTTCATCCGCAAGTGTACCAAGATAGAGTTTCGTTGAAGATCACAAGCTTGGGTAAATTTAGTTTTAGGTTTTATATTATGTGTGTTAGTACTTTAAGCTCAATCATGTACACACATACACTTTTTGGTTTTGTATATATATAGTTATATATATACATATATGTTTTGGTTTGATATTTTTCAAGTTTTAATATGAAACAATTAAATATAATTAGACAATATATTTTTGTTTCATACTTACATGTATATATATGATTTCATCAATATTAATTTTATTTAGTTCAATGAAATAATGTTTTAGTACATTATATGTGTATTTTGATAAAATATTATATTCATTATTTATAGGCTTCATAACAATAGTTTACATATTTCTTCAAGTCTATAAAATTATTTTGTATTCAACATTTATCTCGACCCCTAAATAGAGATAAGTCTGTATCTAACACATGCTGCCGGTTAGTCTTTTTCAATAAAAAGGACAAAAGCTCACGTATTCAACATCGTGGCAGGTCGTTATTAATAACACCAAAATTCATACCTTACACGCATGGGGGATTTTATCTCGATCCCTAATTAGAGATAAGTTTACGCCTAATACACGTTACCGGTTAGTCTTTTCCCGTGAAAATGACAAAGTCTATGTATTCAAAATCATAACATCAAGTCTAAGAGAGTTCATTTTCTTAGCACAAAATTACATGTGAAACGGATTCAAATAATTCACATGCTAGCTCGACTCAAACAGTAGTCGGTAAATTCTTATCAAATCCGTTGATGACTGAAGGTTTACCAAAAATCCTATGAATGTTTACGGGCCCATCAGCTGAATAGAGGTCCTGTGTGGAAAATACCTTCAACCAAGATGCCTTCGAAGCGGGTGCAAAGAACAACTCCTTATGACAAGGAATCAACAGCTCCAAGATCAGAGTTAAGATCCAAAGTATTCCGAAAATTCGTCCCAATCAACAGTAAACTTTTGAAAACTTTGGAGGGGGTTCTGTAGGCTGTCTAAAAATCACTGCAGATAGCTGATCCCCATCAAACACCAATGATGGAAGTTATAATTTGACGGCTTCCAGAAGGCTATAATTTAAAGACTTTCATGTAGATCGATAAAGGTTACAATCTGACGATCTTCACAACAACTGATGAAAGCTGTAATCAGCAGCCTTCGTAATCAACAGCGAGAGTTACAACCTGACGACTCTCACATATCAAAGATATGAAGCAAAGATTACAAAACGACAATCTTTGAAATGCTCTGACAAAAAGAGACTACAAGTTAACGGTCTCTTCAAACCAAGACGCGGAAGTCCTCCCCGCGTTTCAGCATCAAGACGCAGTGCCAATTCAACCGCGGACGCAGTTCCTTATCAGCCATAAATGACGTAGTTCAAGCCCACGGACGCAGCTCATGTTCGGTCGCAAACGCAATCTCCTAAAGCTTCCAAACGCAGCTTCTAAGCTGCCAACACAGCTTCCAACAAGCTGCCAATGTAGCTTCCAAATTGCTGCAAACGCAGCCTCCGAAAGCTGCCAAACGCAGGTTCCAAGCTGCCAATGCAACTTCCAACAAGCTGCTAAGGCAGCTTCCAAATTAATACAAACACAGCTTTTAAATTGCTACAAATGCACTTCCAAATGCTACAAACGCAGCTTCCAGACGCTGCGTTTGGACACAGAATTCATGCCAGAACGTGAATTTTGCGTTTGAGTCGTTCAAACATGAGCTGAACGGTTTCAAAACCGTTTCCCACGATCTGAGGGGATTACAACTCCACTCAGGAGTGATTTATGGAGTAGTTGCATCACATTAGCCCCACAAAGGAGCGATTTTAGGGGCAGTTACACTGCCTAATCGCTTATAAATAGCTGAACGATCAGCTTAGCTCAAAAAACGAGGGGGATATCTTTGGATCTTTGAGAATTTTGGAGATCTAGAGATCGGCTTCTTCGGATCATCTTCTCGACAACAGATTCTTGGGTCTATCTTCGTGCTTGGCTTGTCTAACCAATTACGGTTAAGATCAATCAACTCTTCTACAAGAGTTTAAACTCGCTCTGAGTTATCGATTCGTTCAGAATTTCAAACTTGCCACGCAAGTCCTCCACAGTGTCAAATTGTGAGGAGAAGATACCATTGCAGTAAAACAAAACGTTCGGATCGTCAACGAGAAGCAAACTTGACGCGAGCATTTTAGGGAGGCATCTCATCGCTACCGTGAAGAATCCAGTATTAAACAAATGAAAGAATTCAGATCAATTCTCCTCTCTTTTGTAATCGGAATTCAAATTGTAATTAAGATCGAGAGAATACAAATCAAATTTCTTTCATTTTATTTACTACAATTTTTCCACCAAACAAGGTCACCACGGGTATCTCGGTTTGCATGACCATCTCTGGAGGCCTTGAGATGCTAGGATGCTCGAAGGTGTCAGTGTAGATGGGTCTTGAGTTGGTCCCTGAGCTTGTTGATCTGAGCTTGGAGAGGGCATCTGCTCGGACATTGAGAGCGCGGGGAACTTGGGCTATCTTAAAGTCCACGAAGCTAGCTAATAGCTCCTTAGCCGCTTTGAGGTACAGGAGGATCTTTAGCTATCTATTTCCTGTTCACCTGATGGAGGATAAGCTAGGAGTCAGCCAATATGTAGAGGTGCTCGGCCATCATTAGCTCGGGCCGATCGAAGGCTAGAAAGGAGAGCTTCATATTCGGCTTCATTGTTCGAGGCTGAGAAACAAAAAGCGATGGAGTGTTCATGCGTTGACCTGTCTAGGCTATGCATGACCACTCCCGCTCCACTGCCGGCTTCTCTGGAGGACCTGTCCACCTTCAACAACCACCAAGTGGCAAACTCAGGTGAATTATATTCTAGGGTACGATGGGTCTGTGGGGTGGATGCTTGGACTACTGGAGGTGTTGGAGGCCCTTGTTGAGTTGATGGTGAGGATGCGTCCGGCTCGTCGCCTAATGAGGTCGTCTCAATGAGGAAGTTGACCAATGCTTGAGCTTTGTCATCATTTTTGGCTCGAACTGTACATCATACTCGCTGAGTTCGATTGCCCAGGTGACCATTCTCTCGAATGTGGTGGGACTGCTAAGTGCTTTCTTCAGAGCCAGACTCATTCGCACAATTATGGAATGGGCTTCGAAGTAGGGGTGGAGTCTCCCTGCGTTGATGATGAGGATGAAGGCAACCTTCTCTATGAGAGGGTAGTTGAGCTCGCTCGCTTTCAGGATTTGGCTCATATAGTACACTGGCTTCTAGATGTTTACTTCTTCTCAAATTAGAACAGAGCTGACGGCTTTAGGGGAGATGGCCATATATAGGTACAAAGTCTCCCCTCCAATGGGTTGGCTCAGCAGTGGTTTGGTGCTCAAGTAGGCTTTGAGGTCTTGAAAAGATGCACTGCATTCAACCGTCCAAATCATGCTCTCCTTTAGCTTCTTATTTCCCCTTAATGTTTTGAAGAATGGGAGGCTCCTCTTGACAGATTTGGAGATGAAATGACCCAGTGCCGCTATCTTTCCATTCAGCTTTTGGACATTCTTCAAGGTGTGTCGTTCGGGTAGTCAACACTATTTTTTCTGGGCTGATCTTAATGTCTCTCTAGGTGATCATGAACCCAAGGAACTATCCCAATTGCACCATAAAGCCACATTTGGCTGTATTAAGCTTCATGCAATAGCACCGAAGAGTGGAGAAGGTCTCGTCTAGATCTGATATGTGGGTAGATGCTTGTTTTGACTTCACCAGGAGGTTGTCCACATAAGCCTCGAAATTGCATCTGATCTGGGGCTTGAAGATTTTGTTAACAAGCCTCTGGTATGTGGCCCCAGCATTCTTTAGTTTGAATGACATCATTTTATAGCAATAGGTCCCCTGGTCGGTGATGAAGGAGGTTCTCCTGGTCATGCTTTTCCATGAAAATTTGCCTGTAGCCGGAGAATGCGTCCATGAAGCTAAGTAGCTCATGCCACACGCTCTCATCAACCAGCTGATCGATCCGAGGTAGGGGATGTCTATCTTTAGGATAAGCTTTAAAGTCCACACACATCCTCCAATTATTGAGTACCTTCTTTATCAATACCACATTGGCCAGCCATTCTGGGTATTGAACTTTCTGGATAAAACTAGTTCTAAGGAGCCGGTCAACTTCATCAGTGGCCGCCTTTTGTCTTTTAGGGTTGAAATGCATTTTCTTTTGTCGATCTGGCTTAGTGTGCCAGTCGATCGCCAGCTCGTGGCTTATCACTTCAGGGTGGATCCCTAGCATATCTTCTGGTCCCTAGGCGAACACATCAGTGTTCATCTGTAGGAACTCAACCAAGGCTCCTCGCAAGGGCTCTGTGAGCCTGGATCCGATCTTGACCGTCCTCTTTCCTTCTCGGTCAATCAATATCTTTTGGAGTTCTTCCTTCAGAGTCATCATCTGTTGCTCCATAGCTTTCTCTATCTGAAGGAAAGCCTTTTCAATAGGCAGTCTCTTACACACCCTTGCCCTTAGTCGAGAGTAGGTAACATGACCCGGCCTCTCGTTGGTTGATCCGAGCAACCCGACTCCATTAGGATTGGGGAACTTCAGCATCCGGTGATAGGTTGAAGGGACGACCCATAAGAGATGGAGGTCGGTTCGGCCTAAGATGATATTATAGGCCAACTTGAGGTTCATCACCAGGAATTGGACTTGAATGGTGAATTGCTGGGGGTGCTCTCCTATCAAGGGGAGAGTGATCATCCCTTTGGGTAGGAGAGAGTGCCTTGTGAATCCGATGAGGGGGCTCCTACATGGAAGCAGACGAGATTTTTCGATGCCCATCTCGTTGAAGGCGTCGATATACAGGATGTCCACCAAGCTCCCAATGTCAACCATAATCCTCTTCACCTGGAAGCCGTCAAAGCAGGCTATTATGACGATGGGGTCGTCATGAGATGTCTCAATGCCCTCCAAGTCGGTGTCTCTGAAAGAGATGGGTTCCTCCTCTCTCTCAGCTTCTTGTCACGCCCCGGGTCCATGAGCCCGTTGGCGCATGCAAACCGTGGGACCCACCAAGAACAACTTGATGTTGATTTAAATCCACCATCAAAATGCTAGCACTAGTTATTCTTGTGCCTTGGGCTTCTCTATTTAAGCCACTAACATTTCTTCACACTAGTCCATGTGGCACTAAAGTGGGGGTGTCATAATCATCCCACCTTACAAAGACGACATCCTCATCACCACGACATGACAATTGGCACATCCCAGTATCACTGTCAGACGTTGTGGACTCTAGAGGTGGCTCCTACCAAATCCACACGATGTAGCACTTAGCCCCATATAGTACTTAGCTCCACACTTCTGGCTGACAACTGATATTATTTTATCACGCCCTGGGCACACATGCCCGTTGGCGCGTGCAAGCCGTGAGACCCACCAACAGCAACTCGATATTGGCATAAATTCACCACCAAAATGCTAGCGCTAGTTGTTCTTAGACCTTGGGCTTCTCTATTTAAGCCACTAACATTTCTTCACACTAGTCCATGTGGGACTAAAGTGGTGATGTCACACTTCTTATCACATAGGTTGACTCGTAATGCTCGTTTAGCATATCTCTTCTGAGTATTGTTGGACAACCATCCATCTATGGGGCCGCCACTGATCGTGTTGATGACCCCCTTATGGCTTGGTTCCGGGGGTCGATTATCCTACTACAGTGGGGTACAAGGGGAGCGTGGGCAAGACCTCCTATTTTTCCTAGCTAGGGCGGCTTCCCTCCTATCTCTCTACAAGACTAGCTTCTTCAGGTATCCTCTCTGGATCAGGTCCTCAATGTCTCTCTTTAGGATATGACAATCATTAGTGAGGTGGTTGTGATCTCTGTGGTGCTTGGTTCCGGGGGTCGATTATCCTACTACAGTGGGGTACAAGGGGAGCGTGGGCAAGACCTCCTATTTTTCCTAGCTAGGGCGGCTTCCCTCCTATCTCTCTACAAGACTAGCTTCTTCAGGTATCCTCTCTGGATCAGGTCCTCAATGTCTCTCTTTAGGATATGACAATCATTAGTGAGGTGGTTGTGATCTCTGTGGTAGCGGCAATATTACCGAGTGTCTCTGCTCCGTGGGTCCGACCTCATTTTGTGAAGGGGCTCATTGAGGTGCCCCTCCTTTCAGACCATGTTGAGAGCTTCCGTGAGAAAGGTGTTGAGGACCGTGAGAGCAGGTCGAGGCGCCGGCTCCCTCCGTCGGTCCCTTCTATCGGACCTGTTGGAGTGGGAGTCGACTCTTAGGGGGTCTCTCGGTCACTCCTGCCTTGATGGGGGCCTCTAACCAACTCTGGTACCGCCACCACCAGTGATGCCATAGATGTCAAGGGTACTGGTGTTACTGCTGGTGATGCTGCTACCGAGATTATGGTAGTAGATGCTTCTGTGGCCCTGGCTACTGTCTTATAAGCTCGGGCATCCTCCATGTCCATATACCCTTGAGCTTTGGCCATCAGTTGCTCATAATTGGCAACCGGCTTCTTGGCCAGTGAGTCGGCCAGTTCATTGTTCTACAAGCCGGCTACAAGAGTGGACATAGCGACTGAACTTCCTGGGTTGTTGACCTCCAGCCTCTTCGTCTAGATCATCTTGAAGTAGGCTCGAAGGCTCTCTTCGGGCTCTTGCCTCATCTGTCGTAACACATGAGGGGGCAGCTTCTGTTTGGTGTCAGCTAAGAAGTGGTGGATAAGCTTTCGGCTAAGCTACTAAAAACTACTGATGGATTTCTTCTCAAAGGCATTCCACCAGAGCTTGGCGCTTTCCGACAAAGTAATGGGGAAGCACCAGCAAATGATAACTTCTGACGCTTGGAGCATGCTCATTATATCATAATAGTTCTGGACATGCTCGGCAGGGTCTCCTTCTCAATTGTACTTCTCCACATGAGACATCTTGAACTTCTCAAATGGGGCATTCATAAGGTCGTCGGTAAGGGGAGTGTTCCCCCTGATGGCTTCAGCGATTGGTCTGTACACCCGATCATATCCAGATGCCCCATGTGTGGCCGAGAGGGCTAGAGAGGTACGCTGATGATGGAGAGTCTTAGACATTCCTCCCATGATGTGATCTTTATGGCGACTGGGGTCAGGACTCTCACTAGTGGCTTTAAGAGTTAGGGAGGATGTGCCGACGAGGATCCGTTGGGTGAGTCGACTGGCGTGGTGGTGGGGTTGCGTGCTCGACGCAATCCCTCTACTGCTTAGCAGCAACATAAGGAGTCTTAGGTGGGACTATACGCTAAGCTTCAGAATGACGATGAGTCATCGATCGCTAGTCTCCGGAGGGCGGAGGAATGGCAAAAGTAGTTTTCTACGGTTGGGGAAACCGGCTGAGGAGCTCGTTGGTGAAGGTAGCGAGCTACTGTTTGGAGGCTCTAAGATATCCTTTAGACCGTCTCTTCGAGCTGGGCTTGAGTGACATAGCTCTAGTGTAGTCCTCCAGGGATGTATTGGTCAGCCCTATGCTCAGAATAAGACATATTTGTTCGAAAAAGAAAGAAGGCCCCACGGTGGGTGTCAAACTGTTGATAGTCTAAATCACACAGGTAAACTAATAGATCAGAGTTGATTAGGGACCGCTAACTTTTTTAAATATCTGGTTTTGAGTTGAGCTTTTCTTCCCTACAGCACAAGTAGCAACTCGTAAGAGGGCGGGGTCTGTTTCCCCATTGTTCCTCCGATGATCAAGTTAGCAAGATATTTAATTAGGGAAAAGATGAACTGTCTCGATTCTTAAGTGCTATGGAATGGAGAAGATACGAAGAAAAAAATTTCTTACCTTCGTATTTGGAATAATTTTCCTTTTTATAGTCATGTAGGAGGGATATTTTGGTCTCTTTTGGCCGAGTCTGAGTTGGCGGCTAAGTTAGCGTTGACTTTACAGGTGTCGATAGTGGAGTGATCACGGAATGGACGTAGTCACTTTGGCATTAATGGGATGGGATAGGTGGCGTACGAAGCCGGCGTGGTCTGATGTGCTATAAATAGTGCTAGGGATGGAGAAATGATGGCGTTTGCCAAGTCATTTAATGTGATGTCGACGTGCTATCAGTGGGGGATTCGAGGTCGAAGTTGCTTTTTGGCTTGTTTCGAGGGGTGTCTAGAAGTATCACCTTTCGAGTCGGTTTCCATGAAATGCTAGCTAATTAACTAGTTGAGTAGGTGGTGAGTCATCCTAGATGAGAGGACCGATAAGTATTGTCATTCGAGTCGACCCGAGATGATGTCAACTTGGCAAGCCGGCTAGATCACGACCCTAACAGTCCCATGGGTCGAGTTGACTGAATTGGACGTAATGAGGGATATTTTCGTGTTATTGACAATGGATCATAATTTGGTGACTGAAAACATCATAACAGTTATTTTCTTGAATTTATTTGTTAGGTTTGTTATTTGATGTTATCTAGTTGTTAGGATTATGATTTCATTTTTTTACCTATAAAAAGAATTCTATCGTTTTATTTTATGGAGAATTGATACGAATAAGAGTTATGAGTTTGAGTGATATTTGGAGTAATTCCATACGTGTGAAGCTATGCTTTTTAATTAGGCGTCCGTGTGCAAAACCGGCATTTTCTATCATTTTTGGAGATTAGATGCTATGAGTGAATATGGTCTATCCTAATTTATCCTTTAATCTTTCTTTATATGGCCTTTCATTCACAAAAAAATTAAAAAGAAGGAAAGTTATTGTTTACGGATACTGTTCATCCGGGCGCTATTCATCACCATCTCCGTTCCGCATCAGATGGTCGACGACAAAGAAATAAGTGAAGTGGGTTCTAATTACTAATGCAGCAAGTGAAAATTAATCATTTTGTAACATTGCAACTAAAAAGAAAAAATGAAACATGGGTTAGAAATATTCGAGCATCAAGATTTTTTATTTATAGATGTTGTAAGCCATGTAGATCTATGATGAGAGGAATGGATCATCCATTGAAATAGTCTAACCCATGCATCAAGATTATTCACATTTTCGCATGTGGGCATAAACAAACTACTTATGTCTCGGGAGTATTAAAGTCTCATGCATATTATAATGAATATGAGTATCCAGCACATTTAGCAAAATAAACATGGCGGTTTTCACCACTGCTATAAGTCTTGGTAGCTTATTTAGCAAAATTAGTTGTCACCTCGTACCCATCTCTTGATGCACACCCACTACACATATAAGCGAGGAAAGTGAAATGAAATGTGGTTAACATGTTGTAGCTGTCCAGTTAGATTACGCATGATCAGTGATAACCATGAATAATTGCTGTCCGATTGGTGGGAGCTCTGTCTGAAGACATTGTACTTGGCTATTTGGAAGTGTTACCTGTCCAGAAATTCTGAGCAAAAGAGTTCCCTGGATTCTCTTATCTCAGTTTGCCTAATCTTCATCATGCTGTTTATTATTTTCTCATTCTGGATGTCTGTGGTGATTGGTAAGAGGAGAAACAATACATGCCAAACATAACCTCGTGTCTTGTAAATTTAGTATCCCTCAGGTAAAGTATATTTAGTGGCCTCAATAAATCCAGAATCCTTGTAACCGAATCTTCTACAGTTTCAGTCTTTATTGATATTATACTGATCTACATCACTAGATCAGCAATATATGCGCTTGAGTTTTTTCGATAAAATGGTAAATTACATTTAGTAGGCTGAAGAAAACCCAAATCCTTATTAACTGGACCTTCAAGAGTTTCAGTCCTTACTAAGATTGCTGATGTGCATCATTGGATCAGCAATCTACAAGCTTGAGTTTTTGGTTTAAATGGTGAATTAATTGTACTCGATAATCAGATACCAAGTGGATCTGATTTCAAGTTTCATTATACATATGACCACGTAATTACTATAAATAGGTTTAATAGTCAAAATATACACTGTATTTGTTCAGAAGATATCTGCATAAGCTATGAACCAATAAGCCGTCTTGGTTAGATTATATATATAATTTCTGTTACATTGTCCTCAAAATTATTATGCGACATGCCCATACTTTGGAATAATAATAATAAATAAAGATAAAATAAAGGTATCATTGAGACTTTGGAAACACTGATCTCCTCGATTTTCCCAAAACTTATGAGTTGGATATTAAAAAAATGAGGATCAGCATGAAACAGCAAATATCTTACTGGAGCTAGCATAGTTCAGGTTTCCCCCGTAGTATTACTATAGTATCATTCCATCATTTTGATTCAAGAAACGTATTCATTGTCTTCGCTATATCTGGTTATATACAATTCTTTAGATTACATTTTCGTTATTGACTGACACTGACTAGGCAAAAAAGACATGAAGCGATCAGTTAACCAACCTTGGAGTCCACTCCGAACAAAAGACCTGGAATCACCTAGGAACAATCAGCCGGCAAAATTTATACTTCTGCTTTACCTACCAATGTGCCTCCAAACCCTTTTTATAAATTGACCTGCGTCTGTCTCTCTCTGTCTCTCTAGTTCTTTCTCTCTTTGATATGGTAATAGCTATTGCAACAAGTTCCATTTGTGTGCTTTATTTGCTTTCCAATCACTAAAAAGGTTTTTCGTGCAGGATGATACTATGGAGGCTGCTGAAAAGGGCTTGAAAATTTTCCACCCGAGGAAAGGTGGCTATAGAGCTGCCATGTTCATATTTGGTAAGCGATCACAAAAGCAAATAGTCACGTTCCTGACTAGCTGATAAACTTGGGACTAACTTTGACTCTTAAAACTTTTACTCAGTCATGACGGGGCTCGAGAACATTGGATTTATAGCAAACATGGTGAGCTTGGTGTTATACTTCCTTGGAGTAATGCATTTTGGTTCAGCTGATGCATCGACTACTCTCACAAATTTCATTGGAGCAACTTTCTTGCTTACAATCCTCGGGGGTTTCATTTCAGACACATACATGACCAGGCTCAACACAGTTCTCATGTTTGGGCTCGTCGAGATGGTGGTGAGTTAAAGAATATATTTCAGATTACCGGCCCCCTTAAGTTTGGCCATTTGTGACATAGCTGTCGTAAATTGTAGCAATGTCACTTAAACGCCCCTTGCCAGATAATTCCCTAACTAACACCCTAACTAACACCGTTATTTTGACCGTGCACGTGAAAATCACATGTCTCCAAATGACCAAAACGCCTCTGATGGAAGGGGGACAAAACCTTTCATTGTCCTTGTTGGGGAGGATTTTTACCAATCGACAACATGTCAATGAACCCTCACGCAGCGTGCCCTCCGGATCTTGTGTCAAAAGTATGCAAGAAGAAATCACAGCAAATAAAAAATACTCGCAAGAAAAAGAATTAAAGACACCAGATTTAACGAGGTTCGGCAAACGTGCCTACGTCCTCGGGAGCCACAGCAAAAACTTCTTTAATTATTGAAGAAGATTACAAAAGCTTGCAAAGAGATGATCTCAATCCCCATGAGATCTTTCTGTTCAAAACAGCGTTTTCTGAAAAAATCGCTTAAGAAAATCGCATGAAAAAACGGCTGTCAGGGTTCCCTATTTATAGGAAAACCCTAGGTCAAAAGAGATTAGGAATCTGTTTTGACTGCGAAGCTCGCCTGTCTGTGAAGCTCGCCTGTCTATGAAGCTTGCCTGACTTATGTTCGCCTGACTTATAGGTTCGCCTGAACTGCATGTTCGCCTGAACTGCATGTTCGTCTGAACTGCAAGTTCGCCTTCACTGTAGGTTCGTCTGAACTGCAAGTTCGCCTTCACTGCAGGTTCGCCTAAACTGTAAGTTCGCATGCATGCCAAGTTCGCCTGAACTGAGGACTTAGAGAAATTTTTTACTTGTTCCAAGGTTTGAGTCTACACACCCGAAATCAACAATCTCCCACTTGAAGACCAAATCTCCGTTAACAACCTCTCTTGAACTTCAGTCATCTTAGCAAGCACATTCTCCTTCCCAAAGAATTCCCTTCTTCAATCATCATTCTCCTAGTGTGGCTCTGTCCTCATCTTCTACTAATGAAAGCCAACCGAAGTTACACACAACTCCAATTTCTCAATGGTCACTGTCTTAGTCAACATATCTGTAGGATTTTGGCTCCCCAAAATCTTTTCTAATAGTAACTTCACATCCTCTATTAGAGAACGTATGAAATGGTAACGTATATCGATGTGCTTCATTCTAGCATGATATACTGGGTTTTTGACAAGGTGTATAGCACTCTGGCTATCACAATAAAGAACTATATTCCTCTGCTTCAGACACAACTCTTCCAGACAACCGGTTAACCAAATTATTTCCTTGCTAACTTCGATTACTGCGACATACTCTGTCTCAATTATGGACAATGTCACTAGTTTCTGCAGACGTGAGACCCAACTCACTGTTGTCGACCCTAAGGTGTAAACATTCTCTGTAGTACTACGCCTTGTATCATGATCACCAGTGAAATCTGTATCCATGTATCCCTACAGTACCAACTCCTTTCTCCCAAAACATAATGGCATATCTGTAGTCCCTCTCAAATAGCACAATATCAATTCACGGCCTCCCAATACTGCTTCCCTGGATTGCTTGCAAACCTGCTCACAACTCCTAATACATGAGTGATATCTGGCCTCGTACAAACCATCGCGTATATTAGACTACCAATGGCTGATGAATACGGTACTCTTCTCATGTGCTCATTCTCTTCATCTGTCTTGGGCAATTGCTCCTCACATAACCTGAACTGACTTTTAAGGGGCGTGCCAACGGGCTTAACATTCTCCATGTTGAATCTCTGAAGTACCTTCTCGATGTATTCAGCCTGACTCAACCTCAATGTTCCTTCAGTCACATCCCGACTAATTCGCATCCCAAGAATCTACTTCGCTACACCCCGATCATTCATAGCAAACTCATTTGCCAATTGCTTCTTCAATTTGTTTATCTTCTCTAAACATAGTCCTGCAACTAACATGTCATCAACATACAATAGTAACACGATATAGCTGAACTCAAACCTCTTGAAGTAGCAGCAATGATATAAATTGCATCTTCCATAGCTATTGCTTTGCATTAAGTTATCAAACTTCTTATATCACTATCTTGGTGTCTGTTTCAAACCGTATAAGTTCTTCTTGAGCCTACACATCATCTCTTTCTTTCCTTCCTCAATGAAGCTAACAGGTTACTGATGCGACATAATTATGTACCAAAATTGCAAGTGCACAATTTATCAAGTTATAGTATAAAAAGATATTGATCCCACGAAGAAGGTGATTTTAAGAGATTATTAAACTTGGTTCTTATATTTTGTGCGTGACAATTAGGAATAAAGAATAAGTGTGATTGTATGAGTGGTTATTTTGATTTATATGCAAGAGGTAATAAATTGAATTTTAGAGGAGAGAAGGAAGAATTAAAGAATAAATGAAATCATAAGGCAAGAAATATGAATTAATAAAATCAAGAAATAAAACAAAAAATGAAAAGAAAATTTAAGAAAGTTAAGATGAAGGATTCAAAAGAGGTAAGAAATCTAGAATATAATCCACTAACCAATTTCAATTACAAAATATAAACTATTCTCTTTTTATCATATTTCAACTTAGATTTATTAAGCATAGATTATCAAACCATTTAAGGAAAGTGTAACCTATCAAATTATCATCTAAGCTAAAATTACTATTCATGATAAGAACAACAACATGATAATAATCCTAGAATTCATAAGCATAACCTATCAAACCATTTAAGATAAGCATAGATTATCAAATTCTTCTTCTACCGATTAGTTCTCTAGTTGATTATCCTAAACATGAACATTTTAAGTACAAGAGAATAATTCATACAATATAAAAGAAATTAGACTAGTTTCATACAATTCTAAGATTCCTACAAGAATTAAATTCACATCTTAAGAAATAAAAACAAGAAAAAGAAGACTAATTACAAAATTAAAAAGAAAAGAAAAATCTAAACTATGAACAAGAAATAAATCTAATTACAAAGAAAATAAAAATCTAAACTACAAAATAAATTGCAGAAATTAAATGCAAGAAAAATAAATCTACTCTACAAATTAAAGTGCAAAAAGAAAATAAAAAAGACAAGAAAGTAAATCTATACTACAAGCATGAATTTAAATCTAACTAATAAGCAATAATAAAGAAATTACTAAAAAGAAATAAAAGAGAAAAGAAATGCAAACCTTCAAATTGCTCTTCAACAAATGTTGTTGCAGGTCCGGTCTTCAAGAAGCTAATCATCCAAGTCCATTCATTTATTTATTTTTTCGGAAATTTTAAAGCTCCAGACGGCCTATCCAATGCAAATTTATCTGCAGCAATTAAAGCCCAAGTCCGGTTTCCTCATTGTTTGCTTGAGCTTGAAAAAAAAATGAAATCTCAACATCCTAAGTCCGGTCCAAGGAGAGCTCATGGGTAAAACATTTGTTGATGGGCTTGGGCCTTCAAGGACATTGATTAAAAATGAAAATCCCACTTGGCCTTTGGCTTCATGAAGCCTTGATTTTGTGGCTATGTGCTTTGTTTCTTTTCTTTTCCTTTGGGCCATCATTTGCTTGATGCTCTTTGGGCTTCTTGATTTCTTCATGTGTTTGTCTTGGGCTTTGGATAATTTAGAAATTGATTTTCCAATTTAATCAACGGGTTTTTGTTGAGAGACGGGAGTTTGAGGTTTATTCTTCATTAACCTGAAATAAAACATAAAAACAGTTATTAGTGGTATATTTATTCATATAAAATAGATAATGAGGGTATAAAAATTGTAATAAAATATAATTATCAAATACCCCCACACCTAAACTTTTGCTAGTCCTCTAGCAAAGAAAATAAAAAGAAAATCCTAACTCACTTTCGCAGGAATCGCGGTTGTATTTAGCGCAACTGTTGGAATCCTTTCATGACTAATCTAGCCTTATACCTCTTACTTCCATCACTCTCCTGCTTGACCTGGTAGACCCACTTGTTGTGTAAGGCTTTCTTTTGTGCAGGTAGCTGGGCTAACTCCCATGTCTCATTCAAGTGGAGAGAATCCATCTCTTCTTACATCGCTTGCTCCCATTGCTGAGATTCACTAACTTGCATTGACTCCTCATAACACTTTAGTTCTTTGCTATCTGTCAAAAGCAAAGAAAGATATTTAGAATTCGGTTTGGGTATCCTGTATGACCTCCTAAGCTACACGAGCCTGGGTGGTACTCTCTGCACCTGGAGTCTCCTTCATTTTTTGGTCAGAGCTGACATTATCTCCCCTATCTGGAAGTTCATCTAAATCCATATACTCGGATCCACCTGCATCCTTAGTGTTGTTCCCACTGCTTTGGCTATCCTTGGCATTATCTTTGTCCTTGTACATCACCTCTTCATTGAATATGGTGTCTCGGCTCCTAATAATTTTCCTGTTCTTCTCATCCTACAGATGATATTCGAACTCATCAATGTCGTATCGAATGAATATACATTTATGGATTTATTTGATTTTTTCAAGAATCCAATTTGTAGTAGCACTCAAGTCCAAATTTGGAGAAGCCCATTTGATTTGATTTCAATTCTGCAGCAAAGAGTCAAGCCCAATTCCATTTGATTTTCGGCAGTAAAGTCGGTCTTTGATCTGCAGCACTAAAAATTAAAAACCAAGTCCGGAGCAAAACAAATGTTGTTGCAGGTCCGGTCTTCAAGAAGCTAATCATCCAAGTCCATTCATTTATTTATTTTTTCGGAAATTTTAAAGCTCCAGACGGCCTATCCAATGCAAATTTATCTGCAGCAATTAAAGCCCAAGTCCGGTTTCCTCATTGTTTGCTTGAGCTTGAAAAAAAAATGAAATCTCAACATCCTAAGTCCGGTCCAAGGAGAGCTCATGGGTAAAACATTTGTTGATGGGCTTGGGCCTTCAAGGACATTGATTAAAAATGAAAATCCCACTTGGCCTTTGGCTTCATGAAGCCTTGATTTTGTGGCTATGTGCTTTGTTTCTTTTCTTTTCCTTTGGGCCATCATTTGCTTGATGCTCTTTGGGCTTCTTGATTTCTTCATGTGTTTGTCTTGGGCTTTGGATAATTTAGAAATTGATTTTCCAATTTAATCAACGGGTTTTTGTTGAGAGACGGGAGTTTGAGGTTTATTCTTCATTAACCTGAAATAAAACATAAAAACAGTTATTAGTGGTATATTTATTCATATAAAATAGATAATGAGGGTATAAAACTGTAACAAAATGTGATTATCAGTTACTTCATGTAGATTTTTTCATCTAAATCACCATGAAGAAATACAGTCTTTATATCTAACTGTTCAATGTAGAGATTTTTAGCAGCTACTAAGCTTAACACAATTCTGATGGTTGTAAGCTTCACAACAGGAAAAATATCTCCATATAATCCACTCCTTCCCACTGCTCCATGTTGAATCTCTAAAGTACCTTCTCGATGTATTCAGCTTGACTCAACCTCAACATCCCTTTAGCTTCGTCTCTATTGATTCACATCCCAAGAATTTGATTCGCTGCATCCAGATCATTCATAACAAATTCCTTTGTCAATTGTTTCTTCAATTTGTTTATCTCCTCTAAACACAGTCCTGCAACCAACATATCATCAACATATAATAATAACATGCTATAGCTGGACTCGAACCTCTTGAAGTAGTAACAATGATTTGAATTGTATCTTTCATAGCCATTCCTTTGCATGAAGTTATCGAACTTCTTGTACCACTGTCTCGAAGCATGTTTCAAACCGTACAAGCTCTTCTTGAGCCTACACACCATCTCTTCCTTTCTTTTATTAATAAAACCAACAGGATGCTTTATGTAGATTTTTTCATCTAAGTCACCGTGAAGAAAGACAGTCTTCATATCAAACTGCTCAAGATAGAGATTTTTAGTAGCTACTAAACTTAACACCACTCTGATTGTTATTAGCTTCATGACGAGAAAAAATATCTCCATATAATCCACTCATTCTCACTGTTGGAATCCTTTCATGACTAATCTAGCCTTATACCTCTTACTTCCATCACTCTCCTGCTTGACCTGGTAGACCCACTTGTTGTGTAAGGCTTTCTTTTGTGCAGGTAGCTGGGCTAACTCCCATGTCTCATTCAAGTGGAGAGAATCCATCTCTTCTTACATCGCTTGCTCCCATTGCTGAGATTCACTAACTTGCATTGACTCCTCATAACACTTTAGTTCTTTGCTATCTGTCAAAAGCAAAGAAAGATATTTAGAATTCGGTTTGGGTATCCTGTATGACCTCCTAAGCTACACGAGCCTGGGTGGTACTCTCTGCACCTGGAGTCTCCTTCATTTTTTGGTCAGAGCTGACATTATCTCCCCTATCTGGAAGTTCATCTAAATCCATATACTCGGATCCACCTGCATCCTTAGTGTTGTTCCCACTGCTTTGGCTATCCTTGGCATTATCTTTGTCCTTGTACATCACCTCTTCATTGAATATGGTGTCTCGGCTCCTAATAATTTTCCTGTTCTTCTCATCCTACAGATGATATTCGAACTCATCAATGTCGTATCGAATGAATATACATTTATGTGACTTAGCTTCTAGCTTATCCCTGACATGGTCACTGATATGAACATATGCCACACAACCAAAGACTCTCAAGTGTGAGAGATTAACCTTCTTGTCACTCCAAACCTCTTCTGGAATCCTAAAGTCTAGTGGGACTAAAGGCCCATGCTTAATTAAGTACGCTGTTGTATGCACCATGTCCGTCCAAAATATTTTTGGTAGACCTGCATGTAGACGTATGCTCCTCGCACGCTCTGTCAATATTCTATTCATTCTCTCTACAACACCATTCTGTTGTGGTATTTCTGAAGTAGTCCTCTCTAAACGAATCTCATTCAGAGCACAAAACTTCTTGAACTCCTCTAGCTCATATTCTCCATTATTGTCTGATCTCAGACACTTTACCTTCAGATCTGATTCGTTCTCCACCATGGCTTTCCACTTCTTAAAGATTCCAAACACCTCTAACTTGTGCTTCATGAAGTATACCCGTACCTTCCTTGAGTGATCATCGATAAAGGTGAAATAGTATGTCGAACTGCTATGAGAAGACACGCTAGCTGAACCTCATATATCTGTATGAACAAGATCCAGCTTCTAAGCTTTGGGTGGTCTTCCAATATTCTGAAAGCTGACTCTCTTCTGCTTCCCATAGATGCAGTCTTTGCAAACACCAACTTTAACTAAATCGATGCCTATTAGCTTTTCTTGAGAGTGTAGAATCTTCATACTCTTCTCGCTCATGTGTCCTAATCTATTGTGCTACAAATCTGTACTCTCCTTGCCCGCTGCAATTACGAGGGTGTCACTCGTATGTGAAGTTAGGTAGAGTGTTTCGGTCTTGTTACCACGAGCAACCATCATAGTACCGTTGAAGATTTTTCATGAATCCCCGAATATTGTAATATAGTCTTCTGCTCTAAGCTAGTCAACTGAATCAATATTCCTTTTTAGCTTCGATACATGTCTGGCATTCTTCAGATTCTACTTAGAGCTCTTCATCTGTATCTGCACATCACCTCTTCTAACAATACTGCAAGGCTCGTTGTACCCCAAGTATAATTTTCCAAAGTTTCCTGCTACATAGTTTTTCAGAAGCTTCTTATTAGTAGTGGCGTGAAATGATGCTCCCGAATCAATAACACATGAATCGGAATTGCTTTCCATAGCAAGGATCAAGACATCTTGCACAATATGAGCCTCCTGCTCATTTGCATCCTTCTTTGGTGCTTTACAGGATGAAGACATATGGCTCTCTTGTCCGTAGTTCCAACACTTCCCTTTGATTAGTCTCACCTTCGGGTTTGACCTCTTCTTCTTTGACTTCGACCAATTTCTGTTCTGGTTACCCTTCTTCTGACTTCGGCCTCTCTGCTCGAGATTTAGGGCTAAACCTGAACTCTCTGACTCGGACGATTTTCTTCTAACCTCCTCGGATAGAATCATGCTGATAATCTCGCTTAGCTTTAACTTCTCCTTTCCCGTCGAGTTGCTGATTGCGGTCATGCAACCTGCTCAACTATCTAGCAACTGCGATAGTATCAATAGGGTCTGCACTTCATCATCAAACGTGATGTTGACGGAGATAAGTTGATCAACAATCATGTTGAACTCGCTAAGATGCATCGTGAAGGAGCATCCTTCTACCATCTTGAGCTTAAATAGCATTTTGACGAGATGCACCTTATTTGCAGCTGACGATTGCTCGTACATCTTCGCGAGCGCTTCCATAAGCCCCACCGTCATCTTCTCCTTCAATATATTATGGGTGACAGATTTGGCTAGCGATAATCGGATCTTCCCTAGAGCCTTCCGATCCAATATTTCTCAGTCCTCGTCGGTCTCATCTTTCTTCTTTCCTTTTGCTTTACCCATCAACGGACGAGAAAGATCCTTCTGGTACCAATAGTCCTCCATCTGTGACTTCCAGTAGGCGAAGTCTGATCCGTCAAACTTCTCAATCTTTGATTTGCCTTCTTCTGCCATAGCTCTCACACAGATCTAATATGAACGATGCTCTGATACCAGTTGTTGGGGAGGATTTTTTCCAATCGGACAACCTATCAATGAACCCTCATGCAGGGTGCCCTTCGGATCTTATGTCGAAAGTATGCAAGAAGAAATCATAGCAAATAAAAAATACTTGCAAGAAAAAGAATAGAAGAGAGAACACCAGATTTAACGAGGTTCGGCAAACGTGCCTACATCCTCGGGAGCCACACAAAAAACTTCTTTAATTATTGAAAAAGATTACAAAAGTTTGCAAAGAGATGATCTCAATCTCCCTGATATCTCTCTGCTCAAAACAACATTTTATAAAAAATCACTCAAGAAAATCGTGTGAAAATCGACGGCCAGGGTTCTCTATTTATAGGGAAACCCTAGGTCAAAACAGATTAGGAATCTATTTTGACTGCGAAGTTTGCCTGTCTGCGAAGTTCGCCTGTCTGCGAAGTTCTTGCCCGACTGCGAAGCTCTCCTGTCTGCGAAGTTCTCCTGTCTGTGAAGCTCGTCTATCTGCGAAGCTCGCCTGACTTATGTTCGTCTGACTTATAGGTTCGCCTAAACTACAAGTTTGCCTTCACTATAGGTTCGCCTAAACTGCAAGTTTGCCTTCACTATAGGTTCGCCTGAACTGAGGACTTAGAGAAATTTCTGCTTGTTCCGAGGTTTGAGTCTACACACCCGAAACCAATAGTCCTTTTTAATAATTTTTAAGGTAATTTTCAAAAATCTAATTAGGACTAGTGTTATAGATCCAATTAATTTAATTTAATAGCTAGTGTTGCTCGAGAAGGATAGTTTGGTCATTTTACCCGTTTCTCTAGCACCATTAGGGGGTT
>NC_033800.1:30622857-30646026 GCF_001876935.1 Asparagus officinalis
GACTGCAAGGGGGTTTGGTGACATTTCTGAAGTTTTGTGGAGGGTTCTTTTTTGTTTGAAATTTGCGCCAGGGGTTAAATATGTCTTAATAAATACAGCATGGCTGTGCTGAAGTCAAAATTTTCAAATATGTAAACTAGTTGTTACTTTTGATTATTGACAGGGCTATATTCTTGTAACAATTCAAGCTCATTACAAGAATCTGCACCCTGACCCAACTTGCTTAACCTGCAAGCCTGAGGGCAGCAGCAAGACGCTATTCTACCTCTCATTCTGTCTCCTAGCATTAGGCTATGGAGGAGTGAGAGGAGCTCTACCTGCACTCGGAGCTGATCAATTCGACAGGAAAGATCCTAAAGAAAGGAAACAACTCGGCAGCTTCTTCAACTGGTTGTTGATGAGTATAACTCTCGGTGCAACTTTCGGCGTCACTGTAATTGTGTGGGTTAGCTCAGAAAAGAGCACTTGGGCAGTAGGTTTCTTCAGTCAAATGCTTATCGCGATTGTGGGTTTTGGATTCCTCACCGTTGGGAAACCCTTTTATCGTAATAGAGTTGCAGGCGACAGTCCCTTGCTTTACGTTCTTCAGGTGACTCTCTCTTGACTCCCTTTCTTGCTGTAAATTTAATAATGTGGATAATTTATTGAACGAGCAAGAGATTGATTGGCTTTTTATAGGTAATTGTGGTGGCAATTCGGAACAGAAAATTGTCACTGCCTGATAGCTCGGAACAACTGTATGAGATTAATGATAAAGAAGTTGTTGAGGAGAAAATACCACATACAGACCAATTCAGGTAAAATTTTATCACTCTAAAATTTCATTTTTTTTAAAAAAAAATCTAGTAAGCAATAAACATATTATGTAAAAAAGCCTAGCTAGAGAATGACTCCTATATATTACATATTTGAAGCCACTAAATATCAGAGCCAGAATACAATCTCTTAGTTAATTTGGTTACATTGGAGTAAACTGTACACTGCCTTTAATTAATATAAATGAGGGTGGTGATGTTGCCAAAGTTACATGTACAGCGTAATCAACCATATAAAAAACTACAATTATTTAACAAGTGGATCCGGAGTGTAGAGTTCAAGAGACATAGCATATTTTGTGTCTGAAAATTGCAGGAAAACAATATTAGTTTCTTCAAATGTTGAAGCATCGTCCTATATACTGACCAAGTTTGACCACTTCATGTCTGAAAATATGTCACAGACGCAAACAGACACTCTGAAGAGAGTTTCCAATGTTCCATCTTTTCCTCTCAATTGATCAAGAAGTTTTAAAAAGTGCATATATGTATCTAGATAAACATTGTTGAAGCCCATACCGTCCCAACTACATTCAAATTTCAATACAAACCTTTGACTGGATGTTGTTTTAACGCGAAAAGGTCACTGCACTAGCAAAATAATTAAGCTAAAAATAAAGGAGTTGCAGCAGTTGCATTCAAATTTAAAAGAGCTTCAATTGCAAGAGTTTGAACGACATGATCTTGTAAACGTATTTACTGTCCAAACTTCTAACCAAGCACACCCAAACTTGCTTGCGGTCCTCAGATTCTTGGACAAAGCTGCAGTCCTAGCTCCAGACACAAGCCCAGAGCCGTGGAAAGTCTGCACAGTCACCCAAGTAGAAGAAATCAAAATCCTAACAAGAATGCTTCCCATCCTAGCCAGCACAATCCTAATGAATACCTGCCTAGCCCAACTCCAGACCTTCTCAGTCCAACAAGGCATATTCATGGACCTCTCCCTCGGCCGCTTCGACATCCCTCCCGCCTCCATCCCCGTCATCCCCCTCGTCTTCATGTCTGTTCTTGTCCCTGTCTACGAGTTCGCCTTCGTACCCCTCGCCCGCCGCCTCACCGGACACCCCACGGGCATCACCCATTGCCGCCGTTGAACTCAAGCGCAGAAATACCTTCAATCTTCATCTGAGAAAAATATCCCTCTTCTGGCTCTCGTTCCAGTACGGCATTTTCGGTATCGCAGACATGTTTACGCTTGTCGGGCTTATGGAGTTCTTCTACAGCGAGGCGCCAGAGGGGATGCGGTCGTTGGCCACCTCGTTCTCTTTTCTGACGATTTCGATAGGGTATTTTCTGAGCTCGGCATTTGTGAAGGCGATCGACGCAATGACGGGTAGGATGGCGGACAATGGGCAGGGATGGCTGTATGGGACAAACTTCAATGCGAATCATGTGGATAGGTTTTACTGGTTTCTGGCTGTGTTGAGTTGTGTAAACTTTGGGGTTTATGTTTTATGTGCTAGGTGGTATAAGTACAGAAGAGATGGGCATGATGGTGGTGGTGGTGTTGTTGGGAGCGAAGAAGTTGAAAAGAGTAAGGGAGAGAAGCAAGAGAACGGGGGTAGGCAACAAGCTTTGGTTAAGGGAGAGGAAGGAAGTGATCAATGAATTTGAATATGGTTGTCATCGAGATGTTTAAATTCAAAGGAAATAAATTGAAAATGTGGAGGTAAAAGATTTGGTTGCATGTTTGGATTTACAAGCGAACGGAGCCCGATACCTGCTCTTATACTACCCGAACTAGCATCGATGATTTTCCTTGTTGAGTTTGGTTTTATTTATTGAGGGTTGATCGATTTTATGATTGAACTATTTATAATTTTGCTAGTACAAATGCAGGGATTTTTCCTTGTATATTTTCTCACACGACGAAAACAATACGGTTTGGATTATGTTGAATCATGAGTTCATGGCCTTAGTCGTCTTCTTCTCTCACTAATTTGAATATTGTAGGCGTCTAAAATTGCCTATGAGAACCCGCACGAAACTCGAAGCAATGAATGGGCGAGTCAAGAAGATTCACCTAATCAGCTCGCGCGAGTCGCTCAGCACACACACGCCATCCGACCCGTGCGCGTCGGTCAGCGCGCACGTCAAATCATCTCGTGTGCGTCGGTCAAACGCGTGCACGTCAAACCAACTCATGCGCGTCGGTCAACGCGCGCACGTCAACCAGCTCGTGCGCGTCGGTCAACACGCGCACGCCAATCAGCCAGCGCGCATCGATCAACACGCGTGCACGTTAAACCAACTTATGCGCGTCGGTCAACGCGCGCACGTCAACCAATTCGTGCATTGGGCAACACGCGCACGCCAATCAGCCCGCGCGCATCGATCAACACGCGTACGTTAACCAACGCGCGTTCGACGGTCGGTCTCGCGGCGAAGCATACAAGTCAACAAATCAACCAAATACATGAAAAGAACAAGTCCCGGAAGAAAGAGAACATGAAAAGAAAAAAGTCGGCAAACCTGCGCGAGCGCAGGACGGAACAAACCGACCCGCGCAAACGCGGGTCAGATCAGTCTTACCCGCGCAAGCGCGGGTCGGATGCAACCGACCCGCGCAAGCACGGGTCGGACCTGTCTGACCCGCGCCGCGCAGTCTGAACCCGAAACGCGTTTTTGACGGTTTTTAAAGCAGTTTTCGTAGGATTTGTCTGTTCCAGGGGTTCTTAACTGACTTGATATCATCCCCAAACGTGATTAGGTTGTTGTTAACTGAAGATAAAGTCAAATCACTTGTTCTCATCCTAATAACTGTATTCGAGGCTTATAAATATGAGCCAAAGGCCTTCATTTTCGAGATCTGGAATTTTACCAAGAGGACGAGGTGCTGCTGGATTGAAGAGTGAAGGAGCACGAAATTTCAGCAAAGGTCAACGAGATCCCGACGAACTTCAGCACTGAAAGAGAAGTCATTCGAAGGATCCGAAGCCCTGCACGTCCGTTCATTGAGATTAGGCTTGGTCTTAATCTCGAGAAGAGCCCTGATTTCGCTTGGTTGATCTCAGCCCTTAGTGAGGTAGGAGCTCTGCCCGATTTTCCAGCAACCGGATCTGATTCGCGGTCGTCCACGGATAAACCCCGGCACCGGCGAAGAACCCACGCAAGCAAGAGCCGATAAATGGATCTTGTGTTTATTTTCAAGAAAGTTATAATCTTTTATTTTTGTTATTTGAATTCATTTGTAACGACTAAAGTTTAATAAAATCAATGATGAAGGCAGCTTTCAACGAAAACAAACTGGCGACCACAGTGGGAGCCGACAACCTTTCTGCGAAGGCTGACGTGTCGCAACCTCGGATCCTAATCCCGGTTGAAATGGAGGTCGAATATGAGTTCGACCAGCAGAAGTATGAGGAATACTTGTCCTCCTCCTCCAGATTGGCCTCTCCTCGCAGATGCAGGAAGGCCTATTCCAGGTAGACCCGTTGGACTTCAGCTGCAGAAGCCCAAGAAGAAGATCTTCCCGCCACCGCTGCACTTGTGGCTCATAATGCCCCGCCGGCATCCGACGAGGCTAAAACAACAGATCTGAACCCCTTGAGTAAGGAGTCGACTGTTGACGACGTACCAACTCTATCAAAGAGAGCACGTCAGAGGCGACGCCAACGCCTCGCGCGCCAACTGGCCAAAGCCTTGGAACCAGTTGATGGAATCCGTTATGAAGCGGATTTGAAGTCCAGGAGACGCCAACCACTACAACAGGGAGTGGACAACCCCTCCTTCAAACCAGCAAAGAACGAATGAGTCTGTGTCAAAAGGACCCGATCGACTCTTTAAGAGCGGATTCAGAAACGCCGCGCATTGCTTGCACATGCAAGAATTCTCATGCAAGAAGCCAAGAAATTGGAAGATAAAGGAGTGGAGAAGAAGCCACAAAGACTGCACCAAGTATGGAGGCCAAAGTCTAAGACGGCGGCCAAAAAAATTAAAAAACACAGGTCATTCAGATCCGACCCTCCGAAACACGGGTCACTCAAATCCGACCCGCCGATTTGCAGGTCACCCAGATCCGACCTGCCGATTTGCAGGTCACCCAGATCCGACCCTCCAGTCTGCAGGTCACCCAGATCCGACCCTCCAGTTCGCAGGTCACCCGGATCCGACATTCCAACCCGCGGGTCACTCAAGTCTGACCCGCGTCAGAGTCAAGACAGAAGATCTCCAACACTTGTTTCTTCGATTCCATCAAGTTCCACACCTCCGGTGGAGATCCGCAACAGTGTGGATCTATCCCATTTTACGATAACCATCAAAGATCGTCTTGGCCCTTCACACGAAAATCAAGGCAAAGCTCCAATTAGAGAGCGCTCAAGCCCGTTGAACGGATCTCGAGCAGTTTTTCAGGCTGGAGGTCGCGATCGTCCTCCAAAGCAATGGAGGAGAACGCATAACGGGAAAAGTCCTATAACCGACCGCATTAGACTGCATGTCGAAGTCCAAGAGCCTGTTGAAAGCCTACGTTCACGAAAACGTAACTTCAGACATGTGACTCTTGAAGACGTAACAAAGCGTTGAATTCCCAGAAGAGGACGTACTCGTCAGACGAGGACATTACACCTAGGGACTCGTGCCAACACACGATGGGTTGCTCCGGTCATCCGACCGATGAGTTGTACTATCAAGCTCGAGATACGAACAGGTCTCGGAGAAGGAATCACCAAGAACCGGACTCCCATTGTCCGTGTTCCAAAATTATTAAGGCGGTATTGTCACAGTGTTGCTGTTCCAAAACCGTCCCGGAGAGAGTTTCAGTTTTTGAAAGAATCTCCACAAGAACATCTGAATCCAGACCAAAGCGTTTCCGCAAGAAGAGAACTGCTCTTCAGGATGATGAATTTCCAGAAGTGTCTGTTAACATGACAGGGAAAGGAAAGTTGACACGACACTTTAGTCCGGATCAGTTTGTCGCAGTATCCCGACGTATGACCCGATTGCGATCGGGAACCATCGAACAAAGGGATTACCAAAGAATGCAGAAGGGACTTCCTTCGGAAGACGAGACGTCGGATGCTTGTTCGGATGCTTGCTCAGCAGTAGCTTCCGATGATACAGCATCCAGCGCAGGGCAGTCTTACGAATCATTTATTATCAGCGCTGAGCAAATGGCTAAGATTCTTGATGATGCTCTAACTAAGCAGAAAGAGAATTTCAAATTTGAAATGAAAATGGCTATGCAGCAAATGAGGGAGATACAGGACCAGCAAATCACATCACTGACAACTCATCAGGGAGAGTCTAGTCGTCGGAATAATCCCGATCAAACTGATAATGATCGGGAAGTGGAGGATAATGCCAACATGAACACCCCTCCCATCAACAACAATAATAGGGGTGGTCCCTCGGATGATAACAATACGAAGGAGGACCACGTTACTTCTCCCTGAAACCACTCAAAGACAGATACGAGTGAGGATAAGAAAATGAGAGATTTGGAGAGCAAAACCAATACATTGATGAATGCTCAGGAAGTGAAAAGGTCCGGAATACAGTGCCCATACCCAAGACAGTGGGAGTCAATCCCATATCCGGCAAAGTTCAACTTAATCAACTTCACGCCGTTTGATGGAAAGGGTTCCCCCACTCAGTATTTAATATACTTCAAGTCTCACTTGGGGATAATCTCCGGGAATGAACCTTTGATGGTACGGTCATTCGTCAGCACTCTTCGCGGAGCAACCTTCGATTGGTATCTCCGCCTCAAGCCGGGGAGCATTAGCAGTTGGGATGACATGGAGGACATGTTTCTCACAAATTTCTTTGATGATGACACCGAGATCTCGATCGGAACATTATTTGACGAGGAGCAAAAGGACGAAGAGTTGGTGGATAATTTCATCAAACGATTTCGGAACAAAGCCATGAATTGTAGGGATCCGATTAGCGAAGACTTCATCCTGGAGACTTGTCACAACAATCTTTCATTGGATATCCTCAAAGCCATGGGAATGGCGCCGTCCAAGACCTAAAAAGACTTGAAAGTCCGAGGGAAAAGAGCCGAACGTTTCCTCAAGAGGAAAAAGGCCGAAAGAGGTCAAACGGAAACACCAGCCCCACAACAGAATTTTGTTCCGAAGGGTAAAGGGAAAGCGCAAGTGAATGCAGTAGATGCAAACCAAACGTTCGAAGTGCAATCGCAACCACAACAGCAGCAGCAGAAGACGCCCAGCAGTCACGGTGGCAACAACAGACTCAGAAATAGAAGGCTTCGGAACCGAAATTCCTGAAGGTTTACTCGTTCAAAGAGGATGAAGTTCTCGGTATTTTCAAATACCTTATAGAGAAAAACAAGATCAAGTTACCTCTGATCCAAGATCAGGAAGACGCTAAGAGGGTCAATGACCCAAAGTATTGCGCATTTCACAAAGCGGTTCACCACCCTACCAAGTCATGCTACGCCCTCAAGGATAAGATCCAAGCCTTGATCGATGTAGGGGTTATTACCATGAAGCAGCCTAAAGAGAAGAAGGTGGGTGCGAATGCGGTGTCAATCAGCTTCGAATCTGTCCCTTTGAACTGGTTTCAACCCGAGCCCGTGATGAAAGTTGCGATGAACACCGTGAATGATGATCCTCACAAACAACATCAGAAAGGACTTGTGCCACGCACAGCCCCGAATGACGAGATTCTCTGGGTTCATCCTGATTTGGTCAAAGATGAACAGTGGGTCGGATCGTCATCCAAGAAGAAATCGAAAGGCAAGGGAAAATCCTGTTACAGAGCCTCTGCTATTCCGGGAGAAGATGATGAAAGAATTCCTGCTTTCCCACTTTCTGAAGATGAACAAGAAGTCTTTGTGACCCGGAGTGGAAATGAATATCACTTTAAGTATTCGGATGCTTCCGAACAATTGGCTAAGCAGGGGGGTAACCAAAACCGTTCCCTCCAAGACATTGACGGAAATGGGAATTGTAACAACTCCTCCAGTTGCGGAGAAGACCCAACCAAAGCAAAAAGGGAAAGAACCCTTATACCAAGAGGGTCAGAACCCGAAGCAGACTCGATTCAATCTACCGATTGGGAGAGACAAATCGGGAAGTTCGAGCGCTCCACCCCATTTTGATATTATGACGCAGTTAGCCAATATACCAGCTAGAATAACTCTATATGAGCTATTACGTCTATCGAAAGATATCAGGAAAGCGTTACAAGAAGCCTTGACCAATTCCAAAGTTTTTCTGACTCGGATCAAGCCATCTCCTGAAGAGCCAGAGCCGCCGGTTCAACATTGTAACCTCACGACGCACTACTTTCCTTGCATTTCCTTCACGAAAGAAGACATGCAGACGAAAAATTCGAAGCATGACCGGCCCCTATACTTTACCGGGCACATTGGCTCCAGCGTAGTCAACCAGATCCAAGTCGATCCGGGTTTCGCTTTCAGCATCATGCCGCTCCGACTGATGTATAGCCTCGAAATACCGGCTAGTAAGCTAGCCTCCATAGGCACTACAATCTATGGATTCAATACCAGTGGATCCAGACCATTAGGTAAAATCCGAGTGAAGTGTCAAATTGGAGATTTGAAGTCGGAAGTCACATGTTATGTGATCGACGCCGAGACCTCCTATAACCTACTGTTAGGTCGACCCTGGATCCACGGTAATGTTATAGTCCCATCAACTCTTCATCAGTGTCTCAAATATGTGGACACCAATAACGAAGTCAAGACGGTGGTCGCGGATAAGCAACCGTTTAAGGGGTAGGAAAACTATTTTACCGACTCCCTTCTCTACGGTACCGAATCCGATACTGAACCATCAGCCCAAGGAACAGATAGCGGGGACGAAGCTGATACCGAAGCTGGGTTTGATTATGATGGTTCTTCTGTACTTAATGATATTGTGCCCATTGTAATCAATCTTGACGATGAAGAATCATCGGAAAGTAGTTGTAACTGATAACTAGCCAAAGAAATACCAATAAATGATGATTTAGAGTACTCGCTGTGTCCTGATAATATCATGAAGGGGATGTATGATAACCCCGATTTGTATATGCCACTTCAATCATTTTGCATGACAAAAAAACAAGTGCAGGGCTCGTTCGAAACGACACTTGTCATTCCTGCAAAGGCAGGGGGTGAAAAGGAAGTTATCTATGGTAAAGGAAGAGAATCTCCGATACCAGACCACTTTTTGGAAGAAGATAACGAGGATGATAAACCTGCCCCTCACCTATTCAGGTACGACACTAAAGCGCGTAATCTCATGGAGAGATACGGGTATGACTTCGCACTTGGGGAAGGTCTTTGTTTTGGTCGAGGTCCGCGAGTTCCACCTCGTATGGCCTACGTACCAAAAGTAAAGCCCGATGATTATTATAGCTACCGAAGAGGTTTGGGCTATGTTTCCTCGTCCGACGACGAATGTTGCTGGCAAGTCATTGATCAGATTGCTAATAAGGGCAAAGATGGATATTCTTTCAACTCTTCAGCCTGGGACTCCGATGCCAGTCTCGGAGAAATGTTCAAAAAGCTAATGTCGAACATGACTACGGTTGATCCTGCGACAATAGAGGAAGATGATCAAATGCCAACTTGGGAAGACCCTTGGGTTCATCACCTGAATGTGCAGTACGGTGATAGGTTTGAACAAAGAGAACCTCTTACCGAAGATCAAGTAGTCCAGGTGAATATGGGTAACGAGGATAATCCGAAGCCAATATTCATTAGTGATAGCCCACCATCGGATGAGAAAGAAGAGTTAATCTCTCTCATTAGGGAATACATCGATGTATTCGCCTGGAATTATGAAGATATGCCAGGGCTTGATCCAAATGTAGCAGTGCATTGTCTCAATATTAAGCCGGATGTTAAACCTGTCAAACAACAACAAAGACGGTTTCGTCCGCAAATTATGGAGGCAATCGAATCTGAAGTCAAAAAGCTTATTGACTCGGGTTTCGTCAGGGAGGAGCAACATCCCGAATGGCTTGCCAATATCGTCTCAGTCCTTAAGAAGAATGGGAAAATTAGGATTTGCATCGACTTCAGAGATCTTAACACAGCCTACCCAAAAGACGATTTCCCTCTTCCCATCACAGAAGTTATCATCGACAATACGTGTGGATTCGAGATAATGTCTTTTATGGACGGATTCTCTGGTTATAATCAGATAAAGATGCACCCGATGATGAAAAGCATACCGCGTTTAGAACACCCCTCGGTGTTTTCTGTTATACGGTTATGCCCTTCGGCTTGAAGAACGCAGGTGCCACCTATCAGAGAGCCATGTCAAAGATTTTTCAAGAGCATCTTCAGAAGACCGTTGAATGCTATGTGGACGATCTAGTTGTGAAAAGTTGTGACAAAAATTATCACGTCAAGGATTTGAAGACAATGTTCGATCTGATGCGTATTCATCAATTAAAGATGAATCATTGAATCCTACCAAA
The DNA here is from genome assembly GCF_001876935.1 of Asparagus officinalis. Classification (NCBI taxonomy): domain Eukaryota; kingdom Viridiplantae; phylum Streptophyta; class Magnoliopsida; order Asparagales; family Asparagaceae; genus Asparagus; species Asparagus officinalis. Next base: position 30,633,075 of record NC_033800.1, read on the forward strand.
TCATTTCTCGGAATGTCCAGTGGTAAATTTCTTAGATTCGTCATCACCACCAAAGGTATTCACATTGACCCTGACAAAGTGAAGGCGATCAACGAGCTACAACCCCCGAGAAACCTTAAGGAACTCAAAGGATTACAAGGACGGTTGGCTTATATCCGTCGCTTCATTTCAAACCTTTTGGGAAAATGTCAACCATTCTCCAGGCTTACAAAGAAAGGCGTATCATTTATATGGGATGATGCATATCAAAAGGCGTTTGAGAATATTAAGGAATATCTCTCGAAACCCCATGTACTCGTCGCACCGAAATCGGGCAAACCGTTCTTGATTTATGTCAAGGCGACGAACCATTCGTTAAGTGCATTACTTGCATAAGACGACGATAATGGTCACGAAAAAGCAGTGTATTATTTAAGTCGGACCCTCGTAGGCGCAGAATCTTGATATCCAATAATCGAAAGAGAGTGTCTCACCTTAGTATTCTCTATCCAAAAGATGCGACACTACTTGGTCGGGCAAACTATCTACGTCATATCCAATATTAACTCAGTCAGAATATTCATGACACAGCCTGCTTTCATGAATTAGCGGTTAGCAAAATGGGCTTTACTTCTGTCCCAATACGATTTGCATTTTAAACAACAAAAATCAGTTAAGGGACAAGCTATTTGTGATCTCCTGGCGGCTAACCCAACTACGGATACTGCCGAGGTGTACGATGATTTGCCATATGAAACCTACGAAGTCAACGTAACTTCCCATCAACAGGTGTGGCGTTTGTATTTCGATGGTGCTTCTCGAGCAACTAATGTAGCAAATGTCCCTGGATGTTCTAAGATTTCTTCCGGAGTTGGAGTTGTCTTAGTTTCCCCGGGAAAACATGTGATGCCTAGAGCCTACTCGCTGACCGAGCCATGCTCGAACAACGTAGCCGAATATAATGTGCTACTTATTGGAGTCAGCTTTGCTAAAGAGCTGGGGGTCGAGTATCTTGAAGCTTTCGGTGATTCTCAACTAGTAGTTAAACAAATTCAGGGAGAGTATGAGGTCAGAAATCAAGACTTGATACCATACCACAAGGTGGCTGTTGAGATGGCAGAATCATTTGAAGGATTCTTCATCGAATACATTCTACGCTTACAAAATGCATACGCAGATGCGCTAGCAGCATTGTAGGCATATAAAATTGCTTATAGGTCCCTTAGCTCAGCTCGGCACAAACCGACAAACCAACGAGGCAACGAGATTGACTAATCGCACGCAAGCAACGGAATACGTCCATTCGCGTGCGGGATCAAGCCAAGTGTTCGAAGAGTCAACGAGTCATCCAACCAAGGGCATACTCGGACGAATCACGATCGAATCAAGATCGGTTTCGGACTCGAACTCAGAAGTGGATTTACTGCCTAATCGGGATCCGGATTTACTGCCAAATCAGGTCAACGAATCAAGTCTGGATAAATCAACCACAGAACCGAATCACATATAGAACCAAGAGCGGAAAACGACGGAACACGGCCTTGGCCGAGCCACCCTGAGGTGGCTCGGTGGCCGAGCCACCTCAGGGTGGCTCGGCCAAGGCCGAGCCACCCCCTGGGGTGGCCGAGCCACCTCAGGGTGGCTCGGCATGAGCCGAGCCACCTTGAGGTGGCCGACGGCTTGAGTTCTGGCCACACGTGCACACGGGCACGGGCACAGTGACGAGAGCCTATAAATAGGCCAAGGGGTTCTTCATTTCAAGGGGTTGGATTTTGGAGGAGGCGAAGCCCTGCCGGATTGGTGACTCAGATCTAAAAAAGATCTCAACTTTGGGACATCAAGGACTTGCTCATCCAGATCTAGTGCTCGGCGATCATCAACGTCAAATAAGGCAGGTGTTCGAGAGGATCGGATCTCAGATCTACGCAGGCATACTCCGGATCTAAGCTTGGTCTTAGATCCCGAGGTTTGGACGATTGTTTCCTTGGTGAATCAATCCTCCCCGGCTATTATTTCCTTGGTGAAATAATACCCGTCGTACTGCGTAGATCCGACCGGATCTAGATCTCGCGGTGGTCCACGGCAAACAACCCCGGCGCAGGCAAAGAACCCACAAAGCGAGCGACCGCAAAACAGGAGCTCGTGATTCGTTCGACAAACAAGGAAACAAAGTTGTAATTTTCATTTCTTTTCAATTTGATTTTCGTTGTAACCGGATCTTATAAAAAGACCGGATCTTTGTAATCGATAAACTATTACAAGAGTGTACAATGGAATCATTAATGAAGAAAGCAACAGTTTTCCACGCGAACAATCTGGCGACCACAGTGGGAGCCAACGATCTCGCTGCCGAGATCGTTGCGTCGCAGCCGCGGATCTCGATCCCGGTCGAGGAGGAGGTCGAGTATGAGTTCGACCAACAAAAGTTCGAGGAGTACCTTTCATCCTCGTCCGGATCTACCTCCCCTCGCAAGTCTAAGAAGTCCAAGTTCTCTTCCAGCAGAAAGGTGCATTGGTACGAAGAAGTTGAAGCTACCAACGACGACCTCATCCTGATTAACGCCAATGTTGCGTCGGGTGAGGCTCCACCAACCTCCAACCAGATCAAGCTGGTTCCAACCAATTCCTCCGTCACCAAAGGAGCGGTGACTCTCTCAAAGAGAGCCCGCCAAAGGCAACGCCAACGCTTGGCCAAACAATTCGCCAAAGCGATGGAGTCCACCGACGGAATCCGCTACAACGCGGATCTGAAGAACGAAAGAGGCAAACAGCCCCAACAACAGATGAACGGCACCTCTTCCAAGCCGCCAACAATGGAATGGATCCGTGTCAAACGGAATCGTTCGACGCTGGAAGAACGCATCCGCAAACGCCGCGCACTATCAGCGCAGGCACGGGCTCAAGTCGAAGAAGCCCGTAGAAAGCTGCAGAAAGAGGTGGTCAAGAAGCCGCCATCAACCCGCCAAGTGTGGAGGCCGAAACAGCCTCCAACAAAAGTTCAACCATCGGCGAATCAACCCAAGTCGCCGGTAATTCCAATAGCTTTTTCGGGAGATCGTGCAGAATCGTCCCAAAGGAAGAAATCAGTTTTGGAGCGCCTCGGTCCAATTCCCGACGAGAGAGGCAAAGCTCCAGTTCATGAGCGTTTGGGCCCGATGAAGAAGCCCAGAACGACTCAACACGCTCCCTAACAGTTCAACCTCCGGCGAATCAATCCAGACCGCCGATGATTTCCACAACTGCTCCGGGAGATCCCGCAGGACCATCCCAGAAAAGGAAGTCAGTCTTGGAGCGCCTCGGTCCACTTCCCGAGGAGCGAAGCAAAATTCCAATCCAAGGACGTTTGGGCCCACTAAGAAAGCCCCGAACGAATCAACATGATGGGGGTCGCCACAACCCTCAATATGACGAGGAAATCAGGGCAACCAAGCGCACTACTTTGCGCATTGAAGTTCAGGAGCCCGTCGAGAATTCGCGCCCACAAAGGCGCGTTTCGAGGCGCGTGACTCTTGAGAGCCCTAAAAAGGCAATTTGCTCTCAGAAGGAAACGTTGTCGTCTGAGAACGAAAACGTTATACCTGAGAGATCGTGCCAACACACGATAGGTTACTTCGACTGTCAAACCGATGGGTTGTACTATCGTGATGTGAGCACGAGGAAAACCAAAAAAAGGAGTCCCCGAGAACAGAAAACTCAATGCCCCTGTTCCAAACTCATTCGGGCGGTATTGTCTGAATGCAACTGCATTAAGACAGTCCCCGAAAGAGTTTCAGTTTTCGAGAGACTTAGTATCAAAATGCCAAAACCAAGGCGTAGGCGTTTTCGGCAAAGAAGGACGGTGGTTGAAGATGAAGAATTCCCGAGGGTCACCGCTAATATGACAAGCAGAGAGACCCCATCACGGGATAATCTCGAGTCGATTCTGAAAGCATCCCGGTGTCTAACCCGTCTGCAGTCTGGAGCAATCGCATGAGGAACCTATGGCAGGGTTCGGACAAGAGTACCTTCAGAAGGTGAAGAGTCGGATACCTGCTCCGTAATCGCATCAGATAATACAGTGTCCAGTGAGGGGGAACCCCGTGAGGCACTGATGATAGGTGCGGAGCAAATTGCCAAGATGATTGAAGACGCTTTGGCTAAACAGCAGGAAACTTTCAGGTTCGAGATGCAGATGACCATGCAGAACATGAGAGAAATGCATGACCAACAAATCCAAGCATTGGCGAACCAGCAAGGCGAGCCGAGTCGTCGCAACCAAGCCCATCAGGAGGACGAAGATACGAATGCTCACGATGCCAATAACCCTCCTGTCAATGCGGGGGGTGGTAACGAGGATGCCAACGAGGATACAAGTGAAGACTTGAAGATCAAAGATCTCGAGAGCAAAATCAACACATTGATCTCCGCTCAAGAGACGAAGAAAACAGGCATTCCCTGTCCATACCCAAGAGAGTGGGAATCGATCCCATATCCGGCGAAGTTCAATCTAATCAACTTCACGCCGTTCGATGGGAAGGGTTCCCCCACTCAGCATGTGATTTATTTCAAATCACACCTGGGGGTAATCTCTGGCAATGAGCCTCTGATGGTGCGGTTCAAATCGCACCTGGGTATTATTTCCGGCAATGAGCCTCTGATGGTGCGGTCATTCGTCGGCACTCTTCGCGGAGCCGCCTTCGATTGGTACCGCCGCCTCAAGCCAGGAAGCGTAAATAGCTGGCACCGTCCAAAACGTGGCAGGATCTGAAAGTCCGAGGAGAGCAAGCTGAACGTTTCCTCCGAAGGAAGAAGGCCGAGAGGAACCTACCGACGGCTAATCCTCTGGACTCAAACTTCGCCTCTCGTGGTAAGGGCAAAACACCTGCAGCTACTGGTGGTGCTAATCAAGCGTCACAACAGCAATCCCGAAGGCAGCAAAAGACTTCGGGTCCGAGACTCCAAAGAGAGTATTCCTTCAAGGACGAAGACGTTCCAGCCATCTTCGAATCCCTCCTTGAAGGTAACAAGATCAAGCTACCACCTATCACAAATCAGGAGGAAGCTGACAACACTACGGACCCAAAGTACTGTGCATACCACAGGAGGGTCGTTCATCCCACCAAGGATTGCTTTACTCTCAAGAATAGCATTCAGACCTTGGTTGAAGCCGGCGTCATAACGCTAAGGTAAGCCAATTGAGAACGGCAACACTCCAAAGAGTATACGAGTATAAACTGTTTCTCAACACTCCAAAGAGTATACGAGTATAAACTGTTTCTCAAAACTCCAAAGAGTATACGAGGTTAAACTACTCCCTGATACTCCAATAGGTATATGAGTCTAAACTGTTTCCCCACTTTTGACGGGAAGTTCCTGGAGAATATTAAGCTAATATTCTTAAGGATAACCCGGTTAGGTAACTGATAATAATGTCCGAACCAGTTCCGCAGACGAAACTGGGGGTGGACGATTTATGTAACGGGAAGTTCCCAAAACCACAGCAATGTAATGAATAAGGACTCCCATTCAAATTCTCACCGTGTCTATGCACTCAACACTCTCTCTGTTAGAGTCTGGACATAAAGTTCCCAATTGGTCAAACCTTCTTACAGTTAGGACCACAGTCAAAATCCCCCTCTCGATTCCCCCAATGAACGAGAGGTCCACTTTCAAATCGAGTGATCAAACCTTCCTACAAGTAGGGTCACCTCAAACTCCTGTTTGGCCAAACCTTCCTACAGTTAGGGTCAAAACCATAATTCACTCTCGATAAACGAGAAATTCATCTTTAGTTCAGTAATCAAACCTTCCGACAGTTAGGGTTATCTGAATCTTTTCGATTCTTGGAGTGGAGATCCCACTCTTGGTTTCACCTTTCCGGATTCTGGGGGTGGAGATCCCACCTCGAGTTTCCTTTCCAGCTGAAGATAGAATATAAAATTCTTCTTTTCAGCGTCGGGAGATAGAATATAAAATCCTTCCTCTCCTATTTCGGGTTCGTCTTTGCCCCAAGAGAAGACACCATTTTTTTTTAACTCCCAAAATCTGTGCTTCACAGGCATGGGGAATGTCATCCTGAATCCTAAGAAAGGATATGCCGACGCCTAACACGTGTTGCCGGTTTAGTCTTTTTCCGTACAAAAAGACACCAGGGTTCGATTTTGGGGTATTCTATCCTGAAACCTAAGCAAGGATAAGTCAGTGCCTAACCCGCGCTGCCGGTTAGTTCTTAACCGTTGAAAAGAACATCCGTCCACATATTCAACATTGTGGCAGGTTGTTATTAATAACACCAAAATCCATGCCTTACACGCATGGGGAATTTCATCCTGAATCCTAAGAAAGGATATGCCGACGCCTAACACGCGTCGCCGGTTTAGTCTTTCTCCGAAAAAAAAGACACCAGAGTTCAATAGAAGCCGGTTGCGTCATAAATACCCGTACTGGATTAACATTGGAAATGACGTAAATCATCTGTATTCCCGTAACAATGGTGAAGCCTATGTATTCAACATCATAGCACAAAGTCTCAGAGAATTCACTCTCTTAGCACAACGTTACATGCGGAACGGATTTAGACAATCCGCATGCTAGCCCGACTCAAACGGTAGTCGGTAAAGGCTAATCAAACTCGTTGAAGGCTGGGGGTTAGCCAAAAAACCCTAAAGTCAATGCCTAACACGCGTCGCCGGGTAGTCTATTCCCGTAAGAAAGACGTAGTCTACGTATTCAATATCGTAGCACTAAAAGGGTTAACTCTTTTAGCTTAACGTCACATGCGGAACGGACTTGAACAATCCGCATGCTAGCCCGACTCAAACGTTAGTCGGTAAAGGCTAATCAAACCCGTTGAAGGCTGGGGGTTAGCCAAAAACCCTAAAGTCAACGCCTAACACGCGTCGCCGAGTAGTCTATTCCCGTAAGAAAGACGAAGTCTACGTATTCAATATCGTAGCACTAAAAGGGTTAACTCTTTTAGCTTAACGTCACATGCGGAACGGACTTGAACAATCCGCATGCTAGCCCGACTCAAACGGTAGTCGGTAAAGGCGCATCAAACCCGTTGATGGCTGAGGATTTGCCAAAAATCCTATAAATACGAAAGTCACTGACGCATCAGCTCCATTAGTTGGTCTCGTGACTTGAGCATCCAACGACGTTCGAAACCCTAAGGTCAACGCCGGACAACGCGTAACCCTAGGTCAACGCCAGTCAACGCGTTGCGAGCAAAAATTCAACGTACGACGTTCAAAACCCTAAGGTCAACGCAGGACAACGCGTAACCCTAGGTCAACGCCAGTCAACGCGTTGCGCCCTAGGGTCAACGCCGGTCAACGCGTAACCCTAGGTCAACGCCAGTCAACGCGTTGCGAGCAAAAATTCAACGTACGACGTTCAAAACCCTAAGGTCAACGTCGGACAACGCGTAACCCTAGGTCAACGCCTATCAATGCGTTGCAATGAAAGAACTAATACTCCGAAAAGTATACGAGTATAAACTGCTTCTTAATACTCCAATAAGGTATACGAGTATAAACTATTCCCTATTGTTGGTTGAGAAGTTCCTAGAGAATGTTTTTCTATAAATATTCTTAAGGATAACTCAACAATACGACGCCGGACAACGCATTGCAGATAAAGACTCGACGCCAACAATCGATGGTCAGCTAAATCAGGAACCGACTTCAAAGTTCAAAATTCCGACAACGGTCAGACAATAAATGCAGCACCGGAACTCTGGCAGACATTCGACAAAGCACCGAATAGCCTGGAGAATTGAAGGAATCAAGAACGGAAGTCATTCCAAGGTCCCATTACACCGACTGAAGGTTGGGACAAGCATATCCAAAGTATTCCAGACTCTTCTATAAAAGAACGAGACTGAAATACTTTGGAGGGGGTATCTGTAGGCATATAAAATTGCTTATAGGTCCCTTAGCTCAGCTCGGCACAAACCGACAAACCAACGAGGCAACGAGATTGACTAATCGCACGCAAGCAACGGAATACGTCCATTCGCGTGCGGGATCAAGCCAAGTGTTCGAAGAGTCAACGAGTCATCCAACCAAGGGCATACTCGGACGAATCACGATCGAATCAAGATCGGTTTCGGACTCGAACTCAGAAGTGGATTTACTGCCAAATCAGGAATCCGACTTACTGCCAAATCAGGAATCAAATCAGAGTCTGGATCAACCGAATCACGGACAGAACCCAAAGGTGGAAAACAGCAGAAAACCAAACACCCGGAGGGGCTCGGAAACCAAGTCACCGGGTGGCCGAGCCACCTATAGGTGGCTCGGTGGCCGCCGAGCCACTTGTGGCCGGCCACCCTGTGCCCAAGGCACAGTGAGGGTAGCCTATAAATAGGCCACCCCCTTGTTCATTTGAGAAGGTTGGATTTTGGAGGAGGCGAAGCCCTGCAGGATTGGAGACTCAGATCTAAAAAAGATCTCAACTTTGGGACATCAAGGACTTGCTCATCCAGATCTGGTGCTCGGCGATCATCAACGTCAAATAAGGCAGGTGTTCGAGAGGATCGGATCTCAGATCTACGTTGCTACACTCCGGATCTAAGCTTGGTCTTAGATCCCGAGACTTGGACGATTGTTTCCTTGGTGAAACAATCCTCCCCGGCTATTATTTCCTTGGTGAAATAATACCCGTTGTACTGCGTAGATCCGACCGGATCTAGATCGCGCGGTGGTCCACGGCAAACAACCCCGGCGCAGGCAAAGAACCCACAAAGCGAGCGACCGCAAAACAGGAGCTCGCGATTCGTTCGACAAACAAGGAAACAAAGTTGTAATTTTCATTTCTTTTCAATTTGATTTTCGTTGTAACCGGATCTTATAAAAAGACCGGATCTTTGTAATCGATAGACTATTACAAGAGTGTACAATGGAATCATTAATGAAGAAAGCAACAATTTTCCCCGCGAACAAGCATTAGCCGTGTCCCTGGCGCAACCTCCCGAATCGGAATAGTTCGTTACGGTGAGAACTCGCCAACTCTTCGTGCCAATCTACGATGAAGATGACAAGGAAGAGGATATTAAAGAAGTACATTCAACTCAAGTTGAGTTTGAACCCCGAGATTGGTGTTTTCCTATCATAGATTACGTCCTGCACGGAATCTTACCAGAAGACATGAAAGAAAGGGACTCAATCCGATGAAGAGCACCGAGATTCTACTATAACACGGAGAGGCGAACGCTATATCGCAGGGGGTACGATGACTTACTTCTACGTTGCTTATCGATTAAAGAGGCAGAAGAAGTCCTGAAAGAAATGCACGAAGGGGTTTGCGGTGCACACCAACCTGGCCCCAAACTTTATGATCGCATCAGAAGAATGGGGTATTATTGGCCCACCATGATCAAAAATGCAATCGCATATGCCCGGAAGTGTCATGCGTGTCAAGTGCACGTGAATTATATGCACCAACCCCCGGAGCATCTACATCCTTCGGCGACCTCGTGGCCTTTTGAGACTTTAGGAATGGATATTGTTGGTCCTATAAATCCCCCGTCAATCAGAGAATCAGAGGTGACCGATTTATTCTTACGATTACCGATTACTTCTCCAAATAGGCTAAAGTGATTCCGTTCAGGGAAGTTAAGACAAACAACGTTATTGCATTCATCAAACATCATATTATTTACTGATATGGTATCCCAAGATGGATCATACATGACAATAGTCCTCAGTTCGTTAGCAATGCCTACATTAAGTTTTGCGAGAAGTTCAGAATTCAGGACCTCTCGTTAACGGCGTACAATCCCGTAGCAAACGGACTGGCTGAAGCCTTTAACAAGACTATCATCAAGCTTCTATCAAAACTCGTGAAAACTAACAAGCGAGATTGGGATGATAAGCTCGGCAAAGCACTATGAGCTTACCGCACCACAGTTCGCACGCCTACTGGCGCAACCCCGTATTCTTTGGTGTACGGGTGCGAAGCCGTCCTTCCGTTAGAAATTCAAATTCCATCCCTTTGAATCGCTCTCGCAACCCAGATGACGAACGAAGAACAACATCAGAAACTTCTCGAAGAACTTGAGATGCTCGACGAAAAGCGCTTAGAAGCTCAACAGCACATTGAGTTCTACCAAGCCAGAATTTCCCGAGCTTTTGATAAAAAGGTTCGACAACAGAGTTTTAAAGAAGGAGATTTAGTCTTAACTGAACGACGGCCTATGATCCTTAACTCTAAGAAGGAAAGTTTTAAAGAAGGATAATTAGTCTTAACTGAAAGGAAAATTTCGGAGTTCAATCTCATCTCCCGGATTGTTTCGCGGCATTTTCATCTATTTTCGGAATATTCGGGACCCAATTTTATATTGTTGAGTGATTCCGCGGTATTCTCACTCTTATTCAGAATTCTCGGAGTTCAATCTCATCTCCCGGATTGTTTTGCGGCATTTTCATCTATTTTCAGACTATTCAAGGCCTAAATTTATATTTTGGGTGATTCCGCGGTATTCTCACTCTTATTCGGAATTCTCGGAGTTCAATCTCATCTCTTGGATTGTTTCGCGGTATTTTCATCTATTTTCAGACTATTCAAGGCCCAATTTTATATTTTGGGTGATTTCGCGGTATTTCGCCTATTTTCAGACTACTTAAGACCCAATTTTATATTTTGTGTGGTTTCGCGACATTTCGCCTATTTTCAGACTTTTCAAGGCCCAATTTTATATTTTGGGTGATTTCGCAGTATTTCGCCTATTTTCAGACTATTCAAGACCCAATTTTATATTGAGTGGTTTCGCGACATTTCGCCTATTTTCAAACTATTCGGGACCCAATTTCATATTTTTGGGTGATTTTGCGGCATTTTAGCCTACTTTTGGAATATTCGGAGTCCGATTTCATATTTTCGATCGTTTTACGGCGATTTCGCCTATTATCGGAATATTCAAGAGCCAATCTTATATTTCCGGATAACTTTGAAGCATTCCGCTAACTCCAACGGGTACATGAGTCTAAACTGTTTTCTATTTTTGACCGGAAGTTCCTGGAGAATATTACATATAATAATTCTTAAGGATAACCTGGCAACCTCCGATGGGTACACGAGGCTAAACTAATTCCCGAAACACCCAGGAGCATACGAGTATAAACTGGTTCTCCTTAGGTTAATGCAAAACCCTAAGGTCAACGCTGGTCAACGTGTAACCCTAGGTCAACGCCGGTCAACGCGTTGCAATAAGAGTCAACGTCGATCGATTCAAAACCCTAAGGTTAACACCGACTGAAGGTGGGAGTCCATCATATCCAAAGCATTTCAGACTCCTCTATAAAAGAATGAGGCTGAAACACCTTGGAGGGGGTATATCTGTAGGCGTCTAAAATTGCCTATGAGAGCCCGCACGAAACTCGAAGCAGTGAATGGGCGAGTCAAGAAGATTCACCTAATCAGCTCGCGCGCGTCGCTCAGCACACACACGCCATCCGACCCGTGCGCGTCGGTCAGCACGCATGTCAAATCATCTCGTGCACGTCGGTCAGCGTGCGCACGTCAAATCATCTCGTGCGCGTCGGTCAAATATGTGCACGTCAAACCAACTCATGCACGTCGGTCAACGCGCGCACGTCAACCAGCTCGTGCGCGTCGGTCAACACGTGCACGCCAATCAGCCCGCGCGCATCGATCAACACGCGTGCACGTCAAACCAACTCATGCGCGTCGGTCAACGTGCGCACGTCAACCAGCTCGTGCGCGTCAGGCAACACACGCACGCCAATCAGCCCGCGCGCATCGATCAACACACATACATTAACCAACGCGCGTTCGACGGTCGGTCTTGCAGCGAAGCATACAAGTCAACAAATCGACCAAATACACGAAAAGAACAAGTCCCGGAAGAAAGAGAACAAGAAAAGAAAAAAGTCGGCAAACCTATGCGAGCGCAGGACGAAACAAACCGAACCACGCAAACGCGGGTCAGATCAGTCTGACCCGCGCAAGTGCGGGTCGGATGTAACCGACCCACGCAAGCGCGGGTCAAATGCAGCCGACCCGCGCAAGCGCGGGTCGGACCTGTCTAACCCGCGCCGCGCAGTCTGAACCTGAAACACGTTTTTGAAGGTTTTTAAAGCGGTTTTCACAGGATTTGTCTGTTCCAGGGGTTCCTAACTGACTTGATATCATCCCCAAATGTGATTAGACTGTTATTAACTGAAGATAGAGTCAAATTACTTGTTCTCATCCAAATAACCGCATCTGAGGCCTATAAATATGAGCCAAAAGCCTCCATTTTCGAGATCTAAAATTTTACCAAGAGGACGAGGTGCTGCTGGATTGAAGAGTGAAGGAGCACGGAATTTTAGCAAAGGTCAACGAGATCCCGGCGAACTTCAACACTGAAAGAGGAGTCATTCGAAGGATCCGAAGCCATGCACGTCCGTTCCTTGAGATTAGGCTTGGTCTTAATCTCAAGAAGAGCCCTGATATTGCTTGGTCGATCTCAGCGCTTCAAGCAAATACCCCATTGGTGAGGTAGGAGCTCTGCCCGATTTTCCAGCAACCGGATCTGATTCGCGGTCGTCCACGGATAAACCCCGACACCGGCGAAGAACCCTGTTGGCCTTCTTGTTTTGATGATGTTTAACAAACAATTTACCACTAATGTTGTTTGTCTAGTATTTGTGTTTTCCTATTTATTATAGACAAATAATGTGGTTGGAGGATGGTTGGAATAGAGCTTCAACGATCATATCCAAAGGAGGTTGGCGGAATGTCGGTGAAGATTATGTAATTCAAGTTCAAGATCCAAGTTCAGCTTCATCCGCATAGTGTTCCAAGTCGAGCTTATTGAAGATCAAGATCTAGCTTGGGTAATCTAGTTTAGGTTTTGTATTATGTGTGTTAAGTACGTTAAACTCAATATCTATACACACACATTTATTGGTTTCTTCGTATATATACATAGTTATATATATATACATAAGTTTTGGTTTCTATACATATATATAGTTATATATATACA
>NC_033800.1:30646036-30649056 GCF_001876935.1 Asparagus officinalis
GCAAACATGATTCTAAGGTGCCACCTTAGATTGAATCTAAGAATGCATCTTTAAAGTATATATTGTTGGCCTTCTTATTTTGATGATGTTTAACAAACAATTTACCACTAATGTTGTTTGTCTAGTATTTGTGTTTTCTTATTTATTATAGACAAATAACGAAGTTGGAGGTTTGATAGAATAGAGCTTCAACGATCATATCCAAAGGAGGTTGGCGGAATGTCGGTGAAGCTTATGCAATTCTAGTTCAAGATCCAAGTTCAGTTTCATCTGCAAGTTTACCAAGTCATGCTCATTGAAGACCTTCATCTAGCTTGGGTATACTTAGTATAGGTTTTATATTATGTGTGTTAAGTACGTTAAGCTCAATATCTATACACACACATTTATTGGTTTTTTTGTATATATATAGTTATATATATATATATACATAAGTTTTGGTTTCTATGCATATATATAGTTATATACATTTATATACATGCATGGTTTTGGGCTTTCATGTTTATAATATGAAATCACATATTTTATATTTACTATTGTGTTTTTGAAAACATTACATAGAATATGCAATTTTGTGAAAGTTCTATATTCTTAGTTTTTGGACTTAACAATAATCATATACATATTTTATTAAGTCTATATAATCATTGTGCAAAGTTTTAAAACATGGTTTAGCCAAAATATCAAAATTCACATGTTTACATTTTCGTGTTTTGAACTATTTTGTAAAATGATGATTTTTCACAAATGGGGAATGCAATTTGGAAAATTCTTTTTGTAACATGTTTATTTACATGTTTATATACATTTCCCAAAGTTTTATTATATTTGGACTTCATTTGTTATTTTTAACAATTTTCCAAAGTCTCAAAAATCAGCTTTTAAAATCCAATTTTCTGTAGTATCAGATTTCGGTCGACCGCACCGGTCGACCGCTCATATGTTCAGTCGACAGTGGACAACAGAGAGTTTGTCGGTCGACCGGTGCGGTCGATCGAGAGCTCGAAATTTCCATCGGTCGACCGCACCGGTCGACCGAATAAGTCTCTGTGCGTTTTCTCCGTTTGGAACCTGGATCGCGGTCGACCGCGAGAATTTCCGATCGACCGCCGCTCTGTCAATTCTGTTTCCAACGGCTATTTTTGTTACCGTTGCTGGGGCTGTTTTTATCATTTGGTTTGGGTTTTTTGGCTGAGATTTTGAATGGGTATAAATAGCCCATTGTTGTTATCTTTCAAGGAATCTAAGAAGTTTTTAAACAAGGTTTTAAACAAGGGTTTAAGCTTGTTTAGTTTTGGTTTAAGTTTGTTTTGGGTTTGCTATTACAAAGAGGAGTTTACATCAACTATTAAAGAGTTCATCTTTAATATTTCTTCATCATCTCTTTGTGTTTATAGAGAAGTTTCCTTAACTCTATTTTCTAGCATTTTTACTATTGTATTTCATATCAATCTTATTGCTAGTTCTTATTGAGTTAAGTTTTTATTTACTCATTGTTACACACACCCACATGAGCTTATTGTATTTACATACATTGTCACGCCCCGGGTCCAAAACATGATAATTTGGAGCGTGACTCGGTCGGCAATGCAACTATACGGTTACATTCACGCCTCTGGATCATCCTGTATACAGATATATTGCTAAAAGAACTATTACATAGAGCATTCAACTAAAATAACAAAGGAACTAGATAGATAAAGAAACTCTAAAAAGACAAATTCTCTTACATGTCCACAACTTTTCAAAGTAGGAAAGAGGAAAAATACATCTTAGTCTGGAGTACCACACATGATTACAAGAAAGACTCAATAACTAAAGCTGAGAGAAGGAAGAGAGAGAAGGTGATCACCATCGTTGGTCTTAATCCTTAAAGTACTCTTAGTCCTGCGAAGAAAGAACAATTCCCGAGTCTGGGGCATGCAAACCCCAGGGGAGTCAGAAAACTCTCAGCAAGCATATAAAATGAGGAAATTGTGCGCGTGTAAGTATAAGTGGTAGATATAAAGAAAAGATGAAATTCTAAATTTTTAGTGATAAAAGAAAATGCTACTCTTATAAATCAAACTAAGATGAAAGTTCAGTTAACGATGATAAAGGAAATTTCTAAACATGTATATCAAACAAGGTCTACCCTAAAGCATACATCTTATACCTTATACTAAAATGAGGTAAGATTTTGAAACCCACAACATACGAGATGAGTACGTCGAGGGAATAATCCAAACAGGGAAACCCTCGTATATACCATATATCTCAAAATTGTAAATCTTTAAATATTAACTCCCAAAATTTCTATACACAACAATATCAATATACATCACCCATACTTCATCCAGGTCATACCGTGTATGCCAAATCTATCACAAAGCATAAAACACATTATTCTTATTTTTTTCATGTTATTTGAATTAGAGAAGAATATTTTCATGTATATAAATCGGTTCCCCGTAAATCGTCCCGGGAACACGGCTTCAAGTCAGGAATTGGCTCTTTGGCCCATGTATGTATATAACTCAGGATATTAGGAATGCGCATATGCCCGTTTATATATATTTTATATTCTTCATCTAATTCCCCTTTATAAACCCAATGTTTGTCGATTAACCTTTAAATGACTGTGCATGAAATGTTATGCACTAACCACAGAGTTACCGTGGAACGACTTCTGTAAAACTATGAAAATAACCGTGACCCAGAACATGTCTAATCAAGATGGGTGCATCGTCTAGTCGATGCTATAGTAGTAATAGCCAAAGAAAAAAAAATCTCATATCGGGATGTCGATATCGAGAACATAGCCATGCTAAGAAAGCACGCTTATGAATCATATTTTTAACAGGAGTCGTCTTCATGCACAGTCTCACCTATTGGATGATAACTAGGTGATCAAACAAATTACTTTCCACATAGCCATTCATGTCAAATACAGTATCAAACAAGATAAATACTATAAGTATGAACCGGGTGTTAATCTAATCATGACATGTCAAGTGATTTCCATTATCACTCCCCGATAA
>NC_033800.1:30649066-30659332 GCF_001876935.1 Asparagus officinalis
GGGCTCATGGAGGTTTGGTGGACGGTCTTCGTGCATGGTTGTGGACCGTGACTGGTTGCACTAGTGCTAGGTTCAGTCTCCCGGGTACTGAGCGGCAGTTGAACCTCACTTTCTTGAGCTGCAGGTGGTTGTTAGCAGTTAATAAGACTGTCCCTGTGAAGCCTATCGAAGAGTTGATGGCCGAAGAAGCCTCTCAGATTGATTCTCGTGCGATCCGGGGTGGTGGTCGGTCACAGAGAGCTCAGGGCAAGACCCGCCGACTTGATGCAGAAGGTCACAGGGCCTTTAGTTCTGCTGGAGAAGTTTCAGATAAAATTTGGTATGGTCTGAACTGATTCAGTCAGACCTGGTCTGGTCCAGATGGGGTTTGGTCTGGTTTAGTTGGGCCTAGTCTGGTCCAGACTGGGTTCTAAATTATTTAGTGTTATAAGTTAACAGCTAGAGAACTGTATCATATTTGAACATGTTACATACAATGCGTATGATGCAATATTTGTGAATATTAGCTAATGTAAGATAGGTATTGTGATAATATATTCACTAATATATTTATCATATGAATTGAGAGTATTCATAGTTAATGTCGTGTGTAACATGTGGTGACATGTATGATAATATGAATGTTCACAATCCTTTAATATACATTTTATTAAGACTGAATTATTAGATACTCCTACATTTGCATGAAACTGTAGCAGTCGTATATAAATGTATGCGTTGACTCATACATTTTCTAACAATATACTGTGTACTAGATGAACTTGTATTGGATAATGTGTATGTATAGATGTCTATCTGCACTAGTATAATTATGAATAAAAAAACTATTCTGAACTTTTAACCTATACCTTAATATAGTATACTCATACATGATTGTGTACAAGTGACATTTCAACTAACATACCTGGACTAAGATATTATGTACAACTGCTTATGAATGATTCCACACTGCATGCATTGCTTGCTGCTCCAAAATTAGTGCTGCTAAATGTGTTCTAATCGTGTATGCTTACACTAATACTTTGCTGTAGAGTTGGTTGACATACATGACTTGATAACCTCTACACGCTGTTGTTACATAACTGCAACTTATGACCCTAAAGTGAGATATGATGTATAAAATATGTGCCATATGATTTCTAAAAGACTGCTACTTGTTGAGATATGCTGGAAAGATAATAACTCACTATGACAATGTGATGAATTTGTGCTGAATAATTACGATTAATGATACCTTAAAGTTTATAAATTGATATCACTAGTTTTACTCTTCCTAATTTGGCTGCTAATCGATATGACAATATTCATAACGTTTTGATACCACATTATTATGAGGGACACATACCATTCCTGCGTTTGCAAACCAGTGTGTCCTTCTATGCCTTTTATATATTAAAACTATTGTGGAACAATGTGTATACTTGCTGTTTATTCATGATTTTTTTCTAGAAGACATACTAGAATTTGATAAGGTGGTCATGAAAAATAAAGAGAGTTGGATAAGAAATGCTTGCATGAAGAAAAAAAATCCAAGTAATAATAATAATAATCAAGGAAAAAGATGCTTGCCGATTAGCGCCGACAACGTGAACACCAAACAAATTCCTTCTCCTCAAATAGCCGAACTCCCATCCCTTTTTTTTTCTTTTTCCGTGAGACCAAATCTGGAATGGTCTTTTTTTTTTTTTTAAGGGAGAGAAATTGGTGGAGGGTTTTGTTTCGTGGATAGATTAGGGGAAGAGTTAGTTTTATGCAGTGAGAAAAAATTAGTTAGTGGGTTGGTTGGTTAATTTGTTAATGAGTTTGTCATGATTTAGATATTTTAGTTAGTGGGTTTGTTAGGATATTACAGTTCACAAATCTTCCTTATCAAACAAAACAAAAAAATTTTAATGTCATCTAATCTTGTCATGTGGTATCTACCCAAAAGAACAAATTGTAGCTGTTATGTGGGACGTCCCTTTCATATAAATTGAATACAAAGACAACTTTTATTTTCCACTAAGATTGAATCAGTTGTAAACATGTAACCAGGATTTTTTGTTTTTTTTTTTTGTTACTATCTTCAGTTGTTGCATATTTAGTATATTAGTTTACAAGGACTACCACTAATAACTTTATTTTGTTACTATCTTCAGTTGTTGCATATTTAGTATATTAGTTTACAAGGACTACCACTAATAACTTTATTAACATTGGTATTGAGCATGCTAATTAATTATGTCTTAGCTTTTGTACTAAAAAAATTTGATTATTACATCCTACCCACCTAAGGAAAGAAATTTCGTCCTCAAAATTTATCCGACCATAAGAAGAACTAAAAGTTACATGTAGCAAAGGGATGTGGTACCCAAATCTAGATCGTTGTGGTATATATCTCATACCATGTACTATAAGTCTATTTGAATGACTCTCCATAGCATGAATCACCTGCGAGATCAATCAAGACGTGATACATGTAAACCAATTTTTTCCCAAGTTTGGTCCTATGGATCGTCACCCTTAGGACCACCACCAATCACAATCCAGTGGAGGAAGATCACGAGCCCCCTCTCACTAAAACATGTATCCCAATATAATTATTACAATGGTGTCTTGAAGGACTCGCTTGACATTCAACACTATGGCATCATGACCATGTATAACCTAATATAATTCGATACTAATATAAAACTGGTAGATCCTAGCATGAGCCTTTTCATGAAGTTTTTGTCCTTGTATTTCTTAAGCTTATAAACATGTGGATGGAATCATGTTTCAATGGCAATCCTCAAGTATTAATATATTTTTCTAGATATCAAGCATCATGTAATATCTTGATCATATATTGGATACATTGTCATATTAATATCATACACCATGCATAACCCACATTAAATAGTTTAGGGATGCTCCAGGAGCACAAATATCAAGCAACCACGGGTTCATGCCAAGCTCACGTGTCAAGCTACATATACTCATACATGCAATCACTCGGAAGAATTTTTCTTTTTTGAAAGATATAATGTGACGATAGGAAGATTTAATACAAGACATTCTGGACTAGTTCATATTCCTCATCATGTTTATAACCTAATATATAAGCAAATAATATCATGAAGTTACTCATTACTAAACCACTCTAATCCATCAAAGTTCCAAAGCTAATCTATCTACAACACTTAGTATTGATCCCGCTAAACCTATTTACAAGGATTTATCCATTATAATTTCCAAACAAATTCTCACCTTGTAGATTCCAATCATAATCTCAATTCGAATATTATGAATCCTCATAAAGTTCTCATGGGTTTACTCCAATCTTGTGTCTCTTAACTAATCAGATCTGATTATGCTTTCCTTATGTGATCTCATCATAAGTCCCTTATAAGAGATCATGAACTAGCTATGAACCACTTCTTACCATAAAAATTTAACTTACAAAATTCATCAATGTTGTACCAAATTCACACCCCAAATTGATTGATAAACAATGAAGATCCGATTTAACTCAATTTAGAGATTACAATCATTAAATCCAAGATCATAGTCAACCCTAACCAAAAAAATCCAATTAGAATCCATAAATCGTAGGAATATATTTTTAATTTACTCAACATAGCCATTTAATATCCTCAAAGCGAATCCTTAACTTTATATGGTTGTTGTCTGACAAAATTAAGTCTCCAATATATACCCTCAATATCATCCCCATGATGTCTCTTTCTTGGATACCATGCACATTATCAAGCACAAACCACATTCAGAATTTATAATCTAGATAATCAATTGCACATACGTCACCAGATGGATTTGCCTTACATGCATATCTACCTCGAGTTAAGCTAAAAAACATTCCTCTCACATGACCTAACGGTGCTAAGATACTAGTCTATCTAGCTGGAGGTACCTGAAAAGTTTTCAAGTCTACTAATATCCTGATTGGTTAGCACATAAAGAACATCCAAGTTCAGTCGCATGAATTAGCTGGAGCTAAATGGTTAAAAATTTAGATGCTCCGTTGACTGAGATAACTTCATCCAAACGGGCAGCCATGAACTTGTAGTTGCTGCTAATCTGAGGGCTAGTGGTTGGATAAACTTTCATGCTAACTTAACTTATGAAGCTTGGGGCTAGTCTACAAAAACCCTATCTATGCACATTGACTAAGTCCGTATACACTTGGCTTGAGAAGGGAAAAGAATTAACTATTAAGATAGAAATGAACTTGGATGCGGAATCAAAGGAGTAAGCGCAAAAAGATATTGCAAGAGGGAACGACCCTAATATTATACATGCTCAGACCCCTATTCCTAGTTTAAAAGCTCCAATAGTTATGTACAGGATGAGAGTCTAGTTACCTAACCTGGCTCTGATACCAATAAAACATTGTCACGCCCCGGGTCCAAAACGTGATAATTTGGAGCGTGACTCGGTCGGCAATGCAACTATACGGTTACATTCATGCCTCTGGATCATCCTGTATACAGATATATTGTTAAAAGAACTATTACATAGAGCATGCAACTAAAATAACAAAGGAACTAGATAGATAAAGAAACTCTGAAAAGACAAATTCTCTTACATGTCCACAACTTTTCAAAGTAGGAAAGAGGAAAAATACATCTTAGTCTGGAGTACCACACATGATTACAAGAAAGACTCAATAACTAAAGCTGAGAGAGTGAAGAGAGAGAAGGTGATCACCATCGCTGGTCTTAATCCTTAAAGTACTCTTAGTCCTGCGAAGAAAGAACAATTCCCGAGTCTGGGGCATGCAAACCCCAAGGGAGTCAGAAAACTCCCAGCAAGCATGTAAAATGAGGAAATTGTGCGCGTGTAAGTATAAGTGGTAGATATAAAGAAAAGATGAAATTCTAAATTTTCAGTGATAAAAGAAAATGCTACTCTTATAAATCAAAGTAAGATGAAAGTTCAGTTAACGATGATAAAGGAAATTTCTAAACATGTATATCAAACAAGGCCTACCCTAAAGCATACATCTTATACCTTATACTAAAATGAGGTAAGATTTTGAAACCCACAACATACGAGATGAGTACGTCGAGGGAATAATCCAAACAAGGAAACCCTCGTATATACCATATATCTCAAAATTGTAAATCTTTAAATATTAACTCCCAAAATTTCTATACACAACAATATCAATATACATCACCCATACTTCATCCAGGTCATACCGTGTATGCCAAATCTATCACAAAGCATAAAACACATTATTCTTATTTTTTTCATGTTATTTGAATTAGAGAAGAATATTTTCATGTATATAAATCGGTTCCCCGTAAACCGTCCCGGGAACACGGCTTCAAGTCAGGAATTGGCTCTTTGGCCCATGTATATATATAACTCAGGATATTAGGAATGTGCATATGTCCGTTTATATACATGTTATATTCTTCATCTAATTCTCCTTTATAAACCCCATGTTTGTCGATTAACCTTTAAATGACTGTGCATGAAATGTTATGCACTAACCACAGAGTTACCGTTGAACGACTTCTGTAAAACTATGAAAATAACCGTGACCCAGAACATGTCTAATCAAGATGGGTGCATCGTCTAGTCGATGCTATAGTAGTAATAGCCAAGGAAAAAAAATCTCATATCGGGATGTCGATATCGAGAGCATAGCCATGCTATGGAAGCACGCTTATAAATCATATTTTTAACAGGAGTCGTCTTCATGCACAGTCGACCCTATTTAGTGTCACTATATATATAAGAAAACATTATCAGATGATGAATCAAAATTTCACTCCTCATGGAAATAAATTTTCTATCTTGGCACTTGGAATGGTACCCGAAAAGTAGCTTTTCATTCAAGCACAAAATTAAAAAATTAAAATAATGCACGTATGACATTAAGGAAGCTTCTTCAAAGATGTGAAATAGTTGCTTGTCTAGAAAATCAAAAAGTATCTTCAAAACATTGAACTCCTAAAATAGTTCAAGAAATTCTAGGGGAAGGATTCCTCATCTATCACTTGTACAGAACAAAGAAATATAAGTTTCAAGAGATTTCATTTTTCTCAAGTTAAATTTTGTGTGCCTATATGCATGGGTATAGAAGTATTAACTAATTAATATATAAGAGTAAATCTTCCATTCATAAAGACTTGGAGCAGATGGCAGGGGCTTTTATGCAAAGGTTTCAAGTAAGTATTGACAAGGGTTTTGGCTTGAATTGTGCTTGGTTGGATTCAAGACTGGTTACAATAAAATTTGGTATGGTCTGAACTGATTCAGTCAGACCTGGTCTGGTCCAGATGGGGTTTGGTCTGGTTTAGTTGGGCCTAGTCTGGTCCAGACTGGGTTCTAAATTATTTAGTGTTATAAGTTAACAACTAGAGAACTGTATCATATTTGAACATGTTACATACAATGCGTATGATGCAATATTTGTGAATATTAGCTAATGTAAGATAGGTATTGTGATAATATATTCACTAATATATTTATCATATGAATTGAGAGTATTCATAGTTAATGTCGTGTGTAACATGTGGTGACATGTATGATAATATGAATGTTCACAATCCTTTAATATACATTTTATTAAGACTGAATTATTGGATACTCCTACATTTGCATGAAACTGTAGCAGTCGTATATAATTGTATGCGTTGACTCATACATTTTCTAACAATATACTGTGTACTAGATGAACTTGTATTGGATAATGTGTATGTATAGATGTCTATCTGCACTAGTATAATTATGAATAAAAAAACTATTCTGAACTTTTAACCTATACCTTAATATAGTATACTCATACATGATTGTGTACAAGTGACATTTCAACTAACATACCTGGACTAAGATATTATGTACAACTGCTTATGAATGATTCCACACTGCATGCATTGCTTGCTGCTCCAAAATTAGTGCTGCTAAATGTGTTCTAATCGTGTATGCTTACACTAATACTTTGCTGTAGAGTTGGTTGACATACATGACTTGATAACCTCTACACGCTGTTGTTACATAAATGCAACTTATGACCCTAAAGTGAGATATGATGTATAAAATATGTGCCATATGATTTCTAAAAGACTGCTACTTGTTGAGATATATATGCTGGAAAGATAATAACTCACTATGACAATGTGATGAATTTGTGCTGAATAATTACGATTAATGATACCTTAAAGTTTATAAATTGATATCACTAGCTTTACTCTTCCTAATTTGGCTGCTAATCGATATGACAATATTCATAACGTTTTGATACCACATTATTATGAGGGACACATACCATTCCTGCGTTTGCAAACCAGTGTGTCCTTCTATGCCTTTTATTAAAACTATTGTGGAACAATGTGTATACTTGCTGTTTATTCATGATTTTTTTTCTAGAAGACATACTAGAATTTGATAAGGTGGTCATGAAAAATAAAGAGAGTTGGATAAGAAATGCTTGCATGAAGAAAAAAAAATCCAAGTAATAATAATAATAATCAAGGAAAAAGATGCTTGCCGATTAGCGCCGACAACGTGAACACCAAACAAATTCCTTCTCCTCAAATAGCCGAACTCCCATCCCTTTTTTTTTCTTTTTCCGTGAGACCAAATCTGGAATGGTCTTTTTTTTTTTTTTTGAAGGGAGAGAAATTGGTGGAGGGTTTTGTTTCGTGGATAGATTAGGGGAAGAGTTAGTTTTATGCGGTGAGAAAAAATTAGTTAGTGAGTTGGTGGGTTAATTTGTTAATGAGTTTGTTATGATTTAGATATTTTAGTTAGTGGGTTTGTTAGGATATTACAGTTCACAAATCTTCCTTATCAAACAAAACAAAAAAATTTTAATGTCATCTAATCTTGTCACGTGGTATCTACCCAAAAGAACAAATTGTAGCTGTTATGTGGGACGTCCCTTTCATATAAATTGAATACAAAGACAACTTTTATTTTCCACTAGATTGAATCAGTTGTAAACATGTAACCAGAATTTTTTTTTTGTTGTTACTATCTTCAGTTGTTGCATATTTAGTATATTAGTTTACAAGGACTACCACTAATAACTTTATTAACATTGGTATTGAGCATGCTAATTAATTATGTCTTAGCTTTTGTACTAAAAAAATTGATTATTACTTACATAGTATATTAGGGTTGTGAGAGATTGTAACATTGAGTTGTGCTTAATTGAGTTCTCATCCATTGTATAGAACAAATTTATATTTTTTACATTGTGAGTGTTGTAGGTTTTCGGTGAGCTAGAAAACCGAGTGTGTTGTGAAGTTTTCGGTGAACTAGAAAACCGAGTGTGAGGAGTGAACGTTGTTCGGTGAGAGTTGAAAACCGACACTGTGAGGTGTAAACATTATTCGGGTGAGCGTAGAAAACCCGGTTGTGATAGTGGATTTTTCCCCGGGAGTGGGGAGCGAAGACGTAGGACGGAAGGTCTGAACTCCGTGATCATATCTTGTGTTTGAGTGTGCTTTGGCATTTATTTATACTTGTGTTTATACTTCTTGTCGCCATTGTCATTAGCTCATTATTCATATGATCCACTCTCTAATTCATATTGTTTACCCTTGTGTTAGTTTTATATCCTTGCATATACATATATCATATTGATAGGATATATCATCTTGTGTTAGTTTATATATCCTTGCATATATATATTCATCATATAGGATATATCTCATTGTTCATATTGCTTATCCTAGCATATAACTTGTTGTATTTCATACTTGCTAGGATAACTCATTAATTAATTTTTATTGGCATATAATCAGATTAGATTAGCATAAGACCCTAATCACCCCCCCCCCCTAGGGTCCAACAAACCCACGCAAGCAAGAGCCGATAAACAGATCTTGTGTTTATTTTCAAGAAAGTTGTAATCTTTTATTTTCGTTATTTGAATTCATTTGTAACGACTAAAGTTTAATGAAATCAATGATGAATGCAGCTTTCAATGAAAACAAATATGTACTTGGTTTATCTGACTTGTCCTCCTACTTAAAAACTATCTACACCTAAGTGTTTTTATATGGAAAAATTATATAGTTTTTGCGATAATTGTTTTTCAGCCAAACACTGAATTTGCATTGGAAACACATTTCGTATAATATAATTCATGTACCAAAACGAGAATTTAAAGTTGATTTCACGCAACAAACGTTGCATGAAACATTTATTGGTGTAACATTTGTTGCAATTAATCTTTGCAATAAACCAAACAACCCCTAAGTACAAGGGAATGACAATAGACTTTTGGTTGTCAAAGATGCTTTAACTTATTCTGAGATCTGGATTCTGTTGTGCTTTGTCATTGTTTTTCTCCCCCTTCTACTTTTTCATTTTATGGAATTTTTTGAATAAATGATAACCGCAAATTCCCACTAGAGTATATTTCAAGGTTTCAAATGCAAACATGAATAAGATTAGAATAAACTTAAGTGGAAAAGAGCTATCGTCCACCAATTTTCTTATTCTTGAATTTGTTTTGAGATTCATACTACATATCAATCTATTTTTGAGATATTTGTATTACTTTATATCACATGCTAACATGAAACTCAAAACAAAATGTTATAGTTGTTTTAGTGATGCAAAATAATCTCTAATCAATGGCAGACAAGTGTCCCACATTATACATAATTAAGACAGCATCTCAAGACAACTAGAGGCTCAACTCGGTCAACTCGACGCGACGACATCTTGTAAGGATGACTCGAAAGGTGTCACATGTCGACAACCCGAAAGGCGTTATGTGTCGCTCCTCAGCTGAGTCGACTACTTAACCACTCAACTCGGCCGACTAAATTGGCCGACACCTTGCGAGGGCGACTCAAAAGGTGGTACTTCTCAGCCACCAAACTAGTAGAAAGATGACGAAACGCCTCAAACCTCGAGCCCCTCATGTACATTGATGACCAATCACCTCCCCATAACTGCCGTTAAATGCATTATGGGCGACATCTTCCTCTGCCTCCAATAGTATTTATGACATATCAGACCACGTCGGCATCGCACACCCCCCATCACTTCGCATTAAACACCAAAGTGATATCTTCTCCACCCGTCAACCGACACTTGTAAAGTTGAAGCTGACTTGGCCGCCAGCCCATGCTCGGCCGAAGTTACTATCCTACCCTCCTTCCACTACTATAAAAGGAGATACTATTTTCCATTACAAGGTAAGCTTTTTCCACTATTCTCTGAACTGAAGAACTGATACTACCGTTCCTTTTATTTCTACACACAAGCAACCCACTGACTTGATTGTAAGAGGAATAATTGGGGAATCACACCCCG
>NC_033800.1:30659344-30717690 GCF_001876935.1 Asparagus officinalis
AGAACAGTTTACTCAAGAACCAGACATTCAGAGAGTTAGAGAACCTCCGTCAACTCAACTAACTCATTTATTTGACTGTGTGATTTCATACATCAACACAAAATTAACATATAAAAAAGTTGAAAAGCAAGAGCTCTTATCCATTGAAGTCTATTCTAGCTTAACACACTCAAACAATTACTCAAAATAGATTTTCATTTTATCAGATAATGCAAGAAAATTTTCATTTAACATTGTATGCAGGAATTGAAGTCCCAAAATTCTTTTGATGTACTAGCATTGTGACACGTGCGTATACACGTGCCATAAGTGTAAAATTTCATGAACTAATGTAGTATTTTTCTCCCTAATTCTTAAATTTATCCTGTCTAATAGCATAAAGTGTGATTGATACTCAATTAGTGGACTCTAATTATATAGGGTTTTTTCAATATATACCCTTCAAATTGATGATATTTCTCAATTTGCCCCTTAAATCATTGTAATCTAAATTCACCCCTCAAATTACTTTCTTTG
The DNA here is from genome assembly GCF_001876935.1 of Asparagus officinalis. NCBI lineage: Eukaryota > Viridiplantae > Streptophyta > Magnoliopsida > Asparagales > Asparagaceae > Asparagus > Asparagus officinalis. The sequence continues at coordinate 30,659,861 of NC_033800.1, forward strand.
CTCAAAGTTGCCCTACACCTTAATAAAGGCAAAATGGCCAGATTGGTATAATTTCTTGAGGCTTGGTGACAAGTTGGTATATTTTTTTAAGTTTTGTCAGATTGGTATAAATTTTCAACTCCGGCGCCATATTGGCCTTAAGTTTGGCCGGAGTTACTGTTCCGGTCAGTGTTGATGGGATTTTTTGCATAAAACTCCCTTGTAAAAATCTTATCCTGCTCCTAACCCCCTCCCCTTCCTCCTCATCCTCTTCCTCCTCCTCATCCTCTTCCTCTCTCCTCTTCCTCGCTCTCTTCTTCATCTCAACCCAATCCCAGCCACCAAACACAACATCAGCAACCAAATCAAGCGCAAAGGCCATGGCCCTTCACGTCGCCAGAAACTTACTTGAAGCCATCAAAGCCCCCTCCTCATCTACACAGACACCCGAACCCCTTGCCATCCCCAACATCTTGCTTGAAGCCATTAAACTCCCCTTCAAGAAGTACTTCAACCTCGTCCTCGTCCTCCTCCTCATCCTCCTCTCCACCCTCACCTCCTTCTTCCTCAGATCCTACCCTTTCCCCACCGTCTCCATCGACCCTAATTCTGAGCTTGACATCTTACTCGCCGCCCTCTTGGAGTACATGTTGTTCACCTACGTCATACCCACGGCCCTCTTCATCCTTTCCTGTATTATTCTAATCATGATCGTCCACTCACTCTCCAACAATCCAAGCATCATATTTATGGGGCTAAAACGTCCGTTAACCACCACACTCTTTGCAACAGCCTTCTACCAAGGCTTCTCCTCTCTCGTAAGGTCCATACCCAGTACTTTGATGCTCATGGCGGGCCCTGATCCAATAATTCCGGAGGTCCCCGACACAGTTCTCGCTCTCTTAGAGGGCGGCTATCTTAAGTGCTTCGATATGATTTTCGCAGTGAGCTTGATGATTTCAATGGCGCCTGAGGATGGGTGTTTCGGGTTGGAGGCTATATACAAGGCGATGGAGGTAGTAGCTGGGAGGAAATGGGAAGTGGCTATGCTTGTTTTGGTTGAGGTTTTGACCATCAACATGCTCTCTGAGATCTCAGACGTCGCGGGGTTGCTTGGTGCGTTTGAAGTTGGAGGGGAGCGGTATGTCCCGGCTTTAGTTCAGAAAGCGGTGTATGCGGTGGTGGGGGTGTTTGAGATTGCAGTCAGCGTGGTGTTGTATTTTGAGTGCAAGAGTAGAAACGTTAATAATGGTGAAGATGGGATTATTATTAGAATTGTTGATGGTGATGGGTTGGTGTATGAGAGCGTGCCTGATGTAGCTCCTCTTATTCCATGAATGTGATCGCCCCATTGCAGTCGCCCCATCCGTTACGCCCAGGTATGAGAGGAGCCGACGAAGATCAGCTGGGTCAGGGCTTACGCCTCTCTCGAACAGATCAAGGATCGATCGTACGACTCTGATTGCCCGGTCATCCTCCGAATTTGAGCCCTTAACTCCGATAAGGGCTGGGATTGGGTTGAGATGAAGAAGAGAGCGAGGAAGAGGAGAGAGGAAGAGGATGAGGAGGAGGAAGAGGATGCGGAGGAGGGGGAGGGGGTTAGGAGCAGGATAAGTTTTTTACAAGGGAGTTTTATGCAAAAAATCCCATCAACACTGGCCGGAACAGTAACTCCGGCCAAACTTAAGGCCAATATGGCGCCGGAGTTGAAAATTTATACCAATCTGACAAAACTTAAAAAAAATATACCAACTTGTCACCAAGCCTCAAGAAATTATACCAATCTGGCCATTTTGCCCCTTAATAAATGCTAAAATTCGAACAGGTTTCACAAATAAATTACCTTTATGTCCTTCTTAATTATTTTGAAAGGAAAATTCATGAAAACTTAACTAAATTTATTATGTTTGTAATAATTGGCCCCTTAGCATAAACTGTAAGACCCGGACCTAGTTTATAAAAATAAATCCGATATGACAATTTTTTCCTTCTCATGTTCCCCTTTTTTGTCTTCTCTATCATAAAAAACTATGATCTCGACTCCACTTTGCTAGAGAATTTGAGAATTGGTCATCTTCTCACAAATTCTTCCCGCCTTCTCGCAAGTACCCAATCTCAATTTATAGGCTTTCTCCAAAAATTCTAAGTTTATACATATGTTCAACGACGGATCATGAACTTTTGAAGAGTCCACTAATAGCACAAAAAGAGAAAATTGATAGAATTTCATCTTAAACATGCTCATCAATAAACTAGACAATTTCCTAATGAGAGTTCAATTCACAGACCAACCAGTCCAATTTTGATTTTTTTATCGATTTGATAATTAGGGCATAAAACATGAACTCGTGACTTGCCTTCCGCTTTGGCCAGCGAGATTTTTAGAAAAGAGAAACAAGCATACACTAGGATAGTGATGAACTGATTTTTTTTTTTAATTCAATAACGGGTTTTGATATTGAAGTTTAATGGGTCGAGTTTAAGAATTATAATGGATTCAGTTTCATTTTTTTTTCAAAAATAATTTAAAGGGACTTAAAGATAATTTCTCTCTAAAACCTGTTCAAATTTTAATACTAATTGAGATGGAGGGTAAATTTGAGTAAAAATAATAATTTGAGGCGTAAATTTAGATTTATAATAATTTAGAGGACAAATTTAAAATTATCATCAATGTGGAGGGTATCTATACAAAAAATGCAATTATTATATTCATGTCATAAATTAGAACTAACTAGAGAAAGTGAAGGGAAAAAAGACAAAGTATCTATGTGAAATTACAAATTTACCCTCTCAACTATAATTTGAAGGAAAGCATGTCTACCACTCATCCAAATTTGCAATAGCCCCCCTCTACTTCATATAATATACTAGCATTACAACACGTGCGGTACATGTGTGGTGATTAAACTTTCTTTAGAAGATTTAGAGCATTCACTAATTAAAAATAAGATATATTCAAAATAGAAAATATATCAATATCGTAGATCTATGATATACGTAGAAACTAAAGCAATTGTTTTTTTAAGAAGTATCACAAAAGAAGTGCAAACATTCAGGCTATTAAAGTCGAAAAAGGTGTAATTATTTGAGGTATCAGAGTATCAAAATGAAAATTTTGAGATTTCAAAGTTAAAAAGGTATAATTTTATAGTGCAAAATTGCAAATAACCCTTCAATGAAAAATGCATTGAGGGTTATTTTGCTCATCGCGAGATTAAATTACAAGACTCATTATGATTTTGAGGAATTTGTTAGCAATTTCAAAGATCTAAAGAAGTAATACACAATCATTGAAGATTTGAGGGAGTAATATTTGAATAATATTTTTTTAAGAAAATATTTTGTTTGAAAAAAATTTAAATATAAAGAAGATAAAATTGTGCCAAGGCCCCAATATGAAGAACCCTATGTGAGTAGCCCCTTTAACCTTTTTCCATTGTCGATCAGACTCAAAAAAACTCAATTAATGTATTTGGGTCCCTCCACATCAGCCGTATAGAGGAAAGTTGTAGTATTTTCTCATAAACCCTAAAATGTCATTCTCCTTCCCAATGACACAGTGATCTGATAGTGGAATTGGAAGAAATTTTCCTCTATTTTTCTCTATCATGAGCAATAATTCTTCATGTAATATTTGAGGATTTTTGCTCTTCAACTATCAATACTCCTCTTGTCCTACAATTCTCTCCATTCCTCTTTCTATCTTCCCTTTATTAATGGCTAAGAAGGCTATCATGTGTCAGAGAGGTTAAAACTTCCATACAACTCTTTATCGTTGGCATACAAAGATGAAACAAAGGGCAACTTCAATTTTTTTATTGAGAACGAAGATGATGTGTCGTGTATGGTGGAGCATAGCCACAATATTAGGTGTAAAGAGAGATTCATATGAAAGCTTTTCAAAAAGCAAAAGATTCGACTCCCCATAACACCCAAAAAGTTCCACAAGAACTGTAAATTATCAGTTTTTTTTCAAAAAAAATTTAAACAAATACTTGTTAAGTATGACTAATAACATGTTAAGTATATGCGTTCATATGTTATGTTTATGCAGTTGGATGTTAAGTTCAGTAGTTTTGATGTTAAGTTCAATAGGTATGATGTTAATTCCAATGGATTGGATATTAACTCTAAATTGTTGTATGCTAAGTCTAATTGGTTGAATGTTAAGTATAAGAGGCTGAATATTAAGACTAATGAGTTGAATATTAAGACTAATGAGTTGAATGTTAAGTATAAGGGGTTATATGTTAGGTCTAATGGGTTGAATGTTAAGTATAAGTTGTTGTATGTTTACTCTAATGAGTTGTATGTTGACTTTAATGGATAGGGTGTTATTTCAAATGGGTTGAATATTAAGTCTACAGGGTTGTATGTTAAGTCTAATCGGTTGAATGTTAAGCCTTACGAGAAGAATGTTAAATCTAATAGAAGAATGTTAAGTCGAACCGGTTAAAAGTTAAGTCTAATAAAAAGAATGTTAAGTCTAATGAAAAGAATGTTAAGTCTAATAGGAAGATTATCAAGTCTAATGGGTTGAATGTTAAGTCTCATTTGTTAACTCTAATAGGTTCGATGTTAACTTTTGTAGTTAGGATGTTAAGCGTGAGCATTAACTTGTTCAGTTTTTATCATTTGTTGTTGATTTTGTATCCTGAATATTTTCTAAAAATGTGCAGCATTGCCCCACTTTGAACTCAAAATGTACATATATTTGCGCCGACATCAACATGTGTTTCAGATAGGAATCCCAATGATAACCCGTCTGGGGATAATGTTATGATGATTGATGACATGATCATAATTCAGAGAGGCTTCCTGCTTGGTGGCATGTTGTTTTAATCAAGGAAGCCATGTGACCATCATCAACTTCATCACATAGCTCACGAAGTGCAACCGATGACGCAGATTTTGCTTTAGTTTTATGTTTAGACGGTTTTTCACGATTGCTGTCGTCTTGGCCCTACCATCCATTACAATAAAAAACTTTAAAATTGTGATCAAATAGTTTCTTAGATGCCATTTTCACCGAGCAAACCCTAACCCTAAGTTGAAATTCGTTAGGAAGAAAGAAATAGAATTTAGAATTTTTGGGTTCCTAGTTACAGTATAAGAGAGAGGGAGAGAGGGAGAGAGTACTTGAAAGGGGATTTTTTGGGTTCATGTTAATAGTAGAAGAGAGAGGGAGAGAGTACTTAAAAGGGAGCGGGTGTGGTTACCAATATTATAATGTCATGTCATAAAGGTTTAGTAGTAATTTTAGGTGGACTTTCTCTCACACTACTTACTTAGAAGTTTGACTGGGGCCTAAGCACAAACATTGCTAGTATTTGGGGCTGAAACACAAGACCCAAAATGCAGAGGAGCTGTTCACATGGCTAATTTATATTGGACCTTGACACAATTTTCCCTATAAAAAAAGTTTTCTATTAGGGGGTGTTTAGTTCAATTTCTACAAATTATAGGAAATGTTTTCCACCCAAAATATGATTTCCTTGTATTTCTTAAAAAAAATTATAGGAAAAATTTTGAGAAGTCAAAAAGTATCAATTTTTTTTTTACTTTGTTTGTTTGGTTCAAAACAAGAAAATGGCCCATAACTTTATAGAAAATAGCAAGATTTCCTATAATTTATAGAAATTAAACTAAAAATCCCCTAAATTTATAAAAAAAATATATCAACTTTATAGAAAAGTGTCAATGTGGTGTCAGATTTCTGGGTGATTTTCGTCCATTTTGAGAGGAAATTGATTTATGTAAATTTTGGTACCTTTTTGTACTTTACAGAAAATATTTCTGTAAATTTTTTGAACAAAACACGGTTTACGGAAATCTACAAAAAAATTCAATTACAGAATTATCATTGTCAGACATTTTGAGAAAACTTTTCTATAAAATTGTGCAACCAAACACCCCTTAGTGAGTAAGATATTTGGTTCGTTATTGACACACCAGTTTTGCAAAGTGTACTGCACTCTCAACGTGGATGGATAAGACAGGGTATGAAAATGGAAGAAATACAAGAGTGAGAATAACATTTTAAAGTACTGAGTTGATCTTGCCAATAGGTTTTGGCAATGACAATTTCGCCCTCAAAGGGAAAAAAAGAAAAAGGAAAACTATGAAGGAACATCTATATCTATACTAATTTATGTCTGTAATATATCTATCTATATTATTATATGAAAAACATAGTGGGAGCATCCAATTTCTTCTCTGTGCTTTTTCTACTCTTCAATTGTTGGGCGCAGAGTCACGCCCACCGCCGCGGAAATGATATCACCTGAGAGATAGCCCTGGTTTTTGTTGTCCCAAAAACACAAGCCAACCTCTATATTCTTGTTTCTCGAAGGAAACTAGAATAGATAGTGAAATTCTTATTTCTCAAAGGAAACCAACCTCTATATTCTTGTTTCTCGAAGGAAACTAGAATAGATAGTGAAATTCTTATTTCTCAAAGGAAACAAGAATCGAAAGTGATATATTTCATCTCAAAGGAAACAAGAATCGAAAGTGATATATTTCATCAAAGTAAAATATACACTCTTCCTCTCATCAACTCTAAGACCGAATATTGAGGGAACCTACAAGCAAAAGCCAACAACCAGAAAACAATAAATACACGAGATTTACGTAGTTCGGCAAACTTGCCTACATCCACGGGAGGGGATGAGGGGAGATACCACTATGAGAAGTGTTGGATAGGGAATTCCTAATCTATTTTGGTAACATAAGGTTATTAGGATTCCTATTCTATTTTGGTAACATGAGGTTATTAGGATTCCTAATCTATTTTGGTAATAGGTTATTAGGATTCCTAATTTGATTTGGTTTTGGTTTAGAATTCCTAGTATGTTTATGATTTTAGGATTTCTATATATATATGGAACAATTGGAAGAGAAAATTAGAGGAGAAGAACAATTGGGGATATTTGGAGCACAGAAAAGAGGTATTTTCTGAGCTTTTTGTTTAGGGTTTTGTTTGGAGAGATTAAGAGCTTGTTGGTGAGATTAGTTTGTTCCTTCGAGTAATTTGTAATCTCAGTTTGTACTCTTTCTCTATTAGTGAAAACTCCATCCCCTTCTTGCCCCGTGGACGTAGGCAACTTGCCGAACCACGTAAATCTCTTGTGTTTGGATTTGTGCCGTTGTTTTGATTTGTTTGGCCTTTATCTCGACGTTTGTTTGATTTGGTTCTCGAAGCACGCCCGTTTGGTTGTCCCGCTTCCGCGCTGTGCACAACAATTGGTATCAGAGCTCCAGATTTCAGATCTAGGGTTTTGTCTTGGTTGGAGGAGTAGATCAATTTGGAAGTTCGGCTAGGGCTTCATTTGGTGAGAAAGGTGGGATCTTTTTGGTAAAGACTCTATCTTTTTTTAGTTTGGATCTATTCTTCGTTTATTCCGATTGGTTTGTTGGCGCTTGGGCTATTTGGAGGAGTAGATCGCTTTGGAGGCTCTTCGAGGGCTTCGTTTGGAGATAAAGGTGAGATTTTTCCTATTTGTGGATCTCGTTGCCGTCGTGCGGGGTGAGATCGTTTGGAGACTCTTGTTAGGGTTTCATTTGGAGGTAAAATTCTCTCCTTTATCAGTTTGGATCTATTCTTCATTTGTTGGTGCTTTGAGATAGTTGGCCGAGATAGAAGGATTTGAGGCTGGGTTATTTGTTTATTGATACGGTGCATTGGATTTTTGAGGAGTGCTTTGACCTGTAGTTTGAATTCCTGTGAACCCATTGGTATGAGCGAGAAGACTGAGGTGGAGTTTGGCACTTCTATCCATCATTCAAGGGGTTTTCTGAGGGGTGTTCATTCAGGCATTCGGGAGCCTTCCAAGGAAGCATTATTGGGAGGTAATAGGTATGTGGTTTCCGCAGTTAGGGATTGCTCTAGGCATTGGTGGGTTGCAACCAAATCCCGTTGGTGTGAAGTCCTAGAAGCCCGCAACAGATGGAGGAAGTGTGTTGGTAGAAAGGTAACCCGACGTTCTGATTATGGTAGGGGGTCTTTCTTGCATTTGTGCCGAGCTCACGGCAATAGGAGACACTTCATTGGTGTGGAAACTTTGAGGCGACAAGGTGAGATGGCAGATTTGGGAATCTGTTCCTTTCTGGAGGAGGATCGGCGTTTGATGTCGAGCATTGGCATTGGTGTGTAGGCTACGACATGTTTGGGCCATCTCATGTATAGGTTGCCGACTGCTGCATGTATAGATATGGGATCTGGTGGAGCTGCTTCAGATTTTAGGTTGCGTCGGATGTTTAGCTACCCAGCACTTGCTCACATCGTGGATGTGAGATTTGATCCGATAGCACATTTGCGATTCAGAGGCGTGTTTGATTATTAGGTATTGGCTTCTGACTTTGTTCTGAGCAGGCATGTCACGTTTGACTCTCAACAGGTGGAGAGTGGTGATCAGATCTTTAGGACATCGCAGCGGGTGGAGAGTGATGCTACTCCACATTGGGAGAAAACTCCAGATCATACTGCATCATATCATTGGGGGATTCAGCTGATGTGACACAGATTGGGAATCGTGTTGCATTTGGATGCTGTCACGCCCCGCTTCCCAAAATACCGGGGAATCGGGACGTGAACAAGCCCGCGACGTATTAGACTGAAGGAGATGTAAGTGCTAGACCCCTCTTCTCAAATCTAATACGCTAAGCGTCTGGAAATAAAGTACAATACGAAGTCACAGGTCCCCAAATCACACATAGCAAGAATATAAAGACACCCAGAATAAGAAATAAACATATCATCAATGGTAAATCATCCCAGACATAAAAATATGGGTTCAAACGTACCCTTATACATATCTGAACAATGACGTCTGGAGAAATGTAAAATACAATGACAAGCAGAAAAGAAATGCTACAAAAGTAAACTGAGATCATCGAACAACAAGAGGGATAAACTAAACTTCGGCTTCTTCTTCTGCTTCATCTACAAGGCACTCCTGCTGAGAATCTTCTGGCTCCGTTGAACCTGGTCTTCTCCTAAGTCTGACTGACACCAGAGAAAACAGGTGTACGTCAGCGTGCATGGCGCACGGCAAACCCGACCCCACAAGGAAAATAGAACAACGAAAACCAAAACGGAAACGATACGATAACAGAAATAAAAATAGAACATTGTGATGATAGTAATAACAATAGAGGCCGTGCAACTGGAATACTAATAATCATACGAATCAAAAATCAACCAAGTAACCAGATCATGCAGGTATCGATCAAAACCATCCAAGCAACAAGATCATACAATAGATGGAATTATAAATTTAAAAATCTACAACAAGAGACGTAGTACGTCGAGCGAAAAATCCAAACAAGGAAAACCCTCATGTATATACCATATGTCTCAAATTATAGATAATTAAATATTAACCCCGATCTATTTATGAAAAGAACACCCTAGCCTACATCTCACAAGAAGTCATACCTAGCAAGAAACGATGTCATGTAAACTAGTCATCCTATAACAGGTCACTGGTCCACATCTCACACAGAGTCAACGCTCATATTACCGGATAACTGACTGTTCACAAATCCTCTACGCCGCATCCAATACGCCTACAACGAATTCGGTCAGAGACTACACGCAATCCGATCTCAGCCTGTCCGAACTCAGGCAAAGCTCACGCTGACGAAACAAGTCACGGCGACTAAAGTGACACACGAATTCACTTTAACCCAACAACCAACCCAGTAGCTACACGAATTCACCGGCGCGCGGCTGGAAGATACATCAACAGTCACCAAGCCACAATGAACATTAACTTCCCCATCCCAACTCTTCTCATTTTTCTAGGTCAACCATAATCCTCATTGAAATCGGGTTCACCAACCTAACTCAGTCAACTCACCCACACATGTTACTAAGTCTGTTCATGACGCACGAGGTCACTAAGTCATGAACTACTAATGGTTATCGTACACAGCAAATAATAACAAACAACTAATCATATAACAATAATATCATGGCAAATCAGGTAATCGAAAATTAAGAGCATAATTTATGAACAACCACACATGTAATTTAGAAAAATAATCTTTCCAAAATAATTTATTTTAAAATTATTGCAGTCTTCTAAAATGATCCTTTCACAAAATAAATTCTTTAAAACATCATAATTTCAAAATATAATTCTTTTGACGGAAATAACTTAACAACTCAAGATGACATCTTTTCCGAAATAATTACTTTAAATTATCTATTCTAATAATTATTCAAAACCAACCCATTTTTCCAATTAATCTTTTTCTCATCATAATAGTTCTAAAAAAATAATCTTTAAATAATTCTTCTTTTAAAAACATCCAAATAACAATTTACACAAAAACTTATTTCTTTAAATTACTTATCTAACATAATTATCAATATATCATCAACAAGCCCCACGCAGTTAATAACAATCACAATCGTAATCTATGAAATAATTAATGGCAGATATAGATATAAATATAAATAACGATCAAGAGGAGCGGATCTTGCCTCGGTTATTGGTCGAACGAATCGACACTGACCGGGATTCGGACGTATGCCAGCGTTGCGTTCAATCTGAGACGCGACGGCTAAGCACGCAGGGAGGCGCAGCCAGCGACGAGTGTGGGCTTCGTCGGAAGCGGCGACAAAGGCCAGCTGGAAAAGATCCTACGTGGACTCTGACGGAAGGAACAGGCGGTCACGGGAGGCTGCGACGGGGGACTGCTGGTCGTTCGCGGGGGGCAGCAGTGAAGGGGGCGGCTCGGCTGGCGGGCCGCCGACGCTGAGGAGGACCGGCGAGGTGGAGAGCGGACACGGGAGGCTGGCGCCGCTGATGGTGCGAGGGCGTCGGGAGGCCAGGCTCAGGGGGCTCGGTCGTCGGCGTGAGTCCGGCGACTGGTGGTTGGCGCGTTTGCGGCGATGACAGTATAAAGTACTTATATATTCAACAGCAGCAGCAGCAACCGCCGATGGAGCTCTATTTTCACGTGGAGGTCACAGCCAGCGCCGCCACGAAGCGTCGGAGCAATCGGGTTGTTCGGGCTGGATCAGACGACCCTAGGGGCCTTCGGGAACCAGCAGGGCCCAAATCAGCAGACGGTTCAGCAGAAATGGGGATTGGCGGGAACCAGCAGTGCTCTGGGCTGGCGTCTGCTGGCGTACAGCCCTCAGAGCCTGTCGCCTTCAGTTGAGGCGCAACGGTCGCAGTCGAGCTGCCGCTGCCCGCTTGTGGCAGTGCGCTGGGCGAGGGGGCGAGTGCGAAGTTGGCGGCAGAGAGCCAGCGAGGGATTGGGGACGGGCGCTTGATGCGCAGACCAGGAGCGATTGAGGCAGAATAGACCGAGGAAATCATTGAGTGCATTACCTGTTCAAAGGACTTCGGATTATCGAATGGTCTAGTGGTGACGATTGGTATAATTAACTACTAGTGCATAATTCATCATCATCTTATGCTAATCAAAGTGCATTTTTTTGTTTAAACTTTAATAGAGTCATTTTTTAAACTGCGAAGAAGAAAGATTTTCTAATGATTGGTTTGTTATTACATTTATTAAATTGACTTCATATGCTTTTGTTTTGAAAATGGGTTTCTAATTTGGAAAAGGTGTCTTCCTTACGTTTTTATCTTGATTGATCCATATTTTATAACTCAATTTGCATTTCAAATGTGTTATGTGATACTTAAGTTAATGTAAACATATCATATAAGATTGATAGCATTGATTTTTGAATTTGTACCGAGTATGGTCATTTAGATAATATAGTTTAAAAACTATGTAGTAAATTCCTTTTGCATCAACATTTTTTTTACATTTTTCCAGCATAGCATGGAACAGGGAGGTATGAGGCTCATCTATGGGATAATAGTTGCAGAAGAGAGGGCAACCTAGACAAGGGTAGACAATTGCTAAACAAATTGTTAATAATCAACATTATCTCTCCTTTTTTTGTCAAACTATTAGGATAATTTTACTTATACACACAAATAGGAATTTACGTCTAGTGTTCAATTCATACTTTGAATTAACTTTCTTCCATTTTGCATGTATATATTGAAACTGAATCTCTTCGGATTCGTTCAGTTTATTTGGTAAAGCTCAAGATGATCGTTCTCCATCTCCGTATTGAAGCTTTTGTGCATGATTTGAGGGGAACTAATCATATATTTTATACTTAATCGATATAATCAGCGTGGTTATGATAAGAAACAAGGCTGCTGCGGCTTTATGATTTGGCTCTGCTCTTAAGTATGGGGTACTAACTACAACTACCAATTTCCCAGTAATGTTTCTGTTCTTACAATACCTCCTTCATTGTACAACATGTTAGAGCTTCGTTTTCTTTGCTTTCTGCTTAATTGTTCATGAATATATGCTCTCAGGTGTATGTAATTTCGTATCCCATTTAGTGCAAATGTGAGTATGGAAGGGTGTGGTTTAGTCTAGCTTCAGGATAGCAACTTATGAGAAAGAATTGAGGGAGATGAACACATGACTAGGCAGGAGCTACTCGTCGTGTGGCGCATTCGCTCTTTCGAAGGTAGATAGGACGTCATTGCTTTTTTGTGGGAGATATGCTAAATGCTGATTAGTATAATGATTGTTTGTGACTGAAGTCTAAATGGAGCATTTTCGGAAATAATATTTTGTTAGCTAGATCTTGAATATGTATTGAAGGTTCGATTGGCGATCATTCTGAGAAGAGCTGAAGGAGCAGTGGATTCTCTCGTACGGGGAGCCCTATTATAGCTGCGAGAGGTCTCGCAGTAACAAGGTATATATCAGTTAGGCATCATAGGTTTACTTTTTCTTGATAATTTATTAAAAAAAAAAAAACCTTTTTGGGGGACAAGCTTTTTTTCTCTCACTATTCTTTCCCTTGGAGATTAAAGATTTTATGATCAAACATAAAACTAGAGTACAAATACAAAATTATCTCAGCCTTCAACAAAAAAACTTTGTTCATGCCATCATAGAGTTTTTATTTTTCACTCCTGCTTTCAAGCCTGTTTAATCTAATATTGATTTCACTAAAAGTAATAGAGCCATCAGTTTTCTCTTATCTATATCTTTTGAATACTGTGAAATGACTTTACCAATTGGTTTTATAATTTATTAATATCATGTTAGAGAGCAATTAGAGGTAGGCGTAGATCTTTAATTAAGTCTTCAAATTTCTTGCTGCCCTATCTCTTTATTGTAAGTAAAATACGACAGAAAATATGTAACAGTAGAATAATTCAACAAATTATGCCAAAAACACGTAATTAATAATACTATGTATTATATGAAATAATTTGTAATAATATTAATAATACAATATTTTATTTAAAATATTACGTAATAGTACCAATAACACAACAAATTAATTTTAGAAATTTTTACCGCACAAAATAAATTTATAAATATCAAAATCATTTAAATAAATATATAATCAGATTTTTAAATCATAGAAATTGTAGAAAATCGAGAAAATTACAAATACTCTTTTAAAAATCATAATTAAATATTTTAAAATATCAAAAATTTATTTTAACTAGTATCAAAATCCATGGTCCTTACAGATGCAGATGATAGGTTGATTGATTCGAGTACAGCTGATGGATGCAGTCTGGATATGGCCATTGGTTCATCTCAGGTGGAGATGTTTGGATTAGTTCAGTTTGGAGCCATTGGAAGTGCTATCAGCCGCAGACTTGATCGTGATATTGGAGAAGGGTTGCGAACTCTTCTAGTGGATTGAGGTCTTTGGAGGCCATTTGGGTGAACTACGTGAATGCTTGATTCCTTGGGCAAGAGGATACGTAGGTAGTCAGTTTTGATGCAGCCGATTTGGTGAGTAGATATCGACATTTGGGTGAGTGTTCGCACTCCCGTTTGGGTCTCGACTTGTGTTGATGGAGTCCGTTGTCATGAGTCCATTGCCGTGGTGTACTGGACGCAACAAGTGAGGCATTTGGTTTGGTCGGTGTCGGCTCAGTTTTGGGAAAACTTCGCCGAGGTGGAGAATTATTGGATAGGAAATTCCTAATCTATTTTGGTAACATAAGGTTATTAGGATTCCTATTCTATTTTGGTAACATGAGGTTATTAGGATTCCTAATCTATTTTGGTAATAGGTTATTAGGATTCCTAATTTGATTTGGTTTTGGTTTAGAATTCCTAGTATGTTTATGATTTTAGGATTTCTATATATATGGAACAATTAGAAGAGAAAATTGGAGGAGAAGAACAATTAGGGATATTTGGAGCACAGAAAAGAGGTATTTTCTGAGCTATTTGTTTAGGGTTTTGATTGGAGAGATTAAGAGCTTGTTGGTGAGATTAGTTTGTTCCTTCGAGTGATTTGTAATCTCAGTTTGTACTCTTTCTCTATTAGTAAAAACCTCATCCCCTTCTTGCCCCGTGGACGTAGGCAACTTGCCGAACCACGTAAATCTCTTGTGTTTGGATTTGTGCCGTTGTTTTGATTTGTTTGGCCTTTATCTCGACGTTTGTTTGATTTGGTTCTCGAAGCACGCCCGTTTGGTTGTCCCGCTTCCGCGCTGTGCACAACAAGAAGAACACCGACGACTTGTACAATCCACAAGCTCGTCTCAAAGAAAAATAGATCTGACTTTTACACAAAAGAAATTAACCTTTCTTTTATAAAATCTCTCTTTTTCTTCTCCTCAAAATCTTAGATCTAAGGCTTCTGAAAAAAAAACACCTCAAAACAGCGACTTTTATCTCTCCTCTTCTCAGATCCGAAAAGAAAACACTCTGCCTTTTATCCAAAGTACTGCTGCCTAACTCTCTGCTTTTTCCAGCAGCCTTTTTCCCACACCTCAAAAAGAAACCCTAGGTAATAGGTTTATTTATAGGGAGAAGACTTGGGCCTTGATTTTTACCCGCTGGACTCTTGGTACCCACTGGACCCTTGGCTTTTACCCGTTCACTTGGCTTTTACCCGCTGGATTTTTGCCAGGCTGGGGGCACACGTTCACATCAATAATAGAGACAATGGGGGTAAAAAAGAACTTCAAGAAGGAAACAAAAATCTAATCTAAATAATCCAAATAATAATTGTAATCTTCTCTTACACGCAAAATGTCTTTTCTAAATTAGAATCTTAACATGTTGTAGATCCAATTTTTCAAAGTAAAGGAAGATAGTAGCTAGTGCCTAAGTTATGTCGCTCTCTCTCTCTCTTTTACACTTATTTCAACAAGAATATGTCCTATATAATCCACTATGAATTATTCTAAGGACCTCTTATTATGCTATTCTTGGTTTATGTCGCGTGGCATGCCAAGTGCTAATCATGTCCATATAATGAGGTATCTTCTTGTTCTTGGTGATGTTGTTGTCATTATTACTAATATTATAAAGAGCCAACCTCCTAATTCGTATATTTTAAGAATATAAAATTATTACTCTTAACTATTATTATAACTTTTGGGGTTTTTATATTTTGACTGGATTCTTTTACATGGTATCCGAGTAATCCAGTTTTGAATTTAACGGGCCACAATTTCTTCCCAAAAAAAGTTTCCTCAACTTGCAAAATTTGGTGTACTAGGTGAGATGCATGTGCGTTGCATGTATTTAAATATTTTAATTATTTCTTTTGAGTTTATATCTTCATAATAACTGCATTGTGGGCAAAATTATTTTATAGCTTAAATTTGTTTTATGAACGGAAAATATGAGAAAATTAATCAAAACGAAAGAAGTTAAATTTAAGAAAAATTATTATAAATTAACAACTTCTTACATATAGTATAATACATAAACTTAGGAGAGAAATGAGTAGAAATAATATACAGAATTCATGTGAATCATGGATGATGAACAGTCCATCGATTCCTAGTCATTATTGCGACCATCACTTTAATAATTTGTTTTAATTAAGTGACACACACATGTAGAGTTTTTTTTTATATCAGTCTCTTAATTAATTAGTATTTTGTTATTAGTACCTCAAATCTTCATATTTTGATATTAGCTAGTCCTTCAAATTATAAAAAGATGTTGATATTTGTCCTTCTCTGTTATAAAAAATGGGAAATATTTTGTTATGTTTAACTTTTTTAAGGAAATTAATAATTATACCCTCACTCCTAATACCCAAACCTTCATACCAGTTAAGCTTAAGAAACCCAAAAAAAAGATCTAACCCGAACCCATTTAACAACTCATCTTCTCGAATGACACAATAAAATAGTTAACCTGTTTTCTTTATCTGCTCTTTTTATTTTTGAAGGCTATAAAAGCCCATTGAAATACACAAACACACAAACACACACACACACACATAGAGAGAGAGAGAAAGAGAGAGAGAGAGAGAGAGAGAGAGAGATCAAAATATGAAATTTGAGGGATTGATATCAAAATACTAATGATTCAATGGACTATGATCGAATATGAAATTTGAGGGATTGATATCAAAATACTAATGATTCAATGGACTATGATCGAAGAACCCATATATGTATTATTATATTTATTAATGTGTATAATTTATGAATAATTAGAATACATGTTTGCTCTTATTACAAAAGTTATTCAGCAAAAATGATGATCGTAAATGAGTTCTAAATTTTGATATTGTTCCTTCTTGAGCTTGTTTCTTCAAATTTTATGACATTGTCTTGCCATTTAGATTCACCCTGTTTGACAAAATTTTGTGAAGTTCCAGGGTTCTTTTTGTAAATTAATGAAATATCAGGGGTCTTTTTGAGGTTTAGTTATATTTGTTCTATAAATTTTTAAATTTCTTGTGTTTTATTAAATTAAGGAATTCTAAGTAAAACTTTGAAATGTTTATAATTTTGTATTTTTCTCAAAATTTTGTAAAATCTAGGGTTTTGTTGGGCGCAGAGTCACGCGCTCACGCCGTGGATGTGATATAACCCGAGAGAAAACCCTAGCTTTTATTGTCACTAAATCTCAAGTCAACCTCTATACACCCGTTTTACTAAGAAAACAAGAACAAAAAGTAAAATATCTTAACAAAGTGAAATATACATTCTTCCTTTCATCAGTTCTAGGACTGACTTGTCGAGGAAACCTACAAGAAATAGCCAACACCTAGAAAATAGTAAAGACACGAGATTTTTACATGGTTCGGTAAACTTACCTACATCCACGGGAGAAGGGGAAGGGGAGATTCCACAATGAGGAGAACACTGACGACTTGTACAATCCACAAGCTCGTCTCAAAAAAAGAAGATTTGATTTTTACCCAAAAAATTGACCTCTCTTGTAAAATCTCTCCAAAGCTCTCTCCTCAAGATCTCTCTTTTCTAGACGCCAAAGAAACCCTTTTTTCTTCTTTCGAAAAACCCTTGGAAACATGTTCCTATTTATCGTGAAAAAAAGCTTAAAAACGGATTTGAAAAATCCCAAAGAAAACCCCCTGTCACTGTTCACCCGAGACACTGTTCACTGTCTCGGGTGAACAGTGCCTCGCACAATACCGAGATACCAAATAGTATCTCGGACTGTTCATAATTCTCCATCTTATACATCATTTGATAAACCTCAAATGTTGGACGAACACCAGAAGAAACTCTGCGAACATCATCAGGGAGATCTGAAACACCAAACCAGGCTAAAACCAGGTCAAACAAGTAGCGCCACTTTACCATGGCTACGTACGTACCCTCCACTAGATCAAGCTAACTGTAGCTCAGGTTGTTCTCCATATAGTCCCCACCTCACCCTATCACCGTCCCAAAGGGCCATGCCCTCTTGGGCAGTTCAACACGAGCTGATATAAAGCAAGTGTAAGTAATGCTGAAACTTACTACCTGTCACCACCTTGATCAACATGTCTGCTGGATTCTCATTCGTGTACATCTTTATGAGAGAAATATCACCTTCCTCTATGAGATCCTGACAAAATGGTACCTGACATCGATATGCTTGGTACGGGCATGATAAACTTGATTCTTCACAAAGTGAATCACACTCTGACTACCACATCATAAGTTCACGCTCTCCTGCTTAATCCCAAAGTTGTCTAGAAGACCCCACAACCATAATACTTCCTTCACTCCCTCCGCCATGGCCATATACTCGGCCTCTGTAGTAGAAAGTGCCATTGTAGTTTGTAACATCGATCGCCAACTAACTGGAGCCCCATGTATCCTGAATACATAACAAATAGTAGATCGTCGTCTATCTAGATCCATTGCATAATCTGAGTCCATAAACTCATCAATCTGGCATGTATCTCTACTAAAACACAGACACGTATCAATGGTATCCTTCAAGTACCTCAAGACCCACTTCAGCGCTTCCTAATGCACCTTTCCTAGAGTTGCCATGAGTCTACTAACCACACTGACCGCTTGTGAAATATCTAGGTGTGTACACACCATTACATACATCAAGCTGCCAACTGTATTAGTATAAGTTACACGCTCCATGTGTGCCTTTTCTTCCGATGAGTGGGAGATTATTTACCTAAAAGCCTAAAGTATGGAGCCAATGGAGTCACCACCGACTTAGCCCTTTACATCCCAAACCTCGCGATCACCCGCTCTATGTAGCCATTCTGACTCAAGAACAATCATCGATTCACTCAGTCTCTTCTATCCATATCCAGTATTTTCCTTGCAGTGCCCATGTCCTTTATCTCAAACTCTTTACCAAGTTGAGATTTCAGCCTATCTATATTCACTCTGCTTTTTGAAGCAATAAGCATGTCATCCACATACAAAAAGAGGTAGATATAATCACCTCCACAAAGCTTCTTAATGTAAACACAATAATCGTAATTGCTTCGGGAAAATCCATGCTTCAGCATGAAGGAGTCAAATCACTTGTATCACTACCGAGGAGATTGCTTAAGTCCATAGAGTGATTTCCTCAAGCGACACACATGATTCTCCTTATCCTCAACCTTATAGCCCTCAAGTTAATGCATGTAGATCCCTTCATCCAAGTCTCCATGCAAGAAGGCTGTTTTAACATCAAGTTGTTCCAGCTCAAGATCATTATGAGCAACAATACTCAATAGCACTCGAATAGAAATGTGGTTCATCACCGGAGAAAATATCTCATTATAATCCACACCCTCTCTTTATGCAAACCCTTTAGCCACTAGTCTCATCTTGTACCTTGTACCACCAAGCTCTGAAGGATCTTCCTTTCTCTTATACACCCACTTACAACCAATAGCTTTTCTTCCTACGGGCAATGGGACCACCTCCCATATTTGGTTCTTACGAAGAGATTCTATCTCCTCCTCCATCGTAGCTAATCAACTCTCACTATCTCTATCCTAAATAGCTTCCTTGAAGGAGTCCGGCATATCATCCTTTACCGAGAGTGCGTATTCCACCAAATTAACCTGCCCATAGTGCTTCAGGGGTTGATCAGCCCCCAGCTTCAGTACCTGCTTGTATGCTTGTCTTAGCCTAGTAGAAGCTAAACTATCCTCGAGCTGTTGTTGTTGTAGTGTTTATTTATTCTCCTACTGAACCTCGTCTTGTTCAAGCTCATCATCTACCTGATTTTCCACTTGAACAAGACTAGAATCTAATTGGTCTTTAGTTTCTATCTCAATAACCTGGGACTTTGAAGTCCCAATAGTCCCAACACCATCATCCTTAGGCGTCTTAGCAATTATAGAATTCTCATTAAAGGTAACATCCCTGCTGATCACGAACTTTGAATCTTCTGTACACCAAAGACGATAGCCTTTTACACTCTTTGCATATCCCAAGAATATAGCCTTCTTGGCCCTCGCGTCAAGCTTTCCCTTGTTGACGTGATAATAGGCGGTACACCCGAAAATATAGAGCCTCTCATAATTTGCATGCTCCCCTGACCACACCCTATAGGGTGTATCATCATCCAATGTAGAATGTGGAGAACGATTCACAATATAACAAGCTATAGCCACCTCTTCTGCCCACCATTCTTTGGCCAATCCAGCATAAGATCACATACTCGTTGCTTTCTCCCACAATGTTCGGTTAGCCTCTTCGTGACCCCATTCTGTTGTGGTGTAGATCTGACTGTTCAGTGTCTAGCAATGCCCTCCTGATCATAGAACTCCTTGAAAGCACCATCTGTATACTCTATACCGTTGTCAGATCTCAGTGTCTTCAATTTCTTCCTTGTCCTATGCTCAACCATCGCCTTTCACTTCTTAAATGTCTCTAACACCTCATTCTTATGCTTTAGAAAGTAAATCCAAGCATACCTAGAATAGTTGTCTATGAACGAGCAAAGTATCTGGAACCACCCTTGGAAGTTGTCTGAGCCGGACCCCAAACATCCGTGTGCACATAATCTAATATACCTCTTCTCTTAGACTTGCTTTTTAGAAACTGGACCCTGTGTGCCTTTTCATACACACAATCCTCACAAAAATCCATGCAAGGTTTCTTCAGATTCTTCAGCAGATCCTCCTTACCAAGCAAAACTAGACCCTTCTCTGATATGTGCCCAAGCCGCCTATACTATAACCGTGTGTGCTCATATGGGTCTCCACCACTTTCTTCAGTTCCAACCGTTGCATCTCTCATCGTCATCGTACCTGAGAGAGTATATAAATTACCGTGACGAATACCCTTCATCACTATAAGGGAACCCCAAAAAACCTTCTTCACTCTGTTCTCTGTAATAATCCTTCAACTACCGGAGTCCAATGCACCAACTGAGATAAGATTCTTCCGTAAGTCGGGAATGTGCCTCACATCCATCAAGGTTCGGACTACTCCATCATGCATCTTGATCTTGATATTACCTAGCCCCACCGTTTTACAAGCATGGTTGTTCCCCATTAATATGGTTCCACCATCAATGCTTCTGTAGGTAGTAAACCACTTCCTATTTGGGCACATGTGGTAAGAGCAACCTAAATCAAGAATCCACTTCCCGGAGATATCCTCGTAATCGTGACGACATAGCATTCCTTCTTTCTCCCTTCCTCTGAAACATAGCTCGCTTCTTCCTTGCCTTCTCTCCTCTCAGTATTGTTGTTGTTCTTCTTCCCACCTACTCTCTTATTTGGATAGTCGACCTTGAAATACCCAACTTCATCACATTTGAAACATGCCCTTCCCGTAGGAGGTCTTGATTTAGATCAAGACTTTCTTCCCTTGCCTTTTTCTCGCTCATTGCTCCTTCCTCTAGCAAACAATCTATGCGCTTGTTCTTTGCTACCACTAGTAATCATGTTACCGGTTGTAATCTTTCGAAAGTCATCCACTAGAAGAACCATTCTAGTCTCATCTATCGTCAAATTGTCTCCCATAAGCATCAGTGTTTGCACCAGATTCTAATAAGACTTCGGCAGATATGGAAGTAGTAGAAGCGTCTGATCCTCATCTTCAACTATCATGTCTATATCCTTTAAGTCTGATATGATCCTATCAAACTTGTTGATGTATTCTCGGATTGATGAGCCCTCCTCCATCTTGCAAGTATACAATTTAGATTTTAAATAGATCTGGTTCGTTAGACTCTTCGTCATGAAGGTGGTTTCTAACTTCAACCACACACCCGCAACTGTTTCCTCTCCATCTACCAAGAAAGCTACATCCCTTTCAAGGCAAAGGATAATCGATGTCCGTGCTTCCAGATCCAGCTCCTCCTATTCCTCATAAAACATATCCTTATGCTTCTTCTCTTTCCAGCCAAAGCCTTGTGTAATTTTTGCGAAATCAACGAGTTTTTCATCTGCATCCTCCAATAGGAAAAATCATTCTTCCCATTGAACTTTTCAATCTAGTACTTTCTAACTTTAACTGTTTTGCTAGTTGGCACCATCCTCCGCTTTTATTAATAAATCTGTTTCTCTCAGAAATTGCCGAACACCACCTCAAATCAAAAGCCACACCACTCCCAATCTGAATAACAGCTCTGATACCAATTATTAGGCGCAAAGTCACGCCCTCACACTACAAAAGAGATATAACCCAAAAGAAAGCCCTGGCTTTTATTGTCACAAAAGCTTAAGTCAACCTCTATATTCTCGTTTCACTAAGAAAATAAGAATAGAAAGTTAAATATCTCAACAAAGTAAAATATACATTCTTCCTCTCATCAGTTCCAGGACCGACGTGTTGAGGGAACCTACAAGCAATAGCCAACACCCAGAAAACAGTAATGACATGAGATTTATATGGTTCGGCAAACTTGTCTACGTCCACGGGAGAAGGGAAAGGGGATATTCCACTATGAGGAGAACACCGACGACTTGTACAATCCATAAGCTCATCTCAAAAAAAGAAGATTTGATTTTTACCCAAAAGAAATTGACATCTCTCTTATAAAATCTCTCCAAAGCTCTCTCCTCAAGATCTCTCTTTTCTAGCCGCCAAAGAAACCCTTTTTTCTTCTCTCAAAAAACCTGAGGAAATGGGTTCATATTTATAGTGAAAAAGGCCAAAAATGGATCTGAAAAAGCCTAAAGAAAATCCCATGTCACTGTTCACTGTCTCGGGTGAACAGTGTCGCACACAGTGCCTAGATACCAAATAGTGTCTCGGACTGTTCACAAGTTTACTACAAATTTATTACAAATTTTGTAATGTCCTAGATTTTTTTACAAAGTTTTCAATATTTTAAAGTCTTTTCAGTTTCAATAAGTTATGTGAACGTTTTTACAAATATTCAAGTTCTGTAGTCTTTTGGTTATTTTCACTAATTTTGTAAAGTTTTTTGGTAAAATCTTCAAATTTTTGGAAGTCATTTGGATATTTGTACATGTTGGGTAAGTCTAAGCCTTATGAATTTTGGATATTTTCTAGCTTGGTTAATGACACATAATTAACATCTATCTCCTTATTTATGATGATAATTTAGGAGTTGAGAATATTTTATAATATCATCTAATAATTTTTTGTTAGGATTTTGTTTTTGATTCTTTGTATAACTTTATAAGAATTAAATAGGAATAGAGATCTATCATAATTAGGAGATTCGGTCTCATCATGATTAGGATTTTAAATCCTACTCTAGTTAGGATGTTAGGCTAGAGATAGGGTTTTGGTTTATCTATATATTCTTCTATTATTGGAGAAATAAAAGGAGAGGAGAGAGAGTCAATATTCTTGTAATCTAGGGTTAACAGAGGGCATAGACTGATACAAAAAATATTATGCGAGAGGCGATGGTTTCTTAGTCTTTGACCGTGTGTAAAACCCCGTGAATTTGAAAATATATTAATAAATAATAATAAATATGTTATATGGTGATAAATAATATTTATTAATATTTTAGTATGATAAAAATTGGTTTGAGATCAATTCAATGTATATATGTGAATATAGGAGTGAAATCATACACTATATACACGAGCCCAAAATCTAAAAAAATGACCAGTTAAGAGTTTATGTATTTTACATAATGATTAAATTAGAATCTAGAAAAACTCAAAAGACCAAAGTTGTAAGTCTCTTCAACATATTTCTAAAAAATCCTAAATCACCTCATTCTGAGGTCGGATGAGAAAGTTACAGCTAAAATACCGAAGGTGGTTTTTGGAGTCAGATTAGGTTTCCTAGTTCAGGTCAAACGGGTTTGTTTCGGGTTTGCCTCTATAAATACCTATATTTTTTTATAAAAATTTCACTCTTTTATCATATCTCTGAACTCTAGAATCCACCCTCTCTTCTTAAAAACCTAGATCTTTTTCTTATGAATTTTGAGAGCTTTGTGAAGCACAATACTGATACGAGGGCGAGATCAACAACGTGTGACAAGGGAGAACGGGTTGTTTGCACTTGTGGATTGCTTGTTATTTTTTTCAGAGGCTTGCACATGAGATTAAGGTAAGATCATCTTCTCCCAAACCTTCACCCTTAGTTAATAAATGATTTAAGATGTTTAAATCAATGTTTTACATGTTTAAGCATAAGCCGATGTGAAAAATATGAGATTTTTAATGGTAAATCTTAAACCAATGTTAGATCTATTTTGTTTTCTTACTGTTTATATTAGTAACATGATCATGATCACTAGGGTTAAAACTATTTTACTTTTTATCTTGTTAATCATGCTTTAATCATGTTTAAACCCTAGATTTACAAACTACTTGAGTTTTCATGTAAGTTAATTATGCTTAAACCCTAAGTTTGTAAAACCTAAGTAAGATGAATATGTTTAAACAAATTTTTTCTTCTGTTCATATTTATATTTTATCATGTTTTAATGTTTCATGTTGTTTAACTGAGATTTTATAAGTTTAATCGTTATAGTGATGTTTCATGCATGTTTAAGGGTTTAAGCATGTTTCTATTTGCAAGTAATCATGTTTTTCGTGTTTGATAATTTTCCAGAGATGATATTTTAATGTTCACAATGTTTTAAGTATGTTTCAGTATGATTTAAATAGGTTTAAATTATAAAAATACGACACGAACACAACAGTGCAGAAACCTACACGTTTCTGTTTATATCGGGTTTGGTCGACCGCGCCTTAGCGGCGGGGGGCCCCGTCGCGTCCCAGGCAGAAGCCTGGGCAACCCCTGGACCCTGTCTTGATCGACCAACGTAAAGGTGCGGTCAGCCTCCAACCCTTGTATGGCATGTGCATGTTTGTTCTTCACTGTTTTGATTTTCGAGAGGGTTTCTCAATTTTGTACTGTTGTATTATGATATTTAAGAGTTTCTTAACACCTGGAATGTTGGTGAATGTCAGATATTGATACATACACTGAGATATGTACATGTACACTTAGATTATATTGTGTTGACACGCACTGTTGAGATTTTTAATACATGTTGAGTTGATGAAAGTGTAATAACATATAATAAAGTATTGTTCATCAGTTATGGATGCTCGGTGTGGATGTTTCCCCGCAATGAGACCACGACTGTACCACACTAGGAGTATTGGATGTTTCCCATAATGAGACCGTGACTGTACCAATACACGAAGATGATCGGGATTTTTCTGGATTGGGCTGATATGCCTATACTCTGCTGGACGATCATCTGGATGCATCATCCGAAAATAGGAAGATAAAACCTATTGTCGCAGAATAATTGAGTAATAAAATTTAATCCACATGATATTATGAGAACCTTACAAAAGTACCGTTATTTTATGTAGTCGGATTAAGGAGATAAAACCTAATGCAGCAGAGCGATTGAGTAATAACCTTACAAAAGTATTGCTATTGTATGTGGAGATGCATATATACATATTTTATAGTGGTAGTTTACACCCATGTTAGGTTACCCAAGAGTAGGGTACTTTCTTTGGTATGTGGCATACATGATATGGCTTACGGTGTTTTGAGTTGTGAGATATTCTTTTATTATTATGCTAACCACTCGACGGTAGTTCGAGATGTGACATCGATTTTATATAGTTAAGGTTTGGAGTATTTTCTTTTGAGTGTTATGTTCATTCATAGAGTTGGAATTGATATTTAGGGACTCACAATTTGAGACATAAGGTATATACATGAGGGTTTTCTTGTTTGGATTATTTCACTCGACGTACCAGTCTCGTGTTGTGGGTTTCTAATTATTAATTTTCTTTAGATTGTTTATCTCTAGTTCGGTGTTAATGTTTAGGTGTCTACAAATTGAGACATATTGTATATACATGAGAGTTTTCTTGTTTGGATTATTTCACTCGATGTACTATGTCTCATGTTGTAGTTGTCTAAATATTGATTCCATTAGATACGGAAAAAATGATCTAGGTAGACTATACATAATAGGTAGAGTCTCCACTTCATCTAACAGCCCTTCCTCTGGGGGCGGATGAAAGTGATCTTGCTATAACATTCTGACGCTCTTGTTGTTATTCTTTTTATTTAAAATGTCTCTTTCAGGCAGCTCAGAGTTTCGGAGAGCCACAGGATGACAGAGTTCTACCATAGTCGTTGTCACACAGTCTTAGTAGCTGAAGCTCTACTGTATAGTTACGTTTATTGTTCAGACTTTAGAGTTGTATTTATTTTATAAAGGCAGTGTGCCTTAGTATGAGATTTAGTTGATTCATGTTGAGATATTTTATTATTGCAGATAATAGATGTACTTCAGTTGAGACATGATTCTTTTATTTATGAGATCTCTCCTTCTATATCTTGTCTACTATTTTTACTTCCTCATTTTGTTTGTTTTGTACATTCACTTCTTATTGATTCTACTAGATGATATTACTGTAATTGGTGAAACGTGTTAATACATTGTGTGGGTGCATGGCAGGTTTGACAATTCAGGTTTCACCTTGGACTGCAGCCTTGTGCGAACCCTGGGGCGTCACACCATGCAAAAGATTACAATATTGAGAGAGGGTTTCACAGTATTTGTCTATTCAAAATATTATAAGGAGTGGGTTTTAGAGAGAATATGAGAGTTGATTATGTATGTGAGGTTGAGAGATTGAGAGATAAGAGTTGAGTGGTTCATCTTGTAGTTCTCCCTGATACATAGTGAATTTCTCATATTATTGCCTCGTTAATGTATGTCAAAGTTGGTCGACCGAACCACATAAATATCGGTGTTCATTCTTCTTGATTATGGTTGTTTTCTATCCTGTTAATTGTGGATTGGCTTCTAAGTTGCGGAGATCATAGTATGCGGGAGATTAAAATTCTCCAACAAGTGGTATCAGAGCGATGGTGATGAATCTGAGAGTTAGATTTCAAGATAAATATCGTGCGAAAGTGAAGATCGGCGGATGTACAAGAATCAAGATAAAGAAAAAAGGAGGAGAAGCGTTGCACGAGCGAAGAAGAGAAGCATGTGAGGGGTCTTGACTTAGGTGGGGACCACAAAAAGGAATTATGTGCATGGTCATATGAATGTTAATTCAAGTGGGAATAGAATTCATGTGAGGATCCAATGTATGGCTAAAATTGGAGTTGGGTGTATGGATTTATTTTTAAACTCAAAACAATGCCTGAGGTTGATTGGTGTGTAAAATGATGAATATGAGGCATATTTTAGCAATCCAGGAGTTGATTTACAGGTTTTGGAGTGCTCTAAACACGGTGGAAGGGTCTGGTTTTTCAAATTATGCTCAGATTAGTTAGAAAGTATAGAAAAGTTTTGACGGTAATGGTGAGACAAATCTGATGGTAGATAGGATAAACAAGTATGCGACGGATGAAACTAGTATACAGAATTAGACATGATTCTAGTAGTAGAGTTGTCAGTATATAATTATTTGGAGGCATCACAGGAGCATGAGTTGGTTGGTGTGTAGCCTCGTGGATGATAGTGTCAGTTTAGAATGAGCTTGAAAGTGGGCACGTCCGAGTGACACACATGTTGATGAAAATGGTGGCATTAGACTTGTAGGGAGGTGTAGGATAATGAATGGTCATACTCAGTCTAAGCCAAGTGATGGAGGAGATAGAGGCATCTGGCTCGTAGTGTGGTGTAGAAAAGGTACACTGATATAGGTTGAGACGAGCGATACAGGTGGAGCACAAGGATAACAAGTGGGGGGAGGCTATTGTTAGGCTCAAGTTGGAAGGATAAGCATGGTTGATTTACTTCTAATGTTAGAGCTGGCGAAGATCTCTTGGTGCGCACAAGAAAGATGGAAGCACCACGGTAAGGCAGGTGACATAGTGAGGGTCACGGGCATCCAAGTTGGAGTGTGGTATGTACTAGGTAGGAGTGAGGGTGCTATGGTTGAAGCGCAAAGAAATAGAAGACAATAGTGGGGTAGATGCAAAGTTTCAAGATGGCAATGATAGATCTTTAAGGTGGCTTAGGAATCAAATCTAAGGTGGAGATTGTTTGGATTGTGTCTTTTATTCTTTGTATAACTTCATGAGAATTAGATAGGCTTAGAGATCTATCATGATTAGGAGATTGAGTCTCATAATGATTAGGGGTGAATCCTATTCTAGTTAGGAAATTAGGCAAGAGATAAGGCTTTTGTTTCCCTATACATATTCATCTATTATTAGAGAAAAAACCGGAGAGAAGAGAGAGCCAACATTCTTGTAATCTAGGGTTAGCAGAGGGCGTAGCCTGATTTAAGAATATTGTGCGAGAGACGATGGTTTTGTAGTCTTTAACCGTACAAAAGATTACAATATTAGGAGAGAGTTTCGCAGTCTTTATCCATTCAAAAGATTGTAAGGAGTGAATTTTGAAAAGAATATAAGAGTTGATTATGTATGTGAGGTTGAGAGATTGAGAGACTAAAGCTTAGTGGTTCCTCTTATAGTTCTCTCTGATAAATAGTGGATTTCTCGTATTGTTACTCCGTAGATGTAGATCAAAGTTGATCGACCGAACTACATAAATATCAGTATTCATTCTTCTTGATTGTGACTGTTTTCTATCTTGTTGATTGTGGGTTTGTTTCTGAGTTGCGGAGATCATAGTACGCGGGGAGACTAAAATTCTCCAACATCTTTATCTTTATCTTTTAATTGAAATATGAAGAAATAGACGATAAAATAAAAAGTTATATTTTTTTTACTTGTTAGCAAAATTTAAATATTTAGAAGGTGGAAATTTTATTTTTTTATATGTTTTTATAGTAAATATTGTTTTAAGTTCTTAGATTTTCTTTTTTTTTTTAATTTCTTAACAAATGGTTGGACATGGAGATTGAAAAATTATTTATAGCTTGCATCTTATTGAAGATAATTCAATTAATTAGAACATGATCACAATAAAATCATATCGAATATATTCCTATTAATTAGGATAATTTGAAATGTAAGGAATTCTTTTGGATTTTTGTGCAAATTTCATAAAATCAAGGTTTTTTATAAATTTGTAAAATCTAGGATTTTTCTACAAAATTTTTACTATTTTAAAGCTTTTGGGTTTGGTATTAAATATATAATTCACTAAAGTATTTTGGCTATTTTTACTAAGTTTGTAGGCTGATTTTTTTTTTTTTTTTGTAAAATCATCAAAATAAAATTTTTTTTGGGTTAGTATACAAGTTGTGCCAATTTTATGGATTTTTGGATATTTTCTAGCTTAGTCACTCATGTAGACATTTGTCTCCTTAATTATGAAAATAATTTAGGTGGTGAGAATATTTCATAATACTATCTATTATCTTTATTTTTAAATTTAATTATAAAGAAACAAATGATGAGATAAAAAAGTTCTTATTTTAAATTTAAACAAAAAGAAATGAATTATCTTTATTTTTAAATTTAAATATATAGAAATGAATGATAAGATAAAAAGTTTTATTTTTTTTACTTGTTAGGTACCAAATTGTAATATTTAGATTTTGAAAATTTTAAAATATTTTTTTTAATTTAATATAAAAAATGAATGATATGATAAAGAATTCATTTTTTTTTTGACTTGTTAGGCACCAAATTCAAATATTTATATGTTTTTTCTATTACATATAAATTTTATAAATGTTGAGATTTTCTATTTTTAAAATACTTAAATCAAATCTAAGCTAATAATTAGGATAGGATAGGATAATTGAAGTTTATATTTATTTATTAAAATGAATTATGATAGGATATGATAAAAACATAATATCTAAAAAGGTGAGTGTATTTTTGTCCATAGAAAGTTTTTCCCAGGACCCCACTTTTAAAGAGAGTATGATATGATATAATATGATTGATCATGTCTTTCACAAATATTATAGCTCCTATTGTACATCATCAGATGTTAAGAAAAACATCACTTAAATTTATATGCTAGTGGAATTGGAATCACAAAATTGTTTATTTCAATATGTTTCTATTTTTTTTAGAATTACGAGGCTATGCTAAACCCCTAAAACAACAAGAAAACACAGTAGAGAAAAATACACCAAGATTTACGAGGTTCAACAAACTTACCTACGTTCTTAGGAGCCACACAATTAATTTCTTATTAATCAAAGAAATTACAAAGCTTTATAAAAGAGCATATCTCAAACTGAGATCTCTCAATAAATGCAAAATCGTCATTGTAGCTATAGTGAAAACACCTCTTAAATCCCCCCCCCCCCGAATCTCTGCTGAGTGCTGGGAAAAAGAGCAGAAAAATTCGTCGCTGTAAGCAATAAAATTGCCTTAATTTCTAGCAAAGAAGCTCAAAACTGATAAAAACGCTAATATCTCTCAAACTGTAAAGAATTTGGAGAAATGGACATGAGTAAACCAAACCCTTTGGGGTAGGTTTGGTCGGCTCCGTCTCGTCGAGATAGTCAATTTTCATATATAATTCGTCCAATTCCGACTTACGGTTTGAAAGTTATGACTCGTTCTTCGCAACATGTTCTGAAGTCCGCCTGCAAGACTGGACTTCGCCTGAACATTAAAGTTCGTCTGCAATGCTAAGTTCACCTAACAACTTAGCTCATCTGAACTAATTGAAGCTCGCTTGATAGCTTCGCCTACGAGGTTCGCCATGCACCGAGGCTCAACATCAAAAGACGAGGTTCGTCATGCAACGAAGCTCGACATCAAAAGACGAGGTTCGCTGCGTCACGATGCTCGACATCAAAGTTCATCACTATGGACAAAGCTACTCTGGAAGATGAAGCTTGTCATTGAAGACAAGGTTCAAAACTCATCATTGGAAATGAGGTTCGAAGCTCATCATTAGAAACGAGGTTCCAAACTCATCATTGGATACGAGGTTCGGTGCTTACTACCAGACGTAAAGCTCATTAGTGAAGATGAGGCTCGTCAAAAGAAAATTCACAAGACTTGCTACGTAGTTGGACTCAGCTATCAAAGACAAAGTTCGTTAGTGAATACGAAGCTCGTCAGATGGCTTCAGTGAAGACTGAGTTCGTTATACTACAAAGTTGGTCTTAGAAAATGAACCTCGCTGCATATTGAGGCTCGTTCAATCGGATAAACTTCGCCATGCAGCGAGTCTCGTCGTCCGTGGGAGATCCAGCTATAAGGGCTTCGAAAACCCAGTCAGCCGTGTGGGCTAAATCTAAGGAGTTAGTTACGCCACGACTCTACGATTTTAGCGCATCAATTACGCTATGACTCCATAATTTCAATGCATCAATTACACACTAAAGGCCTATAAATAACTATGAGTGGCTATAAAAGGATGGGAGCAGATGAGGAGCACGAGGCGCAGAGCTTTAGCATTCAAGATTGAGATCCGAACCTCGGTTCTAACAAACTAAACCATCAACAAAGTCTGATTCTCTTCTTGAGTTGAAGCGATCTGGATCTGATCATCAACGGGAAGCAAGCTCGAATCAAGCATTGAGTGAGGCATCCTTTCGCTACTAAGAACCCACTTTTAAACAAAAGAGAAGTTAAATTAATCTTCTCTTTCTCTGTGATCGAGAGTAAGTGATTGTAAGGGATTCATACTAAGCGATCGAACCCAATCTTAAAACAAGGAATTCAATCATCAATTTTTTGACCCTATAGCCAACAGTAGGAGTTTTGAGAAATCGCGAGAAAAAGAAGAAGCACGGATTCTCGTGCTCTAGGTTTCCTTTTATAGGGAAACCCTAGTGATAGGCTATCGTTGTCCTGTCTTGACCTCGCCTGTGGAGCTCGAACTCACCCGTGTCGCCTCGAGCTCGCCTGAGTGGATCTTGCCTACCTCGAACTCATCTTGAGCTCACCTTACTTGGAGCTCGCCTGTGTGGAGGTTTGAGTCTACACCCAAAACCAACAATCTCCTACTTGGAGACCAAACTGTAATCAACAAGCTTTCTTATAGTGTGGCTCCGCCTTCATTACCTATGCATGAAAGCCAACTGAAGTTGCGCATAACTCTAGTTTCTGAATGGTCACAGCGTTTATTAAGATATTTACTAAATTCTTACTTCCCTGGATCCTCTTCAGTTTTAACACGTCATCTTCCAACAGGAATCTGATGAAGTGGTAATGAAGCCCAATGTGCTTCGTTCTAGAGTGAAATGCTAAATTCTTAGCTAAGTGAATCACACTCTGACTATCACTATGCAAAACATTTTTTTCCTGTTTGAATCTTAACTCTGTTAACAAACCCTGAAGCCATATCATCTCTTTGCTGACTTCAGTCACTGCTACATACTCAGCTTCTATAGTGGATAGAGTGATAATCTTATATATATGTGACATCCAACTAACAACTATAGTTTCAACAGTGAATACATAGCCGGTGGTTCTTCTTCGGTGATCGAATTCACCTCCAAAGTCTGCATCTACGTACCCTTGCACTTCCAAATCTCCCTTACCAAAGTGCAAACACATCTGTGTGGTGCTTCGTAGATACCTCAGAATCCACTTGATCGCTTCCCAATGGGTTTTTCCTGGATTCAACATAAGCCGGCTGACAACTCCCACTGCATGACCAATGTCTAGTCTTGTACAGACCATTGCGTACATCAAACTTCCAATGGCTGAGGTGTAAGGAACCTTAGCAATACTCTCTTTTTCTTCTTCTGACTGAGAAGACTGATCCTTTGATAGGCAAAAATGGCTGGCCAATGGTGTGTTGACTGGCTTAGCATCCTGTAAGACCCCGTAGATTTTGATAATTTATATATGTGATTATTAATGAAAAATAATATTTATTTATGATAAATATCTTTATGACATGGTTGTGCATGAAATCTAGCATTTTGAGCTTATGAGAATGTATATATGCATCAGTTATGAGCTTGAGTTTGCAAATTTGCAAATCATAAGCATCAGAGTCGAAGAACTCAGTTTTCAGCTCATGAGTCGACCCATGACTGTCATGAGTCGACTCATGATATCAACTCCCATTATCAAAAGTCTCTGCTGAGTTGACTTATTATCTTATGAGTCAACCCATGAGTCATGAGTCGACTCATGACAGTCATGAGTCGACTCATCGAGGGTTTTCTGGGTTTTATGGATCGGGTTTGTTTGGGTTTCGGATCGGGTTTTAACTATTCATATATATTCTCCTCCACCCTGTTCGCGTGGAAAACCGTTGCTTTCTTCATTAATGAGATAATTGCCCTCAAAACCCTAGTTCGTTTTTGGGCGTTTTTGGGAGATTTTCGGGGGATTTCAGCAGCTCCTTGTGGTTTGCAGCAAGGGGAATCGTTCTTCAACACATCTGAGGCGAGTAGCATCTCGCCCAATCTCTCTCCCATGTTTTTATCAGTTTATAAATGTTTTTTTATGAGTTTTATTGAGGCTAAGACTTATTTTCAAGTATAAATTAATGTTCTTATTAGTGTAAATGCTAGAAATCATGTGTTTCAGATTTTAAAATCCCCACCAACGAGTTTTTGATGAAAACTCAGATCTGGGAATTTATTTAAGGAAATGAAAATATGAGTTTTATTTGTTTAAATTCTCTCTTTCATGTTTAGGGTTAAATGTTAGATCTAACATGCAAGTGTTCGTTTCTCATGCTAGATGTGAATTTCTTTCACTGTCTATCTAACATGCAAGTGTTCGTTTCTCATGCTAGATGTGAATTTCTTTCACTGTCTCATAGTTTAGAATTGATAGTTATGGATTTCTTTCACTGTCTCATAGTTTAGAATTGATAGTTATGGAAGTGTAAATCAGTGTAGTGGAAGTATGAAACGATATGACGAGTTGCAATTGTGAAATATCCAGTTTTCATCTCGTGAGTCGACTCATGACTCATCATGAGTCGACTCATCAGGTTGAGTCGACCCATGACTGTCATGAGTCGACTCACAAAGTTAATTCCTGTTATTCATAAGTGTCTGCTGAGTCGACTCGTCAGTTTATGAGTCGATCCATGAGTCATGAGTCGACTCATAGCTGATTATGAGTCGACTCATCGAAGTTTTTCCTATTTCGTTTGTGTTTCTGCTTGATCACCTACTGTGCTTATACTTTCATACAGTGTTCATATAAAATCGAGGGTACTATTTATCATTTTTGAATATGAGAAGTTGCCTTGTTTATCGGATATTAAATTACAGTATTTATGATTTTATTTACACATGTAAGATGACTTTTCTGACACAAGCTTAGAGTTGTACAACGAGGCATGTACAAGAGTAGAATATGTATACCTTTACTATTAGTATTCCATGGTTCATATACACAGTCCTCGTGTTAAACTATAATCCATTAAAGTCCTCGTGTTGGACTATAATCCATTAAAGTCCTCGTGTTGGACTATAATCCATTACAGTCCTCGTGTTGGACAATAATCCATTACAGTCTTATGTTGGATAATTGCTAAATCTTGAGTATGTTTCTTAACCGAGTTTGGAACACGACATATTATATGAGGCTGGGACATGATAGCTACCTAGGCTGGACATGACACTTAGTATAGCTTTGACATGTTTAAATTGTATCGGTAGAGATGAGTTTATATTCTTTTCTTTATTGTTCCTTGGGTTAAACCTCGAGTTTAGTATTTAGGGATTTACAATTTGAGATACACGGTATATACATGAGGGTTTCCTTGTTTGGATTATTTCGCTCGACGTACCTATGCTCGTGTTGTAATTTCCTAAGTACTAAAACCCACTATTATTAGTATAAATGATTTTATATTTTTATGTATTAACTGTATTTTCATATACAACGAGCCCTATCCCTTAGGGTTGGTTGTGATGTTGCTCTCTAGCGCTTTGACGCTCGTTGTCCCTTCCCCTTTCAGGTAACGAGCCCGGAGCCCGGAGAGTCGCAGGTTCAGGGCGATTTTTTTTTATTAGCACCTGTTTATCCTCTTATTAGATGTATTTCATTTTGTACTCCACTTGAGACACTTTTAGACTTGAGAGATTTATATTCTATAGTTGTAAAGGCTGTGTGCCTTGTTTCATGTATCAGATGTTTTGTATTATGAGACATGTTGAGATCTCCAGACTGTTATTATTTATTTCAGACATTGACTATGTATTCCAGCTGATTTGATTGATGAGATGTATTAATCCGAGATCTATCATTTCATCATGTACTTATTGTAAAATCTTTTACTTGCTTTGCACCTACACCCGTTGTTGATTCCACTAGAGAGGTAGTAATTGTGATGGTGAAACATGTTATTGCACGGTGTGGTGTATGGCAGGTTTGACATTCCTGGTTTCACCTCGGACTGCAGCCTTGTGTGAACCCAGGGGCATCACAGTTGGTATCAGAACTCTAGTTCCAGTATCCTTAGGATCATCCTGTGTCAAGTCGTGGAGCTAGGTTAGAGTTTCTTAGGATTCATGTATAGAGTCCGCTAAGGATTTCCTAGTATGAATGAGGACAGTATATGCGTATATCTCAAAATTTTGAGAATTTTTTTTATGACAACTATTTTTATTTAAAGTATATGTGTGAATACTATATGATGTGAAAATCGTATTGTGATACATTATGTATGTATATATGTCTACTTTGACTCATGAACTTTTATTTTCTTATGATCAGAGAGAAATGGCAGGACGTGGCAGACCTCGTACTCGCAGAGCCGCTCAGGCAGAGCCCCAGCAGGCTCCACCTGAGCCACAGCAGGCTCCACCCGAGCAGGAGCAGGCACCACCTGAGCTGCAGTAGGCTCCCCAGTACCTCATTGATCTCATGGCTCCTATCGTAGCTAGGATGGCAGCGATTGAGGAGCTTGTGACGAGTCATATCGCGCCACCGACACCACCACCACCTCCAGTAGTTCCATCATAGGGGATACCAGCCGTCCCAATCAGAGAGAGAGACCCAGAGGTAGCACCTGCAGCTATTCCACCAGCGGTACCGGATAGAGCTACGGAGCAGGAGGCTTGGCTCTGCTTGGTAGAGAAGTACCAGAAGATGAGAGCACTGAAGTCCCAGGGCTCTTCAGACCCACTTGTAGCCCACAAGTGGAAGGAGGATGTGAGTGATGTCCTAGGCATACTCAATGTAGACTCAGTTCAGAAGCAAAGACTGGCATCATATAGTCTGAAGGGTGATGCCGGGAGATGGTACCGATTCTAGTTTCCATTAGAGCAGCGGATGATCCTCACTTGGGAGGATTTTGTTTACTTCTTTGATGCACAATATGTTTCTTCTGCAACACGGACTGGGAAGGAATTTGAGTTGTCCCGTTTGACTCAGGGGGACATGTCAGTTGCAGAGTTTGAGAGCAAGTTCATGGAGTTGCTGCATTTCAGGGGGATATGGCAGACAGGAGAGCGTCAGGCTCAGATGTTCCTAGCAGGGCTTTGCCCTAATCTTCGCCGATACCTCGTCTCAAGGAAGTTCTATTCAGTCCGGGAGGTAGCTGAGGCCGCCACCTCACAGGAGAATGAGACAGCTATGTTTCAGAAGGACAAGGAGGGAAAGACTAAGACAGGACAGATTGGAGACAAGGGGAAGAACAAGAGGCCCTTGTCAGGACATCAGTAGCAGCAGCAGGGCCCTCATAAGAGGAGACCTCAGTAGGATCAGAGGGCACATCATCAGTGCAAGTTTCAGGGGGTATGCTTTAACTGTCACAAGGTGGGACACAAGGCATCAGAGTGTCGTAGTGCACCAGCAGGAGATCAGCAGGGTACGGGTCCGAACCAGCAGCAGCCGTGATAGCAGGGTCGAGGTCAGGGTCAGCAGGTCAGGCTTGAGGCACCGCCAGCAGCGCATAGGCCAGAGAGGCAGGTTCGAGCAGTCCAAGAGGTCCCCCAGGGGCAGATTGTTCCGTATTTTCCAGCACCAGTGGTAGAACAGTCTTCAGCACCAGGCAGAGTATATACAGTGGTTCCTCGTGATCATGGTGCCAGCGATGCAGTTGTGGAGGGTACGTTCCTCGTGAATTCCTTTTCCGCCCGTATTATTTTCGATTCAGGAGCTTCGCATTCTTTCATTTCGTATGCTTTCATTGTTAGACTCCAGCTCGTAGCTCATTCTTTAGACACCCATTTATCAGTTTCCACCCCTCTAGGAGAGGTATCTCTTCTGGAGAGCGTTTGTAGGAGGTGTATTATCAGTTTAGACGAGTCCGAGTTCATAGTCGATCTGATAGTTTTGCACATGTCCGAGTTTGATGTCATCCTTGGTATGGATTGGTTGTTATCCTACCATATTAGTATTGACTGTTTTGCGAAGACAGTCAGATTGTGAATGTTTGATGGGTCTGAGATGATTGTGGCCACTTCTCAGGGCAATCGCTTTGCGGAGTCGTTTCTGGTGTTCATCGATGAGGTGATGTGACGGGATCAGAGTTCTGATTTATTGGAGACTAGAGTTGTCTCGGATTATCAGGATGTCTTTCAGGACATACCTGGGTTAACTCCTGTAAGAGAGGTTAAGTTTTGTATTGAGTTGCAGCCGAGCACAGCTCCGATATCCCGCGCGCCTTATCGCATGGCACCAGCTGAGATGAGGGAGCTTCAGACCCAGTTGGACGAGTTGTTAACTCAAGGATTTATTCGTCCGAGTCATTCCCCATGGGGCGTACCGGTCCTCTTCGTGAAGAAGAAGGACGACAGTATGAGATTGTGTATAAATTATCGGGAGTTGAACAATGTCACTATCCGGAATAGGTATCCACTACCTAGGATTGATGACTTGTTCGACCAGTTGTAGGGAGTGCAGTTCTTCTCGAAGATTGATCTTCGTTCTGGTTATCATCAGTTGCGCGTTCGGGGGATGGATATCCCCAAGACCGCTTTCCTCACGCGATATGGATCTTTTGAGTTCTTGGTCATGCCATTCGGA
Organism: Asparagus officinalis; assembly: GCF_001876935.1. Classification (NCBI taxonomy): domain Eukaryota; kingdom Viridiplantae; phylum Streptophyta; class Magnoliopsida; order Asparagales; family Asparagaceae; genus Asparagus; species Asparagus officinalis. Next base: position 30,697,333 of record NC_033800.1, read on the forward strand.
CTGACCAATGCACCCGCTGTATTCATGGACTTGATGAACCGGGTTTTCCATCCCTTCTTAGATCAGTTCGTGATTGTTTTCATCGACGACATCCTCATTTATTCGAGATCGGAGGTAGATCATGAGCAGCATCTCCGATTATCTTTGCATAGCCTACGGGAGCACCGGTTATACGCCAAGTTTAGCAAGTGCGAGTTTTGGCTTTCAGAGGTTAGATTTTTTGGCCACATCATCAGCAGAGAGGGCATATCAGTAGACCCAGCTAAGGTTACAGTAGTGCTTGATTGGGAACCGCCGAAGACGGTGACGGAGATTCATAGCTTTTTGGGTTTAGCAGGTTATTACAAGAAGTTCATCCAGGACTTCTCAAAGATTTCGACGCCCCTTATACGCTTTACGAAGAAGGGTGTACAGTTTATTTGGAGCATAGAGTGCCAGGAGTCCTTTGATACATTGAAGGCTAAGTTGACTACAGCACCGGTTTTGACTATTCCGAGCAACGACAGGACATTCGTCGTCTACACAGATGCATCTTTGGCAGGGTTAAGAGGCGTCCTTATGCAGGCTCAGAGAGTAGTAGCTTACACCTCACGGCAGTTGAGAGTGCATGAGCAGAACTATCCTACTCATGACTTGGAGTTAGCAGCAGTGGTATTTGCATTGAAGTCATGGAGACACTATTTGTATGGAGTGCAGTTTGAGTTGTTCACAGATCATCAGAGTCTGAAATATCTTTTCTCTCAGAAGGAACTCACCCAGAGACAGTAGAGATGGATTGAGTTTATCAAGGACTATGAGTTCGTGATTCAGTATCATCCGGGGAAGGCGAACGTCGTAGCGGATGCTTTGAGTAGGAAGCGTCGACATCAGGTTGCGGTTTTGAGATGCTCGTTGCATCGAGACCTTCTCACCCTTAGCCAGTTTTATTTTAGACCTGAGGTTGATGGTACCAGTGCATTTTTGGGAGCTGTGTCGGTGCAGCCATCTTGGAGTGGCAGAGTTGTCAGAGCTCAGTTGGAAAACTCTTGGATCCAAATTTGTTGGCCTTCTTGTTTTGATGATGTTTAACAAACAATTTACCACTAATGTTGTTTGTCTAGTATTTGTGTTTTCTTATTTATTATAGAAAAACAACGTAGTTGGAGGATGGATGGAATAGAGCTTCAACGATCATATCTAATGGAGGTTGGAGGAATTGTGGAGTGAAGCATCGTACAATTCAAGTTCAAGATCAAGTTCAAGCTTCATCCGTATGTGTACCAAGTCGAGCTTATTGAAGATCAAGATCATAGCTTGGGTAATCTAGTTTAGATTTTATATTATGTGTGTTAGATACTCTAAGCTCAATATCATATACACACACATTTATTGGTTTCTTCGTATATATATATATATAGTTATATATATATATACATAAGTTTTGGTTTCTATGCATATATATAGTTATATATATACATACATGTGTTTTTGAGTTTTTATGTTTATAAATATGAAATCACATGTTTCATATTTACCATTGTGTTTTTCAAAACATTGCATAGAATATGCAATTTTGTGAAAATATTGTATTCTTAGTTTATAGACTTCAATATCAGTTTATACATGTTTTACTAAGTCTATAAAAACATTTCACAAAGTTTCAAAAGTTGGTTTATGTCCCCGCGGTCGACCGAGAGCTCGAAATTTCCATCGGTCGACCGCACCAGTCGACCGAAGAAGTCTGCGCTCGTTTTCTCAGTTTGGGATCTAGATCGCGGTCGACCGTGAATTTTTTCGATCGACCGCCGCTCTGTCTTTTCAGTTCCAGCGTCTATTTTTTCCAGCTGTTTTCTGATGGCTTTTTGGTCTTTTGTTTGGGTTTTTTGGCTGAGGTTCTTGGAGGCTATAAATACCCTATTGATCTCAGTTCTCAATCTATCCAAGAAAATGTTTTTCAAATAGTTTAACAAGGGTTTAAACTTGTTTAGTGTTTGTTTAAGTTTGTTTTAAGAAGCTGTTAAGCATTTGAGTGTTTCAGTTTTGGGAATCAATTCCACAAGAGCTTGAGGAGATTATGTATTGAAGTTTGAGCTTCCAACTATCCTCCCTCCATCTCTTGTTATCAATTGAGAAGTTTTCTAAACTCAAACTCTAGCTTTACATTTATATACTTGTTTGATTATCATTGTTCTTAAGCTAGATTTTATATTTGAGTTTAGTTGATTTGATTTCACTCATTGTTACACACACCCACTTGAGCTTATTGTATTTGCATACATAGTATATTAGGATTGTGAGAGATTGTAACATTGAGTTGTGCTTAATTGTGTTCCCATCTATTGTAGAGAACAAATTTATATTTGTTACATTGTGAGTGTTGTAAGGTTTTCGGTGAGCTAGAAAACCGAGTGTGTTGTGAAGTTTTCGGTGAACTAGAAAACTGATTGTGAGGAGTGACGTTAATCGGTGAGGTATAAACGTTATTCGGGTGAGCGTAGAAAATCCGGTTGTGATAGTGGATTTCTCCCCGGGAGTGGGGAGCGGAGACGTAGGACGGAAGGTCCGAACTCCGTGATCATATCTTGTGTTTGAGTGTGCTTTGGCGTTTATTTATACTTGTGTTTATATTTCTTATCGCCATTGTACATAGCTCATTATTTATATGATCCACTATCTAGTTCATATGGTTTACCCCCTTGTGTTAGTTTACATATCCTTGCATATACATTTTTATCATATAGGATATATCCCTTAGTTCATATTGCTTATCCTAGCTTATACATTTTGTTATATTTCATACTTGCTAGGATAACTTGTTAATTAATCCTAATTAGCATTTTAATCGGATTAGATTAGCATAAGACCCTAATCACCCCCCCTCTAGGGTCTAACACATTGGACCAGATGGAGGCCTCCGGATGAAGGGTAGATTAGCTATGCCAGCCAGTGCAGAACTGAAGAGGGAGTTATTTGATGAGGCGCACCGTACTCGGTACACAGTACAGATGAGGCGCACCGTACTCGGTACACAGTACATCTAGGGACTACCAAGATGTACAAGGACCTGAAGAGATATTTCTGGTGGAGTGGCATGCGAAGAGAGATTTTAGAGTATGCGGCTAAGTGTTTTACTTATCAGCAGGTAAAGACAGAGCATCAGAGACCGGAAGGGACACTTCAACCGTTGCCTATTCCAGAGTGGAAGTGGGCGGACATTTCCATGGACTTTATTGTAGGGTTGCTGAAGTCGAAGAAGGGGAATGATTCGATTTGGGTGATAGTGGACCGGTTAACGAAGTCAGCATATTTTATTCCAGTGAGGACTACTTATATAGCCGAGGCGTATGCGAGGATCTTCGTTCGAGAGATAGTTCGACTTCACGGGGTTCCGGACACGATCGTGTCGGATCGAGGATCAGTATTCACTTCACATTTTTGGAGGAGTTTCTAGGACTCATTTGGCAGCAGACTATCTTATAGCAGTGTATTCCACCCACAGACGAATGGTCAGACGGAGCGGGTGAACCAGGTGTTAGAGGACATGTTACGGGCTTGTGTTATTGACTTTCAGGGCAGCTAGAAGGAGCATATTCCACTGATAGAGTTCGCTTATAACAATAGTTATCAAGCGACGATCGGTATGGCTCCGTATGAGGCGTTGTACGGCAGACCCTGTAGATCATCGATATGTTAGGCAGAGCCGGAGGATAGCTTGATGCTTGGACCGGAGCTTGTGAGGCAGACTACTGAGAAGGTAGCATTGATCAGGGAGTGGATTCTAACAGCTCAGAGTCGGCAGAAGAGCTATGCAGATAAGAGGCGAAGACCCCTAGAGTTTCAGATTGGAGATTTGGTTATGCTGAAGGTATCGCCTATGAAAGGCGTACAGCGATTCGGGAGGCGAGGGAAGCTTGCACCGAGATATATTGGACCATTCGATCTTCCAGCTTCTATGTCTAGTATACACAATGTATTCCATATTTCTATGCTCAGGAAGCACTTGCATGATGAGGAGCAGCAGCGAGTGTTGGATGCACCGGAGATTGAGCTTCGGGATGATTTGACCACTATTGAGATCCCAGTGTCAATACTTGCTAGAGAAGACAAGAGACTCAGGAACAAGGTGATTCCATTGGTAAAAGTTCAATGGAACCGAAGTGGAGTTGAGGAAGCTTCTTGGGAGCGTGAAGAAGACATACGACGCGACTACCCACACTTGTTTGAGCAGGTAAGTTAATTAAAGTATTTATGATGTGAATTATTACTTGTATATTTATATATGTACCTTGATACTTATATTTAACACTAGAATGAGGGTATTTTCACTTAATTCCTAATCTTTCGGAACACATGGTATATAGATGGGGGGGTTTCTTGTTTGGATTTTTCGCCCGACGTACTAGTTCCATTAGATTAGGGGTTGAGTAAGAATATTACCATTTTAGATCGTTAAGTATGAATATCACTATATGCTTATCTAGCGGTTAATATTGCGAGATGTGTATGTGTGCGGGTTGGATTAGACACTTGTCGTGCTTTTCAAGTACCATTATGAGTTAGATATGATTTCTGAATTTCGAGGACGAAATTCTTTTAAGGGGGGAAGAATGTAAGACCCCGTATATTTTGATAATTTATATATGTGATTATTAGTGGAAAATAATATTTATTTATGATAAATATCTTTATGACATGGTTGTGCATGAAATCTAGCAATTTGAGCTTATGAGAATGTATATATGCATCAGTTATGAGGTTGAGTTTGCAAATTTGCAAATCATAAGCATCAGAGTCGAAGAACTCAGTTTTCAGCTCATGAGTCGACCCATGACTGTCATGAGTCGACTCATGATATTAACTCCTATTGTCAAAAGTCTCTGCTGAGTCGACTTATTATCCTATGAGTCGACCCATGAGTCATGAGTCGACTCATGACAGTCATGAGTCGGCTCATCGAGGGTTTTCTGGGTTTTGTGGATCGGGTTTGTTTGGATTTCGGGTCGAGTTTTAACTGTTCATATATATTCTCCTCTACCCGAAAACACCTCTTTTCATCAGTTCTCCCCAGAGAAACCCTAGCCTTCTATCCCCCTCAAAACCCTAGTTCGTTTTTGGGCATTTTTGGGAGATTTTCGGGGGATTTCAGCAGCTCCTTGTGGTTTGCAGCGAGGGGAATCGTTCTTCAACACATCTGAGGCGAGTAGCATCTCGTCCAATCTCTCTCTTATGTTTTTATCAGTTTATAAACGTTTTTTTATGAGTTTTATTGAGCCTAAGACTTATTTTCAAGTATAAATCAATGTTCTTATTAGTGTAAATGCTAAAAATCATGTGTTTCAGATTTTAAAATCCCCACCAACGAGTTTTTGATGAAAACCCAGATCTGGGAATTTATTTAAGGAAATGAAAATATGAGTTTTATTTGTTTAAATGCTCTCTTTCATGTTTAGGGGTTAAATGTTAGATCTAACATGCAAGTGTTCGTTTCTCATGCTAGATGTGAATTTCTTTCACTGTCTCATAGTTTAGAATTGATAGTTATGGAAGTGTAAATCAGTGTAGTGGAAGTATGGAACGAGATGACGAGTTGCAGTTGTGAAATATCCAGTTTTCATCTCGTGAGTCGACTCATGACTCATCATGAGTCGACTCATCAGGTTGAGTCGACCCATGACTGTCATGAGTCGACTCACGAAGTCAATTCCTGTTTTTCATAAGTGTCTGCTGAGTCGACTTGTCAGTTTATGAGTCGACTCATAGCTGATTATGAGTCGACTCATCGAAGTTTTTCCTATTTTGTTTGTGTTTCTGCTTGATCACCTACTATACTTATACTTTCATACATTGTTCATATAAAATCGAGGGTACTATTTATCATTTTTGAATATGAGAAGTTTCCTTGTTTATCGGATATTAAATTGCAGTATTTATGATTTCATTTACACATGTAAGATGACTTTTCTGACACAAGCTTAGAGCTGTACAGCGAGGCATGTACAAGAGTAGAATATGTATACCTTTACTATTAGTATTCCATGGTTCATATACACAGTCCTCGTGTTGGACTATAATCCATTAAAGTCCTCGTGTTGGACTATAATCCCTTAAAGTCCTCGTGTTGGACTATAATCCATTAAAGTCCTCGTATTGGACAATAATCCATTACAGTCTTATGTTGGATAATTGCTAAATCTTGAGTATGTTGCTTAATCGAGTTTGGAACACGACATATTATATGAGGCTGAGACATGATAGCTACCTAGGCTAGACATGACACGTAGTGTAGCTTTGACATGTTTAAATTGTATCGGTAGAGATGAGTTTATATTCTTTTCTTTATTGTTCCTTGGGTTAAACCTCGGGTTTAGTATTTAGGGATTTACAATTTGAGATACACGGTATATACATGAGGGTTTCCTTGTTTGGACGATTTTGCTTGACGTACCTATGCTCGTGTTGTAATTTCCTAAGTACTAAAACCCACTATTGTTAGTATAAATGATTTTATATTTTTATGTATTAACTATATTTTCATATACAACGAGCCCTATCCCTTGGGGTTGGTTGTGATGTTGCTCGCTAACGCTTTGACCCTCGTTGTCCCTCCCCCTTTCAGGTAACGAGCCCGGAGCCCGAAGAGTCGCAGGTTGAGGGCGATTTTTTTTATTAGCGCTTGTTTATCCTCTTATTAGATGTATTTTATTTTGTACTCCACTTGAGACACTTTTAGACTTGAGAGATTTATATTCTAGAGTTGTAAAGGCTGTGTGCCTTGTTTCATGTATCAGATGTTTTGTATTGTGAGACATGTTGAGATCTCCAGACTGTTATTATTCATTTCAGACATTAACTATGTATTCCAGCTGATTTGATTGATGAGATGTATTAATCCAAGATCTATCATTTCATCATGTACTTATTGTAAAATCTTTTACTTGCTTTGTACCTACACCCGTTGTTGATTCCACTAGAGAGGTAGTAATTGTGATGGTGAAACATGTTATTGCACGGTGTGGTGCATGGCAGGTTTGACATTCCTGGTTTCACCTCGGACTACAGCCTTGTGCGAACCCAGGGGCGTCACACATCCCCCTTGTTAAATCTCTACAACTGTAAGAACTCTTTCTTATTATCTCTCGTGATTTGCATTCCAAGGATCTTCCTTGCTAGACCCAAGTCTTTCATGTCAAATTCCTTCAATAACTGTTATTTTAAACTCCTGATATCCTCCATATCTGCACCTCCAACTAACATATCATCAACATACAGCAGTAAGATGATATAACTGGACTGATATCTTTTGAAGTAGCAACAGTGGTCAGCGTTGCACTGCTGGAAACCTTCCTTGTGCATGAAGCAGTCAAACTTTCTGTACCACTGTATTGGGGCCTGTTTCAAACCATATAGGCTCTTCTTGAGTCTACACACCAGGTTCTTCTTTTTTTCTTCTAGAAAACCTTCTGGCTGGTACATGTATATCTCCTCTTCTAGATCTCCGTGAAGAAATGTGTGTCTTCACATCTAACTGTTCGAGATGAAGATCTTCAATAGCTATAATATGCATCACTGTCCTGATAGTATTGAGCTCCACCACGGAAGAAAAAATATAGATGCAGTCAATTCCTTATTCTGATGGAATTCTTTGACAACTAGCAAGGCTTTATATCTTCTGGAGCCATCATGCTCCTCTTTTACTCGGTACACCAATTTGTTGTGGAGTGCCTTTTTACCCGTGGGCATCTCAGCTAGGTTCCACGTCTGGCTTGAGATGAGAGACTTCATCTCTTCTTTCATGGTAATCTCCCACTTGCTCGCATCTCTACTCTGACAAGCTTCATTATAGCTTTCAGGCTCCCCTCTATCTGTCAACAACAGATAGTTCATATATCTCCGGTTGGGCACAGGAGGCCGAAAAGATATTCTTAATATCAGAGCTGGTGCATCGGGCTCCTGCGCACCGTTCTGTCCAACAGGATCTTCTGGCTGAGGACATGCTGCATTTAACTCTTTCGAGAGGTTATCTGAGACATCATCTGTATCTACAAATGTTGACTCGCTCTCCTCTAAGTCAAAGGCATATGTCTTGTGCATGTCCTTGTACATCACATTCTCGTTGAATATCACGTCTCTGCTGTGGATCTCTTTCTTGTTTTTATTGTCCCAAATGCGATAGCCAAGCTCATCTTCACCGTAGCGATAAAATTGCATTTCTTAGACTTAGGATCAAGCTTATTCCTGCCTTGATCGCTGATGTGCACATAGGCTACATAACTAAAAACTCTCAGATGTGATAGTTTTACCTCCTTTTCGCACCATATCTCCTCTAGTATTCTATGCTCCAATGGAACCGATAGACCTCAGTTGATCAAGTAAGTTGTTGTGTTGACTTATTTTGCCCAGAACTGTGTAAGGACCGTGAATTTTGATACTAGTTAAAATTATTTTTTAGTATTTTAAAATATTTAATTATGAATTTTAAAAGAGTATTTGTATTTTTCTTGATTTTCTAGAATTTTCTATGATTTAAAGTTCAAGTTTGATATTTAATTAAATGATTTTGATATTTATAAATTTACTTAGTGCAGTAAAAAATTTTGGAATTTATCCGTTGTGTTATCGATACAGTTACGTATCATTTTGAATAATACGTGGTATTATTATTACTATGTATATTTTCGTATAATACGTTGTATTACTAATTACGTGTTATTTGTATAATTTGTTGTATTATTTCTACTGTTACATATTATCTGTCGTATTAGTATAACTGTTACGTCTTACTGTGTATATAATTATCCCATAATTATTTAGTTTTAAATATAAGTAAATATATTTTTATTATTAATTATTCTCGTTTAATTGTACAATATGTGTATATTTTGACTATTTTGTATCAACTGTTGTATTAGCACAACATGTACGTTTTTATTTGTAGATAATTATTCTATAATTAGTTTAATTTTTAAGTACCCGTAATTATGTATTTTAATTATTTTCATTTAAATACCAAACCCTAATTTCACACACACACACACATCACACACAGCACAACACAGTCTCACACACCACACACACACATTATATATATATATTATTGATATAGTATATATATATATATATATGATATTATATTGCTCCTAATTCTCTCCTATTTCTTCTTCCCCAAAAAAACACGGCGCCAGTCTCCTTCTTCTTCCACCACACAACACAGAGTGCGCATCTTAATCTCCCAAACCCCGCCCGCTCCCCTCCTCTCCAAAACCATATGCTCGCCGGCCCTATCTCGCCGTGGCCACCGGCCGGCCTGAAGACCCCACCGCTGCCAGCCTCCGCTTACGCAGCCCCCGTCCTCCAACTAAAGCCCCCCTCACCGCGCATCCTCCCTTTGCAAGCACCCGCAGCTTAAGTCCCGATTCTCACTTGATGCCACGGCCAGCGCCCCCACGACGCACTTGATCTATCGCCGAAATCACGTGTCTTCGACTTGTAGACAAGCCACACCGATTTTTCTCACCGCGGCCATCCGCTCTCAACTTGTAGTTTCACCACCTTTCTGAACCGCACAGACCATGCATCTCACGGTTGAAAGCCGCCCCGTGCAGCAACGGGAAGCAAATGATCAAACAGCTGCTCGCCTTGAACCCCGCTACCGCATTCGATGAAATCCGAGCGCGCCCTTGCAGCCGACCATGATTCTCCGCTTGGCCTATTCACCCCTGACCGTCATCCCCCTAGGTGATTACCGCGACTCGCATCAAAAGTCACCCCGTATGCCCATTAGACACTCACTCTGAGCTCTCCGTCACCTGCAGCGCCCGCAAATAGTGCGACGTTCCCCATGTTGAGATCCCACCGTCGTCAACGTCCAAGGCTTTGTCTCAACTCTGAGCTAAAATAATGTACCGGCACCCCCAGATCCTCCAACCAGCCCCCGTCGCTACGATCTGTAGATTAATCTAACGGTCATCTTGTGAAAACTAGAATCACGCTAGGTCGAAAATCATGTAAGTGTGTTTACTTCCAAAAGCACCCGTTTTCTTGCCGCAACGCCCGCTGACCCAAGCCGTAGTCGTGCTCCTCCTCCACTTGCCGACGACTCGTTCGACAGCCCCTACACCACCATCAACCTCCGCGCAGCCGCTTGTCGCCGTCGCCTCACTCGTAGCCTCACGCGTCAGCGTCGACTTGTTCGATAACAACCGAGGCAAGATCCCTCTTGCTCTTCGCCTTGTCAACTTAATATTTATATCTATAATGAATTGTTTAGATTATTTACTGGGATATATGTGAAATTGTCTGATTACCAAAACTAATAACATAAAATATGATCAGAGAAAAAGAAAGAACAGAAAAGAATAACATGTTTAGGAAAGAATATCATTTGGACAGTGCCTAAGTCGACCCGACCTGACGTGTCGACACACGTGAGTCGACACAAAAGGTGGAGTATGACGACCGATCTTCGAGTCGACACCGTACATCATTCGAAGGGCGGTGAGACCCGACCTGACAAGTCGTAGGATTTTATTGGGAGTAATGTCAACATTTCATGTGTATAATAACTACTAATTATGATCCCTCTTATACTGTTCATGCATAACGAATTGTTCATAGTTTCTAATCATGTATTATAATCTTTATTTTATTGTATTAGTCTTAATTACTTGTTGTTTCATGTTGTGATTGAGAACCTTAGCAGTTTATGATTTAGTGGCCTCGTACGTCAACTCGAAGGACGATGAGACCCGACCTGACAAGTCGTAGGATTTTATTGGGAGTAATGTCGACATTTCATGTGTATAATAACTACTAATTATGATCCCTCTTACACTGTTCATGCATAACGAATTGTTCGTAGTTTCTAATCATGTATAATAATCTTTATTTTATTGTATTAGTCTTAATTACTTGTTGTTTCATGTTGTGATTAAGAACCTTAGCAGTTCATGATTTAGTGGCCTCGGGCATCATGAACAGACCTAGTAACATGTGTGGGTGTGTTGACTGATTTAGGTAGTGAACTAGAGATATTGTGGACATTGATTGTGGACTTAGAAAAGCAAGATAAGTTGGGGTGGGAAAGTCCTTGTTCATGTGATCGGATATGACTACTGATATATCTTTCAGGCTTACACCAGTGGATCGGTGTCGCCACTGGGATTGGTTTGTTGACTCACAGTGGATCGGTGTCGCCACTAAGATTGGTTGGTTGGGTCAAAGTTGATCGGTGTCGCTACTTTACTTCTTAAAATTATTTGATGGGATGCACGTAGGGGATATGTGAACAATCAGTTATCCAATGATATGAGCGTTGACTCTGTGAGATGTGAACCAGTTATCTGTTTAGAATGGCTAGTTACATGACTTAGATTCTTAGCTAAGTATGATTCTTGTGAGACGTAGATCGGTTATATTTTTTTATACATAGATCGGGATTAGTATTTAATTATTTACAATTCGAGATATACGGTATATACATGAGGGTTTCTTTGTTTGGATTATTTTGTTCGACGTACTACGTCTCGAGTTGTAGATTTTTATGTATTAATTCCATCTAGTGTATGACATTGTTACTTGGATGATTATTCTGATGGTTAGCTGCATGATCTTGTTACTTGGTTAATTTTCTTAGATTCTTTGATTATTATATACTATTGGTGGGTTTCATCTAGTTTTTAGTATCTAGCTGTATGCTTCTATTTATTATTACTGTTTCACCTCGGTCGTTCGACCATTTTCTTTTCTCCCTTGTGGGATCTTGCCGTGTGTCATGCACGCTGACGTACACCTGTTTTCTCTGGTGTACGTTAGATTTAGGAGACGGACAGCCTCAGTTCGGAATCGTATAGGAGCCAGAGGATTCTTAGCAGGGTGCCTTGTAGAAAGAGTAGAAGATCTAGCTGAAGCATAGTGATTTTCTTCCATAGTAGTAGTTAGATATTAAAACTCTTTTACCGTACTTTTTTTTTGTTGATGATGGATTTAGTATTTTAACAGTACTTTCTTTATGGACTATGTATTTCTTATTCCTAGTTGGACTGTTTTGTAAAAATGGTATATTGGACCCATATTTTTATGTCTGCGATGATTTACTATTGATGATATGTCTATTTCTTATTCTGGATTATCTTTTTATTCTTGCTATTATGATCGGGGACCTGTGATTGAGATTTATATGTTTGACGCTTAGCATATTGGATTGAGAAGAAAAGAAAAGAAAAAAAATAATGATAGTGTATATTTCTCTCAATCTAATACGTCGCGGGTTTGTTCACGTTCTGATTCCCGGGTATTTTGGGAAGCGGGGCGTGACAGGTTTTAGTGGTGGCCCATGCAGGTCACGGTCCCGAGTTCCTACCAGTGAGAATATAATGAACAATTTAGATACATATCATATTTCATCCGTGAGACTATTCTTGAGCCATTATCCTATTTTCTTGATAGATTTCGTTCTATCCTTACCTTATAACTCTTTGATTTCGAAACTTCCCACTGATTGTTATCTCATAACTTCCTACTATTTCTTGTTTCTTGTCTCCTCTACTTATGGATATCGTTCTATATCTGTCCTTGGGTTCTTTTAATTCCGAGGGCGGAATTTGTTTTAAGGGGGGTAGAATGTAAGAACCATGAATTTTGATACTAGTTAAAATAATTTTCTAGTATTTTAAAATATTTAATTATGATTTATAAAAAAGTATTTTTATTTTTCTTGATTTTCTAGAAATTTCTATGATTTAAAGTTCAAGTTTGATATATAATTAAATGATTTTGATATTTATAAATTTATTTAGTGCAGTAAAATTTTTTGGAATTTATCCATTGTGTTATCGATATGGTTACGTATCATTTTGAATAATACGTGGTATTATTATTATTATTATGTATATTTTCGTATAATACGTTGTATTATTAATTACATATTATTTGTATAATTTGTTGTATTATTTCTACTGTTACATATTATCTATCATATTAGTATATCTGGTACATTTTACTATGTATATAATTATTCCATAATTATTTTATTTTAAATATAAGTAAATATATTTTTATTATTAATTATTCTCGTTTAATTGTATAATATGTGTATATTTTGACTATTTTGTATCAACTGTTGTATTAGCACAACATGTACGTTTTTATTTTTAGATAATTATTCTGTAATTAGTTTAATTTTTAAATACTTGTAATTAATTATTTTAATTAATTTATTAAATATCAACCATATAGTAATATATATTATATATATATAAATATATATATTATATATATATATATATATATATATATTATATATATATATATAATTATATACTATATATATATATATATTATATAATATATATATATATATATATAATATTTTCTCCTATTCTCTCCTATTTCTTCTTCCCCAAAAACACACCGCGCCAGTCCCCCTCTTCTTCAACTGCACGACACCCCCTCGACACCCCGCGGCCGCTCCCTATCTCCTCGACATGGGGAACTCGCCGCCCCTATCTCGCCGCTGTCCACCATCGCCTGAGATCCCACCGTCGCCAGCCTCCGCCTCCGCCGCTCTCATCCTCAACCAGCCCCCTCACCGCCTCCTCCCTTCGCCAGTACCGCCGCTCAGCCCTCCACGCTGCAACTAGCACCCCTGACCGCCTGCAGCCACCTCCACCGCCCCACTTCGCCGCTCTGAACCGATAGCGCGCCTCCACGTCGTGAGTACCTCCTGAACCCCGCTGTTGACGACAGCCAGCGCCTATAGCCACCAGATCCTGCCGCCTGCACCCCCTGACCAGCCCTCGTCGAGAGCTCGCCCCACAGCTGTCAATGTTGAGATCCCCAATCGGCCCCCTATTCACCGCTCTGGCCACCCCCCGCTCCTTAAACAGCCCCCGCCGTACCTGTAGACTCGTCGCTCGTCGTCGCTATTGTTGCTACTCCAACAACCACCCCGCGGCCGCCGCTGACCAGCACTACAGTCGCGCTCCTCCTCTGTTTTCCGACGACAAGTTCGACAGCTCCTACACCGCCATCATCCTCCGCGCAGCCGCTCGCTGTTGCCTCACTCGTAGCCTCGTGCGTCTGCATCGACTTGTTCGACGACAACCGAGGAAAGATCCATCTTGCTCTTCGCCTCGTCAACTTAATATTTATATCTAAAATGAATTATTTTGATTATTTACAAGGATATATGTGAAATTATCTGATTACTGAAACTAATAACATAAAACATGATCAGAGAAAAAGAATAACATGTTTAGGAAAGAATATCGTTTGGACAGTGTCTGAGTCGACCCGACCTGACGTGTCGAACACGTGAGTCGACACGAAAGGCGAAGTATGACGACCGATCTTCGAGTCGACGCCGTACATCAGCTCGAAGGGCGGTGAGACCCGACCCGATAAGTTGTAGGATTTTATTGGGAGTAATGTTGACATTTCATGTGTATAATAACTACTAATTGTGATCCCTCTTATACTGTTCACGCATAACGAATTGTTCATAGTTTCTAATCATGTATTATAATCTTTATTTTATTATATTAGTCTTAATTATTTGTTATTTCATGTTGTGATTGAGAACCTTAGCAGTTCATGATTTAGTGGCCTCGTACGTCATGAACAGACCTAGTGACATATGTGGGTGTGTTGACTAATTTAGGTGGTGAACTAGAGATATTGTGGACTTTGATTATTGACTTAGAAAAGCAAAATGTGTTGGGGTGGGAAAGTCCTTGTTCATGTGATCGGATATGATTGTTGATATATCTTCCAGGCTTGCACCAGTGGATCGGTATCGCCACTAGGGTTGGTTTGTTGAGTCACAGTGGATCGGTGTCACCACTGGGATTGGTTGGTTGGGTCAAAGTTGATCGGTGTCGCTACTTTGGTTCCTGAATTTATTTGATGGGATGCACATAGGTGATATGTGAATAATCAGTTATCCGATGATATGAGTGTTAACTCTGTGAGATGTGAACCAGTTATCTGTTTAGAATGGCTAGTTACATGACTTAGATTCTTGGCTAAGTATGATTCTTGTGAGACGTAGATTAGTTATTTTTCTTCTCATACATAGATCGGGATTAATATTTAATTATTTACAATTCGAGACATACGGTATATACATGAGGGTTTCCTTATTTGGATTATTTTGCTCGACGTACTACGTCTCGAGTTGTAGATTTTTAAGTATTAATTATATCTAGTGTATGCCATTGTTACGTGGATGATTATTCTGATTGTTAGCTGTATGATCTTGTTACTTGGTTGATTTTCTTGGATTCTTTGATTATTATATACTATTGGTGGATTTCATCTAGTTTTTAGTATCTAGCTGTATGCTTCAATTTGTTATTACTTTTTCGCCTTGGTCGTTCGACCGTTTTCTTTTCTCCCTTGTGGGATCTTGCCGTATGTCATACACACTGACATACACCTATTTTCTCTAGTGTACATCAAATTTAGGAGACGGACAGCCTCAGTTCGGAATCGTATAGGAGCCAGAGGATTTTTAGCAGGAGTGCCTTGCAGAAGGAGTAGAAGATCCAGCTGAAGCATAGTGATTTTCTTCCATAGTAGTAGTTGGACATTAAAACTCTTTTACCGTTCTTTTCTTTTGTTGATGATGGATTTAATATTTTAACAGTACTTTCTTTATGGACTATGTATTTCTTATTCCTAGTTGGACTGTTTTGTAATAAGGGTATGCTGGACCCATATTTTTTATGTCTAGATGATTTACTGTTGATGATATGTTTATTTTTTATTCTAGGTTGTCTTTATATTCTTGCTATTGTGATCGGGGACCTGTGATTGAGATTTATGTGTTTGACGCTTAGCCTATTGGATTGAGAAGAAAAGAAAAGAAAAAAAATAATGATAGTGTATATTTCTTCTCAATCTAATACGTCACAGGCTTATTCACGTTCTGATTCCCGGGTATTTTGGGAAGCGGGGCGTGACAGGTTTTAGTGGTGGCCCATGCAGGTCATGGTCCTGAGTTCCTACCAGTGAGAATATAACGGATAATTTAGGTATATATCATATTTCATCCGTGAGACTATTCTTGAGCCATTATCCTATTTTATTGATAGATTTCGTTCTGTCCCTACCTTATCACTTTTTGACTCCAGAACTTCCCACTGATTCTTGTCTCGTAACTTCCTAATGTTTCTTGTTTCTTGTCTCCTCTACTTATGTAATAATGCAAAGGGCGAAATAAACATGAACAAAATATGCAAATGAGATAGTGCAAATAATCAACACAAACACACAAAGATGATCACGGAGTTCGGTCCTTCCGACCTACATCTCCACTCCCTACTCCCGGGGAAAATCCACTATCACAACAAGTTTTTAACATTCACCCAAAACGTTTACACCTCACAATATGTTTTCTAGCTCACCGAAAACTTTCACAATCTCACACATTTGCAATCACACTCTACACCCTCTAAGTGTTGACCTAGCCTCTGTCGACTTTCTCAAGTACTCAGATTTACAACCTCTCCCTAGGCTTTAGTAATAACGCCACTCCTCTTGGAATCGACCCCGTCTCCCGCCACACACTCATCTCAGTGTACAAGTGTATTACAAAGTGTAACTCACAAATAAGCACAATAACAAATGTTTCTTCTCTAAATAAGGTGAGAACTTAATTAAGTCCACACTCAATGTTACGCTCTCACAACCCCAATATACTATGTGAAATACTTAAGCTAAAGTGGGTGTGTGTAAACAATGAGCAATATCAAAGCTAAACTTAATATAAAATCTAGCTCAATAAAAAAGATAATTAACAAAAAAATATAAATACAAGCTAAAAATTAAGTTTAGTGAAACTTTTCTAAAAATAAGAGTGAGAGAGATGAAATTGAAGCCCAAAACAAGAAATTGATAATGTCTTCTTCCTCTTGTGAAAACCACTTTACATAAACACTTGTAAAACACTTTAAAACACTAAACAAACTTGCTCAAAACTTGATTTAAAATTTTCTAATTATATTCAGAAGTTAGAGAGCATGGGGTATATATAGTTTCATGAAACAAACCCCAAAAACCAAGAAAAATCAGGCAAAAAGACAAAAATCCTAAAAATTCAACATTCTGGAAAACTAGTTGTTACAGTGTTATAAGTTGACTTGTACTACTCATGAGTCAACTTATAAACTAAGCATTACCAGCTAAAAAATATATCCTAAGTCTACTTATACTATAACAAGTCGACTTATACTGTTCACAGTCAACTTAAAACATACACGGCAGATTCTAAAATTTTACGTATCTAATTTTGTAAAATTAATTACAAATATTAAATCAACTCTTAAATTTATGAAATTTTGAGGGAAGTTTTTAAACATGTAGATAATCATGTTAGAGAAAGAATTTATGAAATGTAACTTCCCATTTGTTAGATATTACTATTTTAAGACAGATATTCCAGATTCTGAAAACTGTTGAAATACTCGATTTTGTAAAATCAATTTGACCTAGTAAATCAACTCCAAAAATGATAAAATTTTGTAAAATGGTTATAAACATGTAATAGAACATGTTAGAAAAAGAATTTTTTAAATTACATTTCCCATTTGTGAAATCTCATCTATTTTGCAAAAACATGCACGAACATGAACTTATTAAAACTTGATTTTAATGAAATCATTTCAAGCACATATCAACATGAAACAAATATGTGTGCATATAATTATATACATTTGTTTTGTATATATGGATAAACTTGAAAGAAAATAAAACAAAAATGATGTGTGTGTGTGTATAATATTGAGCTTGAAATATTTGCACACAAGTATAAACTCCTAAAAACTAAAACACTATACCCAAGCTAATGATCTCTCATTGAAGCTCGATCTTGGTTGCGGATGAAGCTTGATCTTGAATCTTTGACTTGAATGTATTGACTTTATTCTGATATCCGCTAACCTCCTATAGATATGATCGTTTACACTCAATTCCATCCGACCTCTAGCATCGATGTTTGTCTAGAATACATAATAAACAAATACAAACACTAGACAAACGATGTTAGGGATTGTTTGTAAATCATCAAAACAAGATTAGATATGTAGGCTCATGAACATGAGACCTAAAAATCTCTTTATTTTTTATGATGACAAACAATCTATACAAAGAGTATATATAAAATATGCAATAAAGCAAAATACTCATAAATACTCACAAACCACTTGTTTCTCCCCCTTTGTCAACATTAAAATGGGAAAAATAATAAGAGAATGAAAACCCCCCCTACAAATAAGCCTGGTGAGTTTAAAACAAATATAGCAAATACTCCCCCTATCAAAATGTCATAGAGAATATATGCAATAAATAGTATGATAAACATATGTGAGCAAGCATAGATAAAGAATATCCTAAACACAACTCACATTAAAGAAGACCAAGTCAACACATATATATGTATCATTAAGACAAATTGTCACAAGGGTCAAAAAATTTCAAAAATCAAAATAAAAAATTAAAAATCAAATGATTTATCAATGAATCTAAATATATATATAAATTGTCAAACATAAATCATGTTCGATTGAGAACACATATATGAAAATGGTGTCTCAATACACAAACATAAACAAAGAATAATATATAGACTTATATATAAGTCCATGAAAATCATGAAAATCCATGAAAATGGTGTCACCCCAATCACATCATACTTCAACTCCTGTTCTAAATAGGACCTGATCACCCCACAAGCATTCCTATTCATCTTTTCCCATACCGACTCTTCATATTTAGGTGTCCTCTCTTGGACTATGATGATCTCCTCCAAATTCTAAGCATTAAGCGCATCTTGTACGTCACTCATCCACAAACCAAAATTGATCTTACCGTCATACTTTACCATACTAATCTTAGTGTTCTGAAACCCAACTTGAACCATACCCGCCATCTTGCTTCTTTTACCAATTTCTTCACCCATAATCACAAACTCCAAATTATAAAGAAAGATTCAAACTTTATAGAATTTAGAAGTTACCCAACTGAATCCTAGAACGGATTCCAAATAGATCTCCTAACCACATGAGGAAAGCGAAATCTTCAACGACAACCCCAAACACTATCTCCATCGAAGCCTAGAACTCCAAGAACCAAGCTTTCATGATGAATCTTTCTTCATCTAATCCAAAACCCTAGATCTAAAATCTGAGCTCTGATACTAATTGTTGTGCTCTGATACCAATTATTGAGTGCCTATGCGGAAGCGTGCTTGCACACTAAACGAATCTGTGATCACGGGAGAAGAGAACCAACCACACACGAGCACAATTCAATCCAAATACGACAAATCAAACCAAACACAAAGATATACGTAGTTTGGTTATTTGCCTATGTCTACAGAGAGAGGATGGGGGAGATTCTACTAAATCAAGAAGAGTACAAAGGGTTACAATCTTACAAAATCACTCAAATAAACCCTAAACCAAATCTCTCAACTTGCTCACAAGTTCTCCCTCTCAATATACTCAGTACAATCTAAAATCTCTGTTCGAACTCTCCTCTCACAACCCTAGAAATGAGCGTTTCAATATATATCAAAATACAAACCTAATGCGAACAGGAAACCAAATTCAGGCCCAGCCCGACTCGCAGTCGACTGCAGAGCCACGTGTAGTCGACCAGATCCAATGACAGAAACTCAATATCACTACAGGGTTTGGCCAATCGACCGCTGCACCACTGGCGGTCGACCGCGAAAAGTCCAGAGACTTTTCCAGCTTGCGTGCACGTTTACGGTAGACCGCAGAGCCACTCACGGTCAACCGCTGAAAGTCCAAACCTGTTTTCTACCATTTTTCCTGTATTCTCTTCAGTAAGCACTATCAAATGAATCAAGCTTGTTAGAAAACGACGAGTCAAAAGCGTTAAGCAAAAATTCTAAAAAGAGCTTATTTATTATAAATATTTCCTTATCATGATTGCTCCACTTGGATTTTCCAACATGAGCACAATATAAGCACAGTCGATAATTTCCCATAAATCAAAGTGCTAGATCGAACAAAGAGTTTACATCTAACACATCATTGAGCATAGGGGAAACCATCTAATCTAGGAGCAATATTAATGGTATTACCTAAGCTAGGTGAACCGTGCATATCCATGATATATATATATATATATATATATATATATATATATATATATATATATATATATAATTTCCCATAAATCAAAGTGCTAGATCGAACAAAGAGTTTACATCTAACACATCATTGAGCATAGGGGAAACCATCTAATCTAGGAGCAATATTAATGGTATTACCTAAGCTAGGTGAACCGTGCATATCCATGATATATATATATATATATATATATATATATATATATATATATATATATATATAT
>NC_033800.1:30719083-30759059 GCF_001876935.1 Asparagus officinalis
GTAAAATACAAAAATATCAAAACTAGATTAGCAAGATATGATAACTTGGATCTTTGACTCTAGGCTCTGATACCAAATAAAATTACCCTAGAAGGGGTGAATAGGGTATTTGCTAATCTAATCCAATTTAATGCCAAAATAAAACTTATTAACAATTTATTCTTGCAATTGAGATATTTGACAAGTTATACAAAAATATCAAAACTAGATTAGCAAGATATGATAACTTGGATCTTTGACTCTAGGCTCTGATACCAAATAAAATTACCCTAGAAGGGGTGAATAGGGTATTTGCTAATCTAATCCAATTTAATGCCAAAATAAAACTTATTAACAATTTATTCTTGCAATTGAGATATTTGACAAGTTATGAGAAAGAATATGTAATAATGCAAAGGGTGAAATAAACATGAACAAAATATGCAAATGAGATAGTTCAAATAATCAACATAAACACACAAAGATGATCACAGAGTTTGGTCCTTCCGACATACATCTTTGCTCCCCACTCCAGGGGAGAATCCACTATCACAATGGGTTTTCAACGTTCACCCAAAACGTTTACACCTCACAATCGATTTTCTAGCTCACCGAAAACTTTCACAATCTCACACACTTTCAATCACACTCTACACCCTCTAAATGTTGGCCTAGCCTGTGTCACCTTCCTCAAGTGCTTCGATTTACATCATCTCCCTAGGCTTTACTATCGACGCCACTCCTCTTGGAATCGACCCCGTCTCTCGTCACACACTCCTCTCGGTGTACAAGTATATTACAAAGTTTATCTCACTAATAAGCACAATAATAAATGTTTGTTCTCTAAACAAGGTGAGAACTCAATTAAGCCCAAACTCAATGTTACACTCTCACAACCCTAATATACTATGTGAAATACTTAATCTCAAGTGGGTGTGTGTAAACAATAAGCAATATCAAAACTAAACTTAATATAAAATCTAGCTCAATGAAAAATATAATCAACAAACAAATATAAATACAAGCTAGAAATTAAGTTTAGTGAAACTTCACTGAAAACAAGAGTGAGAGAGGTGAAATTGAAGCCCAAAACACGAAAGTGATAATCTATTCTTCCTCTTGTGAAAACCACTTCACATAAATACTTGTAAAACACTTTGAAGCACTAAACAAACTTGCTTAAAACTTGATTTAAATTTTTCTAATTATATTCAAAAGTTAGAGGGCATGAGATATATATAGGTTCATGAAACAAACCCCAAAAACCAAGAAAAACCAAGCAAAAAATAAAAATCCCAAAAATTCAGCATTCTGAAAAACTAGTCGTTATAGTGTTATAAGTCGACTTATACTGTTCATGAGTCAACTTATAAACTAGCTCTTACAGGCTAAAAAACATCTGGTAAGTTGAATTATACTGTAGCAAGTCGACTTATACTGTTCACAGTCAACTTAAAACATGCACGGTAGATTCAGAAATTTTACATATCTGATTTTATAAAATTAATTAAAAATAGTAAATCAACTCTAAAAATCTTGAAATTTTTAAAAACGTTTCTAAACATGTAGATAATTATGTTAGAGAAATAATTTATGAAATATCACTTTTCATTTGTTAGATATTACTGTTTTAAGATAGATATTCCAGATTCTAAAAACTGTTAAAACCCTCGATTTTGTAAAATCAATTTGACATAGTAAATCAACCCCAAAAATAATAAAATTTTGGGAAATAGTTATAAACATATAATAGAACATGTTAGAAAAATAATTTCTAAATTTCATTTCCCATTTGTGAAAAATCATCTGTTTTGCAAAAACATGCACGAACATGAACTTATTAAAACTTGATTTTAATGAAATCATTTCAAGTTTGCAAAAACATGCACGAACATGAACTTATTAAAACTTGATTTTAATGAAATCATTTCAAGCACATATCAACATGAAACAAATATGTGTGTTGAACTTATTAAAACTTGATTTTAATGAAATCATTTCAAGCACATATCAACATGAAACAAATATGTGTGTATATAATTATATACATTAGTTTCATATATATATATCTAAACTTTAAAGCAAATAAAATGAAAACGATGTGTGTGTGTGTGTGTATATATAATATTGAGCTTGAAATATTTCCACATAAGTTTAAACTCCTAAAAACTAAAACACTATACCCAAGCTAATGATCTCTCATTGAAGCTCGATCTTGGTTGTGGATGAAGCTTTATCTTAAATCTTTGACTTGAATGTATTGGCTTCATTCCAATATCCACCAACCTCCTATAGATATGATCGTTTACGCTCAATTCCATCTAACCTCCAACATTGATGTTTGTCTAGAATACCTAATAAACAAACACTACAATAAATTATGTCTTTAACAAAGGGATTTCCCTTTGTTAAAGAGCTAAAAACCTTCGTTATTGTATGCTAACAACAGGAAAAAAATTCCTTTGTCACCCGTCATTGAAACCTTCTTTGCTAAAGGGTCACGAAGGTTATGATACCCGTCGTTATAGAGTCTATAGTGACAGAACATATTACCATCGTTCATATCTGCGATAGTAATTATCACCGTCATTACCATCAGTGATGGGGATTTTTTTCCGTTGTTACCATTAGTGTCAGGGATATTTCCCATTATTACCATCAGTGACGGGGATATTTTTCCATTATTACTTTAAATGATGGTTTTACATTCCCGTTGTTGTTGTATAATGATGCTTTTGTACACTCGTTGTTATTGTGTAATAACAGGTGACAACCCCATCGTTGAAGACCAATTAATGACAGTTGGATACCGTCGTAAAAGTCATGATGGTGGGTAATTAGTAACCTATCAACGATGATGCTTTCCTTTCATTAATGAACAAAATATAGTTTATAAAACCATCATTATAGACTACAAATTTTTAATATACATTAATGAAAATCTTTACATTCATAGGCAACTATCATATAATTCTCAACATGACACTAAGAGTCACAACATAGATATATTAAAAATACCTAATAATGAATAAAAGGGAAAACAAAATCTCCATTCATTAATAACATCAATAAATAAAATTCCATCATCCTCAAATATTCAATACTAATAATAAGAGTTAATATCCTAATTGTTCCAAAGAAAAATACGTGAAACTATCTAAAATAAATTAAAATCAAAGTCTAGACAAGACACATCCTTTCATCTCTAATCATCATCAAAAGAACACTCGAGCTACCTCTCCTAATCTTGCCTACATGGATAGCTTAAAAATTTTAAAAAAAAATCACATAATTAAGAAATATCAATAAGCAAATATTATCTTATTAAGTTAAAATAGCATTTTTCTCTAGTGCAAGTAGTCAATCATAAAAGTATATAAGATATTTTATAAAAAAATAATTACATAGTCTTGCACATGTTCTCGAGTTTGAGGAGCCAGTGAAGATGGTTGCCTTAAAAAAGTTCTCGCATAGCTTTCACTTGTGACTCTAAGTCAGACATCCTTTGTTGTTATTGATGTTGTTGTTGCTCCTGCTCATCTAAGCATTGTTGAAGCATCTGGTTCTTTATCTTTTCTTCTATAACCCGTGAGACCATGAGATTGATTCCCCCAAATACAGTGATGTGACCATGAGATTGATTCCCCCAGATTTTCTCAACTATCTTAATGTCTGAAAGTGAAGGGTTTGCTTGTTTTACTTGGACAATTTCATCCTATAAAATTAAATTCATATGTTAGTACTATATAATGCATCATTATCAAACTTAAAGACATATAATGCATCATTTATGGTATTTTCTCAACTATCTTCAATGTCTTTTGTGGTTTTTTTTTTACCATTTGTCTTTCGCTTGATCTCTTTTCCATGTTTATCAAGTTTCCACCTAGAAGCACCACATCTCTGACACGTATCAAGACCTTCTTCACTTTTCCAAAATAGCATGCAAGAGAATGGGCACGAATCAATTTTTTCATATGATATGCCAAGGTCTCGGATCATCTTTTTAGACTCATCATATGAATTAGGCAGCGTTGATTCCCCTGGCAATAGCTCCTCATTCAAAAACTAGAGCAACATTGAGAATGATTTATTACTCCACCGGCAATAGCTCCTCATTCAAAAACTAGAGCAACATTGAGAATGATTTATTACTCCACCTATTTAGGCTCCTTATGTGAAGTAGTTTCACTAAAGAAGAGCAACATTGAGAATGATTTATTACTCCACCTATTTAGGCTCCTTATGTGAAGTAGTTTCACTAAAGAAAATAACTTTGAACATTTATAAGTTTCATACAAAGGTTTCTCGGAGTCACCTAAAAGACTGTAGACTTGTTTTGCATGTCCATCTGGTTCCTGCTCAAGAATATCCTAACTCGACATGGCATCAAGTGTAACAACGCTAATTGAATTATGGAATAAATCTCTAATCATTTCTTGTATTTCATCATCACTCTGGCTTTCTTCTTCCATTTCTTCTTGTTCTTCATCAAACTCCGATATAGACTCACTCTGTCTTTCGCTGTGATGACACCAAAATCTGTAGTTTTTAATAATTCCATGAACAATCAAGTAGGACTTTACCGACTCACGATTACCACACTTCACATTGTTGTATTTAGCACATAGACATCGAATTTCAAAGTCACCATCCTTTTCATTGAAACTATCCAACAGCTTCTCATATGTATAGTTTAAAAACTTATCAACCCCTTCTTCATATTTTGGATCAAGTCTATCATCATCTACTAGATCCATCCAAACTTTATTCGGCATCATTTCAAGCAATGTACTAAATTTTCTTAAAAAATATTTCAACATCTAAAGGCAAAGATGTTAACCTATATATGGTGTCATTCATAAACTATTTATTTATGCAATTATTGGTCAACGTGGAACATATATAAAAATACCCTCATAATGTTGGAATTGGTGTAATACATAAAGAAAACATAGTCAATAAAGCATCATGCATGATTGCAAATAAAATTAATTCACATGTCTTTATCTCAAGTTCTTAAATAATTTGGTATGAAAATACATGCACTCTACAATAGCAAAAGGAAATATCACCTTTGCCAAGACTTCATTGGTGACTTATGATATAATTAAGTAATTTTATTATCACTGCTTTAAGTGAGAAATTTATAACTTTTGGCATATAGTTAGTTGTTATGCATGTTGGATAATATTCTTAATACACTTCAGCTTCCCTGTAGATTTTTGCGCACAGGTGGGTAATTGTAACATAGCTCAATCAATCAGTCTAAACCGAACCAACAAATTTTGACACATTTGGAACTTCACGAAGTGTGTGTTAGTTTCTTAAGATTTATAATCCCCTAATACTGATAATAGGCTATTCATGTAAAGCATAAAATCAGCATTCTCAATAAGCTTCATTTCAAAAGATAAAACATCATCTCATGGCCTCAAATAAATAGTAAAACAACCAGCTAAAGAGGGTAGCATTTTGCTTGATAATTATTCAAACGTGTTCTTTTGGAAACGAGGAGCCTCCAAATTGTAATCTAAGATAGCCTCCAACCTAAGTTTGATCCTATATATACCTTAGACGGGCTCCAAACCAACACTGCTTATAGAAACCACTTCACCAAGGAGTGCAATTTGAGTCCCAGCTTAATTCAGCCAATCCCCATGTAAGCAGACAAAATTCAAACTTAAGATGGTGTTCACCATTTCAACGTGTCATATCAGTTAGGTCGCCCGTAGTGGGTTTTAAGTGATTTATTGTTATCACGTGTGTGAAATAGGTATTCATACATTATGTGAAAGAAAGTTTCTGAGAGGAATCAAGAATAGCTAAGTTGAATTTTTGCCAGAGAAAGCAACATAAGGTGCTTTTCTGTATGACAATTAATAAGGGAAAAGGCTTAATAGATTACATTCAATCAGATGTATAAGGGCCTAAATCGATAAAGTTTGAAGGCATGCAGTACATTTTAATTTATTGACAACTTCTTATAGTGCGTGATTCTGCTTCCTTAAGCACAAATAAGAGGTATTTGTGCTATTCAAGGAATAAAACAATATTGGAAAATTGAATTAATCACTAGTAAAAAGAGGGTATAGTTCTCATGCATAAAGTCCAAAAAATTGAGATCCAAACAAAACTATAGTCTATAGGGTACTTTATACAAAAGTGCAAAGTAGGATAAACAATAGGGGACTTGAGTACAAATATACCAAACAATGAAACAGTTGCTGCCGTTTACCTTTGAGCCTGAGGTGACGACGGGCTAGAGCAGTGACGTTTATTATTAAAATAAAATCTGGATGTGCAAAAAGAAAAAGGAAATTTATAGATGAAAATATATAGTGCATGGATCCCTGTAAAATTACTAATAAAATTATTTTGTTGGTGCTTAAAGATACATGTATATTCAAAACCTATCATCTCATCTTCTATTATCTAAAGTAACAAAACTAAATCTACATGGGGTAAAATACACATATCACATGGATCTCAAAAAACTAAGTACTAGTAACATATATGTTGGTGGTCCTTGAATCAAGCATGCAGGGTCATAACAAGAAAATGATATTTTCATTAGTTTAGTGTATCTATTTCTTATAATACAACAATCCATACCTAATATATAGGGTCTTTATGGAAAAAGTGCAAAGTCAGCTAAACTATAGGGATTTAAGTGCAATTATACCATACAAAAGAACAACACTAGCAGGGTCACGACAAAGGGCTACAGTGGAGATCTGGCGGTGCTGGGGCGACGCCGACGACGGGGCAACAAAGGGCAGGCACTGAGCGGAGGTTGGCAGCACTAGGGGCGATGAGGGCGGCATCGGCACTGAGCAGCGATAGGTGGAACAGATCGTCGGCGCTGTGGCAGGATCGCGGGCAGAGGTAGGAACACTGGCGCTTGCATGAACGCTGGCGATGGGCTGTAGCAGGAACGCTGGCGCTGGACGGCGACGGCGCTGGCGCTAGCACAGGGAAGAGAATAGGGGCAATTGCATGCCCTACATGAATAGTAATGAGACTTTTAATTAGGGTTTAGATTAATATGCGCTTAGTGGGTTCTTTGGGTTTCGGTTCTAATTTATATTAATTTTGGTTAGTGGGTTGTTTGGGTTAGTGGCCTGTTACGATTAGGATTAGGAGTTATGATTAATGAAGGTAATTGACTCATTCGTGTTTTAGAAGACCCAATAATGGCGGTATTAAAACCAAATCAACAAAGGGATTAGAAAACCATTATCCCACCTTACATCATTACTCTAATAATTGTGATAACTCGATGAAGGGATTTAAAACTGTCGTTATTGTACACACATTAATGACAGTCAACTGGTCCATTCACTAATTTTGATCATTAAATACCGGATTTCTTGTAGTGAAATACAAACACTAGACAAACGATGTTAGGGATTGGTTATAAATCATCAAAAGAAGGTTAGAGATGTAGGCTCATGAACATGAGACGTAACACATTGTAGGTCCTGAGCTTCTTTATTCTCAAACCTTTCTCATTCTCGACCATAGTTTTCCATCTTCTGAAGGCTTCAAATACTTCAGACTTGTGCTTCAAAAAGTAGACCCACACTTTCCGAGAGTGATCATCGATAAAAGTCATGAAGTAGTATTTCCCACTAATGGACGCTGTGGTGGTTGGTCCTCAAATATCTGAGTGAACGAGCTCTAGCTTCTCCTTCTTTGGGGTTCTTCTACTTGTCTGAAAGCTAACTCTCTTTTACTTTCCAAGTTTGCAATCTTCACACATGTCTATCTCCACTGATTTTAGACCTGGGAGTTTTCCTTTTGTGTGCATGATCTTCATTCCCTTCTCACTCATATGACCGAGTCTTTGGTGCCATAAATTTGAAGTCTTAATGCCTACTTCTACTGAGATCAAATAGCGCGCACCTGCTATCATATATAGGGTACCACTCTTCTTGTCTTGGACAATCGTCATTGCGTCTTTTGATATCTTACAATCATCTCCATGGAAGGTCGTAATGTAGCCTTCTCTAGCCAACTGGCCTAATGAGATTAAGTTCTTTCTTAGGTCGGGAATATGTCTGACATCCTTCAGCTCCTATACTGACCCATTTAACTTAATTTTCACTACACCTTTGCCCACAATAGCACACGGTTGATCATCACCAAGATATACATATCCAAGATTACCGGGGACCTACTTCTCGAAGAATTCTTTCTGAGAAGTAGCATGGAACAATGCTCCTAAATCTAACACCCAAGATTCTTCTTTGCTCTCTAAAGAGCATATCAATGCATCATCTCCTCCTGAGATGGAAGTAACATTCACCTCTGTCTTCGTCTCCTTCTCCTTCTGTGTACTTTTGCACTGATTCTTGTAATGCTCCGCCTTCCTACAATTCCAACACTCGGTGGTCTTCGAGCTGTTGCTTGGATTCCTGGACTTGGACCTCCTGTCCTTTGATCTACCTCTGTAATTTGATTTGCATCGTCCATTTTCTCTGGTTGAATTTCTACCTCTTGACTCTGTATGCAATACTGAAGAAGTTGTAGCTTCACCCGACTCTCTCCGTCGGATCTCCTCACTGAGAACCAGATCACGAACGTCATCGAGCTTTAACTTGTTGCTTTCCGACAAGCTACTCACAGCCGTGACTGTAGCGTTCCAACTTTCTGGTAGGGAAGACAAAATTTTTCAACCCTCAAACTTCTTCATCAAACTCAATTTCAACTAAACTCAATTGTGTTGTGACCGTGTTGAGTTCATTTAGGATTTGTGCTACTGATGCGCATTCTGTCATTTTCAGATTGAATAACCACCTCATCAAATAAACTTTATTTACGGATGATGGCTTCTCATACATATTTGAGAGTATTGTCATAAGACCTGCTGTGGTCTTCTCCTTCGCTATGTTGAACGTAATATTGCGAGTTAGTGTCAATCTGATAACTCCGAAGACTTGTCTCTCTAGAAGGTTCCACTCATCTTTCTTCATAGACTCTGGCTTCTTCCCTGAAAGGGGTTAATATAGATTCTTTTGGTACAGATAATCCTCTATATGCATCTTCCAAAATCCGAAACCTATTCCATCAAACTTCTCTAATCTCACCTTTCCTTCATCTGCGGCCATTGCTCCCACTTGAATCTGATTTCCTCTAGATCGTTTCAGGCTCTGATACCTATATTTGAGAATTACGAGGCTACGCTAAACCCCTAAAACAATAAAAAAACACAGTAGAGAAAAGTACATCAAGATTTACGAGGTTCGGCAAACTTGACTACGTCCTAGGGAACCACCCAATTAATTTCTTATTAATCAAAGAAATTACAAAGCTTTACAAAGAGCAGATCTCAAACTGAGATCTCTTAATAAATGCAAAATTGTCACTGTAGCTACAGTGAAAAACGCCACTTAAATTCCCCTCCAGAATCTCTGCTGAGCGCTGGGAAAAAGAGCAGAAAAATTCGCCGCCGCCAAGAGTTTTGAGAAATCGCGAGAAAAAAAAGAAGCACGGATTTTCGTGCTCTGGGTTCCCTTTTATAGGGAAACCCTAGTGACAGGTTGTCATGTCTCGACCTCACCTGTGGAGCTCGAGCTCACCTGCGTCGCCTCGAACTCGCCTGAGTGGAGCTCGCCTGCTGTAATGACCGTGAAATTTTGATACTGGTTAAAATAATTTTTCGGTATTTTAACATATTTAATTATTATTTTTAAAGGAGTATTTGTAATTTCCCGATTTTCTAGATTTTCCTATGATTTAAAAATCTAATTTTATATCTATTTTAATGATTTTACAAATTATAAATTTAATTGTTATGATAAAACTTTTAATTAATATTTGATTATTTATTATTGTTATTATTATTATTAATTACTTACATTAATATCTCACCTGCCGTGAGGTACGCGTGAGATCTCCCACCAATCCCTGCCTCTCTCTCTCCTGTCTCCCTCACTCTCTCTCCAATCATCTCTCTCTTTGTATCTCTTCGTCTCATTCTCTCTCTTCATCTCAATCTCTCTCTGTTACTCTCACACTCTCTCTCTCACTCTCACTCACGTCCTCCCCCTCTATATATTTCTCTCCCTCTTCCTCAAAACCCGCAACACCATCCCCTCCATCTCACTCTCTTCTCCATCTCTCAGACTCTCAGTTCACACACTCTCTTCACCCTCTCTCTCTCCCTCTTCAAGAAACCCAAGAGAACCTCACAGAAAACCCATCTCCTCCCTCACTCGTTCTATCTTCATCTCTCTCCCCATTTCTCCAAAGAGAACCGCCTCCTCTACCCGCACCGACCCTCGCCGCTTCGTCCTCGTTTCCGCCCCCTCCAGCTCTCCTTGAGATCCGACCAACTCTGACGAACAGCCCCCTTGAATCCCCCATGCTGCTGCCTTCCTCCTCCTCTCCTACCCCGCGCGGAGCCTTCCAGTCACCGCACCACCCCCTCACGCCGCCCTGCTTCCCGCGGTGATCCCTCTCCTCTTCCCGGTGCTGCCTCGCATCCACCAGCAGCGAGCAGCGGCGAAAACTGCCGTTGCCGCTTCGCCTAGCTGCCGGCAAGACCACGGAGCCCCGCCGGATCCCCGTCAGCCCCGTCGGAGCCCACCGAGACTCTCCCGACAACTCCCGGCAACCTCCTCCCACCTCCGGCAAGCCCGAACAGCGAGGAAAGCTCCGAGCAGCAAGAAACGTGCCTGAACAGCGACCAAACGCGAAGAACTGCACTGCAGATTTCTGCAGTTTTGTGTCGACTTCACACGCACTTTCCGATCACCTCCGACCTCCATTTTCGTCGATTTCTTCTCCGGTGAGTAGACCTACATATTGCCTATCACCTCCAATTTGTATCACACTCTAACTCACTCTCTATCTCTCTCGGTATCATCCGAAACATCGATCGACGGCAAGCAGTTCGCTGAAAACAGCAGCACTGTGCCAACTTCGCACGCGTTTCCCGGCCACTTCCGATCTCCGTTTCCGCCACCGTCTTTACCGATGCGTAGCCCTTCGTGTTGTCTATCACACAGTATATTCCTTTTACTTGGGCTCCTTATCTACACATCGTTATATTCATTCGAATATCGCTAATCGCTACTAATACCTCTTTTGTATTCTAACCGATTGACTTTCCGACGAGCCGTTGAACCTGTTGTGACCCGTGTATCCACCCCGACGACCCCCGCTGCAGTTGACGACGTACCCGAGGCAAGATCCCGATCCTTATTTAGTTTCGTTCCAATCCTTATATTTTTCATAGATTATTTATGTGCAAGATCCCGTTTCCCTTTGACTCGTCAATTCAATTTCTGGATCTGTTGCGAATTATTTGTGCTGTAATATGATTAGTTATAACTAGTATATTACGGTTATCTGTGTGGGACTGTTGATGACGATATTTCAAATGATAAATTAATGGTTTTTAGATTAATTAGAATTATCATTATGAGAAATAATTTTTAAAAGAGTTTATTTTGGAAAAATGGTTTAATTTGAATTATTATAATAATAAATAAGTTAGAAGAATTTATTTTGGAAAATTGGTTAGTTTTGAATAATTATAATGTTAAATAATTTTAATGGAAATTTTTGGAAAAGAGATTATTTTAAAGGAATCTATTTTGGGAAAGATTATTTTTGAAATTAATCAATTTATGATCATGACGATTGGAAATTGGGAGAACATCAGGAGCCAGAGGATCCCCCATAGGAGTGCTTTGTAGACCAAGCAAAAGAAGCCGAAGCCTAGTTATTTCTTTTATCAGCTGTTATTCCTTAGTTTACTTTTCTAGCATTCCTATTTCCGCCTGATCGTTGTATTTTATATTCTCCAGTATTTCATTCAGATAGTTTGTATAAGGGCATGTTTGGCCCGAATATTATGTCTGGATGATCATTTCAGTTGTGATATGTATCTTTTGGTTCTGAGTTGTTTATTATATTCTCATTACTGTGATCGGGGACCTGTGCCTTCGTTTGTATTTCTTGACGCTTAGCGTATTAGATTGAGAAGACGGGGTCTAGCACTTATCTCTTCTCAGTTTAATACGTCGCGGGCTTGCTCGCGTCCTCGAACTCGCCTTGAGCTCACCTCGCCTGGAGCTCGCCTGCGTGGAGGTTTGAGTCTACACCCAAAACCAACAATTTTTTCATCTAAACTTTTTTTCAGACAATGGAGAAAATGGAAGGCGAAAAAAGAATTTTAAGAAGAAAACAAAAATCTAATCTGAATCATTCAAATTTAGTTGTAATACTCTCTATAATATTTATAAAACTTATTAAAAATGTATTGTTCGAAATTAGAATCTTAACATGTTGCAGATCCAAAATCTTCAACATAAAGAAATGTCAGTGCTTAACACTATGTTTGGATGGGGTATAATGACGGAGAAGATAAGATAAGATAGAGTTAACCATTTTTTGGGGGGGTGTGGCGGGGGCGGGGGGGGGGTGTTACGTGGGGGTAAGGTAGAGTAAGTGAAGACTAGCTGAGCGTGAGATGTTCCTCTTAAACATTAATTTTTCTTTTCCCCTCATTTTGGCCGATAACCAAAAAGAAAGTAATTGGCATCTAATAAATAACTTTGTTGGGACTTGCCCTCTAATAATAAAATATTTTAACAACATGTGAGATTATTTATGTAATTTTACATCAATTCTATTCTCTTTCTCCATTAAACTCCCTAACATATTATCATATTTTTCTTTAACTTCCATTACCATTCGTTACACTCTCTTTCTAAATTTACACTTTATCTTTCTTTCTCTTAGTAAACTCCCAAACATAGTGAAAGTTAAGTCGTTATCTTCCTTGTCCTTTCTTACACATATTCGTCAACAAGAATATGTCCTATAATCCATTAATTAAGAATTCCTTGTCCTTTCTTACGTACACATATTCGTCAACAAGAATATGTCCTATAATCCATTAATTAAGAATTATTCTAGTGGTAGCAAACTTCAATTTAGAACAAGCAAGAGACCGTGGGATGATAGTTTAATTATTAATTAGTTTTAAAATATATCTTATACTTAGTCACTTCAAAAAAATCGGTATAGTATTATGAGTCAAAGAATGATTATGGGAGTGAATGTGTTTAAAAGTAAATAGTTGCAGAAACTTTAGGTTAATAGGAAGTGTTTTTTAATCTTAGAGTGATTTTGAAAGTAACTGAGTTTAAAAATAAAGGGGGAGCATGTAAACTCTGGGTTAAAGAACCTTTTCTAAAGTGTACGAGTTTAAAATTAAATGAGAGTAAAACTTTGGATTTATAAAGAAAAACACCATTTACAGTTCAATGCAGCATTAGCGTTAAAAAACCAAAACATAATGGTTGAGCAATTAACTGAAAAAATACACTGAATGTATGACCACTCAAAATAAATACATAGCAAGTTATAGTAAAACATAACAAACTTACACTATATATCAAATTACTGAAATATAAAATTGGTTCAAATTTAATTTGGTGTGGTAGGTTGCCTCTAAGAGTGATTTTAGAAGTGGGTAAATTTAAAAAATAAATATAGGTAAAAACTTTATTTTTAAAGGTAAAAATTTCTCTCTCTCTCTCTCTCTCTATATACTAAAGCTAATAGGAGGTAATATTCATAAGCAATATTCATCTCCCATTAAATTTAGTATATATAGAAATGTAAAAGTTAAATGAAATGAAAATGCTTTACAAAATTTGTAAGGGGATATCAACTAATGATGGATTACTTGCGAACAGACCGTCTGTAGTATCACTTAATTGCAAATAGACCCCATGTAATTTTATTTGTTGTGAGTAGACCCCTTAAGTAATTTTTTTTACTATGAAAATCGTTAAAAATGTTTGAGGAGGCGTGTAGACCCCTTGTAATTCTATTGGAGAGGATAGATTTCCAGCTGTAAATTTCTTTGACTTTTAAAAGGTCAAAGAAGTTCACTAAAGGGGTACATTCACACTTGGGTCAATACTATAATGGGTCTATTCGCAACAAATAGAACTATATAGGGTTTATTCGCAATTGGGTGATAGTATAAGGGGGTCTATTCGCAATTAACCCATTAATGATTGAATTACAATGTATATAACTAACAAAAAGAATTACAATGAATGTATAGCAAGTTCGACCTACAAAATGACGAAAGAGACACTTAATTGGGAGATTACAATCTATCTGTCCAGTACTAGGCTATGATTAAATTGGGAGATTAGCTAATCAAACTACAAAATAAGTATTACTAACATGGTAATTATGTTAACCTCGCTCATTAAGTTCGGCCTATATCGTACTGTTAAGCAACTCAACCCTCTTTTACCCGTCTATTTACCTGAAGCGTGTTGTGCGTAGCGGAAATTTCGGCAGAGTTTCTGGTGCACAATAAGAGAGAAAGATCGATAAGAATTCTTGTTTCTCAAAGGGAACAAGAATCTAAAGCCTAATATCTCATCAAAGTGGGATATT
The DNA here is from genome assembly GCF_001876935.1 of Asparagus officinalis. Classification (NCBI taxonomy): domain Eukaryota; kingdom Viridiplantae; phylum Streptophyta; class Magnoliopsida; order Asparagales; family Asparagaceae; genus Asparagus; species Asparagus officinalis. The sequence goes on from NC_033800.1 coordinate 30,733,502, forward strand.
AGCTCTTCCTCTCGTCAGCTCTAGGACTACGCATCGAGGAATCCTAAAAACTATTACAATGGTCACAAACTCAAACAAACTAATTTTACGTGATTCGGCAAATAGCCTACGTCCACGGGGCAAGGAGGGGGATCTACTATTAGAGAGAAAATACAATAGGTTTACAATCTTACAAAATAAACCCTCAAACTAACTCTCTAATCTCTCACAAAAACAGCCACCAAATAGGATTTTTCTCCTCTGCACGAAGCCCAAGAAAAATCCACAACCGTCTTTTGCACGCGGTCCAAGCCTCTGCCTCTGCACAAAACTTCTGCAGTCGCTTTTTAATTCTCCGCTTCCCAATCTTGCACCAATTGTTCACGAAACCCTATGTGCTATATTTATAACAGCACATGTCGGGTGGGCCTCTTTTACCCGCTGAACAAAATCCTTCCACGTGGTTTCCTGACTTCGTGGCCGAGTGGGTTTTGATCTCTTCATGTGGGTTCGTGGTCCCCATGTGCGTTTCCCAGCTCTTCACACGCTGACCTATCCCATCACGTGCCTCTTGTCCGCTGGATCAACCGCGTGGTCCCCCATGAGAACTGATGAAACCTTCACGTGGTTTCCTCTCTTAGCCTCTCACAACAAAAGCTCTTGTGGCCCCCACATGCAAAGCAAAAACGCATTCACAATTCTTCACCTCGGCGAAGTTTCTACCAAAAACTGAGCCGACACTTACCAAACCAAATGTCTCACTCATTGTGTCCAGTACACCGTGAAACAATTCACGACAACAGACTCAATCCATAACAAGTCGAGACCCAAACGGGAGTGCGAATACTCACCCAAACCAACAGTGTCTACTCACCAAATCGATCTCACCCCCATCAAAATCCAACCCGGCTGCATCGTAAAGACTGCCTACGTATCCTCTTGCCCAAGGAATCAAGCCGAACGTAGTTCACCCAAATAGCCACGAACGACCTCAAACCAATAGAAGAGTTCGCAACCCTTCTCCAATATCATTAACTCTGCGGCTGATAGCACCTCCATTGGCCTCAAACACCTCCACATGAGGTGAACCAATGGCCATATCCAAACTATGTCTGCCAGCTGCACTCGATTCAAAACCTAACTCATCATCTGCACCCAAATCCAAATGATCCCTAAGCTGTGTCACCTTAGCTGGAATCCCAAATAATGCAGTATAATCTGGAGTAATCTTCACCTAATGTGGAGTAGCATCACACTCCACCCGCTGCGATACATCTAAGGTCTATCCAAAACTCTCCACCTACTGAAAGTCAATTGGCTTCCTCATCAAAGCCTCAACCAAAGTGATACTATCAGACCTATCTTCCAATAGAGTTTTACCTCCAATCACAGCAGTTGACAACTCTTTAATAGGATAACCCAAATATGTTAAAGCCTCAGTCCAGAATCTCTTCTGCAAACTATTGCTTGACAACAAACACCGATCCTCCTCCAGCAAGGCACGGTTCTCCAAATTTGTCACCCTATTTAGTTGCCCCAAGATTTCCTTTCCAACGAAGCGTCTCGAAGTGCCGTGAGCTCGGCTCCAATACAGAAATAGGTCCATCTTGTATCTCCCACCCAAACTAGAGTGAAGTACCTTCACCTTTCTGCCAATATCACACTTCTTCAATCTGTTGGAAACTACTAGGACTTTATCCAAATGGGATTAGGTTGCAACCCAAACACGCCTAGAACAGTCACCAACAAAGGAAACCAAACTTCTATTACCTCCCAATGATGCCCCCTTGGAAGGCCCCCAAACATCCACGTGAACTCCTCCAGAATGACCCTTAGCACGGTGAATAGAGGTGCCACACTTCACCTCGGTCTTCTTGCTCACATCAACATGTTCACTGGACTTCAAACTGCAGGTCTTCGCACCCTCTTCCAATCTATGCGAGGAATCAATACTGGAATGGTCAAGCCCCAAATGCCGCAGTCTAGTCGAATTAACAGAAGTCGTCAGCTCTCCACCTGCCACTATACCTCCAGTCAAGTAATACAGGTTATTCCTCCTGACGCCCTTCATCAAAATACGAGAGTCTCTCGCAATCTCGAGAACCATGTCCTCAACACGAACCTTCAGACCCTCTCCAACCAAAGCTCCAATTGAGATCAAGTTTTTTTCTCAAAGAAGGAACATATCTCACATCATTTAACTCCTTAACAGTCCCGTCAAACATTTTGATGCGAATTCTTTCTATCCCAATGATCTGGCATGCACGGTTATCAGCCATATACACCACACCACTATCCACCAGCTTCTTAAAACTGGAGAACCATTCCCTTCTAGGGCACACATGATAGGTCGCACCACTATCCAACATCCATTCAGATTCCTCCGAATAGCTATCTGTAGGACTGATAGAAAGTGAATAAATTGAAGAGTCATAATTATTACCATCTGATACGATGTTTGCTTCTGATGATGGCTGCTTCCCTTTTCCCTTCTGCTTATTCTTCATCCATTCGTCGAGCTTTGGGCAGTCTTTCTTCCAATGACCAGTCTCCTTGCACCAAGCACACTGATCTTTTCCTACTCTAGACTGTGACTTCCAATTCTTTCGGTTCGGATTCTTCCCTCTTACGACCAACGCCTCTGCTACCGGCTCAACTAAAGCCTCCTTATCCTTCTTTCGAAGCTGATAATTCACAAGTGCAGCAGTGACCTCACTATACGAAATTGATGCCTTCCCATTAATCAGAGTAAGAACGAAGGTCTCATATTCCTCGTCGGGCAAGGAACTCAACAACAGCAACGCCTTGTCCTCATCTTCAATCACAACATCCACATTCGCCAAATCCGCAAGAAGCTTAGTGTAGTGGTTCATGTGATCTCTAATGGAGGTTCCCTTCTTCAATTGGAAACGATAAAGCCTCCTCTTCAAATGCAACCGATTTTCCACACTCTTGGTCAAATACTTGCTTTCGAGAATCTCCCAAATCTTCTTCGCAGAAGTCTCATTCATCACATCATATTTTAGATCTTGAGTCAAACAAGACCTAATCACACCACACGCCGTTCGATTCATCTTCTTCCAAACCTTCTCTTCAATCTCATCTGGCTTGCCATCTAACTCCAATGTATCCTCCAAATTCTGCGCGTTCAGCGCATCCAAAACCTCGCATCTCCATAATCCAAAATTGTTTGTGCCATTAAACTTCTTCACATCTATCTTCATAGAGTGGATATTTAAACTCTGAATGGTCTTCGCGCCAGAAGCACCACTCTCGATACCCGAAGCACCTTCTTTCCCCGACATCCTTTCTCAACGCACCAACGAACGAAGAATAGATCCAAACTGAAAAGATAGAGTCTTTATCAAAAGATCACACCTTTATCACCAAACGAAGCCCTAGACGAGCCTCCAAATTGATCTACTCTTCCAAATAGCCCAAGCATAGCCCGAGCTCTGATACCACTTTTTGTGCGTAGCGGAAATTTCGGCAGAGTTTCTGGTGCACAATAAGAGAGAAAGATCGATAAAAATTCTTGTTTCTCAAAGGGAACAAGAATCTAAAGCCTAATATCTCATCAAAGTGAGATATTAGCTCTTCCTATCGTCAGCTCTAGGACTGCGCGTCGAGGGATCCTAAAAACTATTACAATGGCCACAAACTCAAACAAACTAATTTTACGTGGTTCGACAAATAGCCTACGTCCACGGGGCAAGGAGGGGGATCTACTATTAGAGAGAAAATACAATAGGCTTACAATCTCACAAAATAAACCCTCAAACTAACTCTCTAATCTCTCACAAAAACAGCCACCAAATAGGATTTTTCTCCTTCTCGGGGGATCTACTATTAGAGAGAAAATACAATAGGCTTACAATCTCACAAAATAAACCCTCAAACTAACTCTCTAATCTCTCACAAAAACAGCCACCAAATAGGATTTTTCTCCTCTGCACGAAGCCCAAGAAAAATCAACAACCGTCTTTTGCACGCGGTCCAAGCCTCTTCCTCTGCACAAAACTTCTGCATCCGCTTTTTAATTCTCCGCTTCACAATCTTGCACCAATTGTTCACGAAACCCTATGTGCTATATTTATAACGGAAAATGACATAAGGGCCCAAAATATGGGACCAATGGAGGGGACAGGTGAGGTGTCCCCTCCCTATTGCATAATGAGTTGGCATGGCCAACTCATTATGCAATAGGGAGGGGACACCTCACCTGTCCCCTCCCTTGGTCCCATATTTTGGGTACCCATAGCAGCACTCATTTATAACAGCACATGTCGGGTGGGCCTCTTTTACCCGCTGAACAAAATCCTTCCACGCGGTTTCATGACTTCGTGGCCGAGTGGGTTTTGATCTTTTCACGTGGGTTCGTGGTCCCCATGTGCGTTTCCCAGCTCTTCACACGCTGACCTATCCCATCACGATCCTCTTGTCTGCTGGATCAACCGCGTGGTTTCCTCGCAGCCTCTCACAACAAAAGCTCCTGTGGCCCCCACATGCAAAGCAAAAACGCATTCACAAAGCGCGCATGTGTACTATATCTCAGATTGTCATCCACCAACAATCACAGTTAGCTGAGGGGAAAAAACAACAAAACGTCAAAAAGTTATAGCAAGTGCTTAAAAATAGAAAAATATTAAGTGTACTATATATAACTTTTCTAATGAACTTATTTGGGTGTTTTATGCGTGGTTGAAATGATTAAGGACGAAAATGCTCAGATTCGTATTTGTTGGGTGGGGGATGCACTTTTTCCTTCTAAACATTGACCAGCATCTGTTTTTCAATTAATCTCACCTCTCTGTCTCTCAAAATGCTCAGATTCGTATTTGTTGGGTGGGGGATGCACTTTTTCCTTCTATAAATTGACCAGCATCTGTTTTTCAATTAATCTCACCTCTCTGTCTCTCAAGTTTTCTCCAAACTCAAGTTCCGTTAGTCTGCTCTATTAATTATTGCTTCGCACGCACTGAAAAGATTGTTCATGCAGGCTGATAGCATGGAGGCTACTGAAAAAGGCTGGAAATTCCAACAAAGGAAAGGTGGCTACAGAGCTGCCATGTTCATATTAGGTAAATAATCACGAAAGCGATTAGTTATGTTCACAACTTACAACTAGCTGATGAACTTGGGTTTAACTTCGTCTCTTAAAATTTTACGACTGTCCCCTTTTTCTTCCCCCAGTCATGACAGGGCTCGACTACATTGGGTTTGTAGCAAACATGGTGAGCTTGGTGCTATACTTCCTTGGAGTAATGCACTTCGATTTAGCTGATGCATCAACTACTGTCACAAACTTCATCGGAACGGCTTTCTTGCTTACAATCCTCGGGGGTTTCATTTCAGACACATACATGACTGTTAGGATATGTGAAGCCTAACTATCAAGCATGCCCTATACTTCAGAAGAGAGGAGGAACAAAGTTGGAACAGGAGGAACAGGATCGACGATGGAGAAGTTCAAGCAAAACGACGAAGGAGAGATTTGGCAGCTTTGCGGTCGACCGGCCATGACGCGGCGGTCGACCGTCTACGTGCACAGCTGGGTGCACAGGCCAAGAGCTCATCGCGGTCGACCGAGCATGGCGCTGCGGTCGACCGGCAAAAGTCCAGAGAGCAAGCCCAGTTAAGTCTATAAAAGGGTTGATTAGGGCATGATGTATTGAGACGAAAAATAGTGAATTTTTCTCCTGCGGCGGCCGTGGACGTAGTTTCTCACATTGAGAAGCGAACCACGTAAATCTTGTGTGTTTGAGATTGTTTGATTTTCTCTCTTCTCTCCTAAATCTCTATTTCCAAATCGCATCAGGGGGGTTGTGCATCCCCAACAAGTGGTATCAGAGCGACCAGGTTCGGCGCGAGCGATTTGAGGTCAGAGACAATGGGATCTGAGAAGGAAACATCCAAGATTGAGAAGTTTGATGGAACAAACTTCGGGTTCTGGAAGATGCAGATGGAGGACTACCTCTATCAGAAGGATTTATACCTACCATTGGGAGAGAAGCCGACGGATATGAAAGATGCGGATTGGAAGCTATTGGATCGAAAGGCCCTTGGAGCGATCAGGTTGACCTTGTCTAAATCAGTAGCGTTCAACATCAAGAATCAGAATACGACGGCGGATCTCATGGTGGCGTTGTCCAGTATGTATGAGCAGCCCTCTGCGGCGAATAAGGTACATCTCATTAAAAAGTTGTTTAATTTGAGGATGTCCGAGAGCCAGAAATTCAAGGAACACCTGAACGAGTTTAACGAGATCACGGATCAACTAAACTCGGTCAATATTCAGTTTGACGATGAAATCCAAGCCCTCTTGATACTTGGTCAATTGCCCGACAGTTGGAAGGGTACTGTTATCTCGATCAGCGGATCATGTGGCAAATCAAAACTGAAGTTTTCAGAGGTGGTGGACATGATTATGACTGAGGAGATTAGAAGGCAAGAGGAAGGGATTTCTAATTCAGGGTCGGCGTTGAATCTTGAGGGCAGAGGAAGAAACAGAAACAGAAATAGAGGGAGTAGCCGAGGAAGATCTAACTCGAGGAACGGAAGGCCAAAGTCCAGGAACCGCAAGGGCAAGAAGGAAATTGACTGCTGGAATTGTGGCAAGTTTGGCCACTATGAGAATCAGTGCCGAGAACCCAAGAAGGACAAGGAGAACAAGACTGAAGCGAACGTGGCCTCAGGAGAATCAGATGATGCCCCAATCTGTTTGTTGGAGAGCAAAACTGAATCGTGGGTGCTGGATTCAGGAGCTTCGTTTCATGCTACCTCAAATAGAGATTTATTTGAGAACTACGTTTCAGGAAACCTAGGAAAAGTCTATCTTGGTGATGATCAGCCTTGTGATATTGTTGGCAAAGGAGTCGTGCAAATCAAGCTCAATGGGTCTACATGGAAGCTGAGTGATGTGAGACATATTCCTAGCTTGAGGAAAAATCTGATTTCCATAGGACAACTGGCGAAAGAGGGATACGTATCAACCTTTGCATGTGATACATGGAAGGTTACAAAGGGATCCATGGTTGTTGCCCGTGGTACGAAGACGGGATCTCTCTACATGACGATAGATGCACGAGGTTCCATTGCAGTGGCTGAAGGCAGTGAAGACCCAAATTTGTGGCACCAGAGGCTAGGTCACATGAGTAGCAAAGGCCTAAAGGTTATGCAATCGAACGGGAAGTTACCAGGTTTGAGATCGGCTGATATTGACCTATGTGAAAGCTGCATTCTAGGGAAACAAAAGAGAATAAGCTTCAAAAGGGTTGGCAGAACCCCTAAGGAAGAGAAGCTTGAGTTAGTTCACACAGATGTGTGGGGTCCAGCATCAGTTCCATCCACCGGCGGGAGGTTATATTTTGTGACCTTCATAGATGATCACTCGAGGAAGACTTGGGTCTATTTCATGAAACACAAATCAGAAGTGTTTGAAGTCTTCAAGAGATGGAAGGCTATGGTTGAGAACGAGACCGGTTTGAAGATCAAGAAGCTTCGTTCTGACAACGGCGGCGAGTATGAAGACTCAGAGTTCAAGAAGTTCTGTTATGACAACGACATTAGATTAGAGAGGACAGTGCCAGGTACACCCCAGCAGAATGGCAAAGCAGAACGCATGAACAGAACCTTGACTGAGAGAGCCAGAAGTATGTGGTTGCAAGCAGGTTTTCCAAAGCAATTCTGGGCAGAAGCAGTCAACACAGCTGCCTACTTGATCAACCGGGGACCATCAGTGCCTTTGGAGCACAAAATACATGAAGAAGTATGGAGTGGAAAGCAGGTAAATCTCTCTTACCTGAGAATATTTGGATGTGTTTCATATGTACATCTGAGTGATCATGCTAGAAGCAAACTCGATCCTAAGTCCTTAAAATGTTTCTTTGTTGGCTATGGCGGCGATGAGTTTGGCTACAAGTTCTGGGATGAGCAGAACAAGAAAATCATCAGAAGCAGGGATGTGGTCTTTAACGAATCAGTCCTCTACAAAGACCGTGATGCAGTTCAGCCCACTAGCTCGATGCAGAGTGATCCTACATATTTCGAGTCAGATGATGCCTCAGATGGAGGCAATCCCGAAGCCAGTTCTGATGAAGAAGAAGAAGAAGAAGAGTTGATGGATGAGACTATGAAGAGCCTGTTTCGCCCGTTAGAGAGTTGAGGCGGTCAGCTAGAGTCCCCAAGCCTAATCCAAAGTATCCATCACTACAGCCCAGAGCTCATCTCAACTACCTATTGTTGAGTGACGGTGGAGAGCCAGAAAGTTATGATGAAGCCCTTCGAGTGGATGATGCGAGCAAGTGGGAGCTCGCCATGAAAGACGAAATAAAATCCTTGGACACCAACAAGACATGGGAACTTGCGAAGCTACCAACGAAAAAAAAGGCCTTGAGCAATAAGTGGGTGTACAGAATCAAAGAGGAACATGATGGTTCTAAGAGACACAAGGCCAGATTGGTGGTTAAAGGATTTTAGCAGAGAGAAGGAGTTGATTACACAGAGATCTTCTCTCCAGTAGTCAAACTAACTACCATCAGAACAGTCCTGAGTATTGTTGCAGCTGAAGATCTACATCTCGAGCAGCTAGATGTAAAGACAGCTTTCCTCCACGGTGATCTAGAGGAAGAGATATATATGCAGCAGCCAGAGGGGTTTACTCAGAAGGGAAAAGAGAAGATGGTATGCAGATTGAAGAAGAGCTTGTACGGCCTAAAACAAGCTCCAAGGCAATGGTACAAAAAATTCGATGGATTCATGCACAGGAACGGTTACTCCAGGTGCAATGCTGATCACTGTTGCTTTGTCAAGGAGTTTGACAACAGTTACATCATCCTGCTTTTATATGTCGACGACATGCTAGTAGCCGGTTCAGATATGACAGAGATCAAGAAACTGAAGAAGCAGCTGTCGAGTGAGTTCGACATGAAGGATCTAGGCGCAGCGAAGCAGATATTGGGAATGAAGATCAGTAGAGATAAACTCTTGGGCACACTACGACTATCTCAGGCCGAGTACATTAGACGGGTGCTTGAGAGATTCGGGATGAGTGGTGCTAAGGCCGTTAGCACACCGTTAGCCAGTCACTTCAAACTGACTAAGGAGCAGTGTCCTGAGACTGATGAAGAGAAAGAATACATGGCTAAGGTTCCATATGCTTCAGCCATTGGAAGCCTTATGTACGCCATGGTATGCACGAGACCTGACATTGCCCATGCAGTGGGAGCTGTGAGCAGATTTATGTCAGATTCAGGAGAGCAGCACTGGGAAGCAGTAAAGTGGATTCTTAGATACCTGCGAGGTACTATAGAAGATTGTCTATGCTTCAGAAGAGGCAAGTTAGTCCTGTAGGGTTTTGTTGATGTAGACTATGCAGGTGAGATAGACCATAGAAGGAGCACTACAGGATATGTATTCACTTTGGGCTCTACAGCTATTAGTTGGATTTCTCAGTTGCAGAAGATCGTTGCTTTATCAACGACAGAGGCTGAATATGTTGCTGTGACAGAGGCAAGCAAGGAGATGATATGGTTGCAGGGTTTCTTGGAGGAGCTGGGACAGAAGAATGAGAAGAGTGTCCTACATTATGATAGCCAGAACGCAATTCATTTGGTAAAGAATCCCGCTTTTCATGCAAGGACCAAACACATACAGGTCCGCTACCACTTCATAAGATCAGCGTTGGACGAGGACATGTTGGAACTTGTGAAGATTCAAGGAAGCAAGAACCCAGCTGATATGCTTACCAAGGTTGTCACTACAGAGAAACTGAAGTTGTGATGGCGCGGCGGTCGACCGACGTCGTGCACAGCTGGGTGCACAGGCCAGGAGCTCATCGCGGTCGACCGCATGTGGCGCTACGGTCGACCGCTCAAAGTCCAGAGAGCAGTCCAGAGTTTTGTCTTCGTCGCGGTCGACCGCACATGGCGCTGCGGTCGACCGCCCAAAGTCCAGAGAGCTCGATCAGGAATAGGATTCGTCGCGGTCGACCGCACGTGGTGCTGCGGTCGACCGGAGTCGGGTTTTGGCCCAGATTCGTTTTTTAACCTGATTTGATCTGTTTCCTTGTTTACTTGTTAAACCCTTAAGTCTATAAAAGGGTTGATTAGGGCATGATGTATAGAGACGAAAAATAGTGAATTTTTCTCCTGCGGCGGCCGTGGACGTAGTTTCTCACATTGAGAAGCGAACCACGTAAATCTTGTGTGTTTGAGATTGTTTGATTTTCTCTCTTCTCTCCTAAATCTCTATTTCCAAATCGCATCAGGGGGATTGTGCATCCCCAACAATGACCAGGGTCAATACAGTTCTCATGTTTGGGTTCATCGAGATAGTGGTGAGTGAAAAAGGCTACAAATTTATTTTACGGGACCACTATCCTTAGGTTCGGTTGATTTTGAGATAATCCTTCTAAACTTTAGAAATGTTACTTAACCTCATTAAGCTTTGTCAGATAACCTCCCAGCTAACACTGCCATATCTGACCGCTGACGTGAGAATCACTTGCATCCAAATGATCAAAATGCATGCGCCTGATGGAAGAAAAAAAAACTCCTCTCATGCCGTTTTTAATAATTTTAAATGCAATTTTTAGGGGGGAAACCTCCGAAGTGTGGTCCAGTTTAGAGATAACCCCCCCTCTAACCTTAGTCCCTAGTTTATTTAATTTAATTTAATAATTAAAGTGCTGAAAGTTGCGAGGGGAATTTCGGTCATTTACAAGTTCATTTAGCACCATTAGAGGATTCCTGAAACACCCCAAACTTGGCGTAAAGTGACACATAGGGGGTTATCTTAAAATCAAACAATGCTTAAAGCGGGTTTTGTGAAATGTACCCTTAAGTTAAATATTGTCCTAACAAATACAGTGTGACAGTTCTCAACTCAAAGCTTTCCAATCATTGACAGGGCTACGTTCTCGTCACAATTCAAGCCCATCTCAAGCATCTGCACCCTGACCCAACTTGCTTAACATGCAAGCCAGAGGGCTGGAACAAGATCCTATTCTACTTCTCCTTCTGCCTGCTGGCATTAGGCTACGGAGGGGTGAGGGGAGCTCTACCTGCACTCGGAGCCGATCAATTCGACATGAACGATCCGAAAGAAAGGAAGCAACTAGGGAGCTTCTTCAACTGGCTGTTGATGAGTGCCAACGTCGGTTCAACTTTCAGTGTCACTGTAATGGTGTGGGTTAGCTCAGAGAAGAGCACTTGGGCTGTAGGTTTCCTCACTCAAATGCTACTCGCAGTTGCGGTTTCGGGTTTCTAATTGTTGGAAAACCCTATTATCGTAACCGAGTTGCAGCAGGTGATAGTCCTCTTCTTCGCATTCTTCAGGTGATTCCTCTCTTGACTTCTCTCACTGCAAATTCCTCATAACGGCGTCAGCTCACATTTTGAGTTCCCAAACAGAGAATATCACATTAACATCATAAAGTACTCAAGGGATTTAAAGTGAATAAAAAAAATCAAAACGTGATTGGAGCGTTTCCTAGATTTCCCAAGATATTGGGGTTTAGCGAGAGTTTCAAAATTTATGATGTTAAGTACTAAACTTCCAGTTATATATTGGGGGTTAAGTAAAATTTGCCTAATCTCTTGGATATTATTGAAGAATGAACAGATTGATTGGCTTTTTTGTAGGTAATTGTGGTGTCAGTTCGGAACAGAAAATTGTCACTGCCCGATAGTCCAGAACACTTTTATGAGATTAATGATAAGGAGAAAATTCCACATACAGACCAATTCAGGTAATTTTTTTATCACTCAAGGTTTAGTGTTCTTCCAGTAAACGCAATAAGCATAAAATTTCAGAAAGCCTGTCTTCATAATCAACCCAGTTTTTGAGTAATGAAGGTAGCTAGAGCCTCAGTTTGGAGGTTCCATCCGTATTATCAAAAAACAAATAAATAAATAAACCAGAAAGCCAAAATAGAATCTCTCGTAGCTAACATTAACAAAAATGTTCCCTCATAGTCAACAAAATTCCCCTTCAACATTTAATTTGTACCGGAGTATATAGTTCAAGGGACAAACACAGTTCTGTCTGTACTTTTACTGCATTTTTCAGACACAAATGTGCACCTATTAGTTCTTTAACGTTGAAGCAAGGGTTGTAGTGAACAAGTTTGAACACTTTCATATCTGAAAAATATGTGTCACAAACACATGCAGACAGAAACTCCGAAGAAAATTTTCGATATGTTCAATCTTTTCCTCTCTTGATGAAAAAATTCTATCGCGTGATCCAAGGGGGTTTGTTGGATATGTTGCGCGCAGCGGAAATTTCGGCAGCACTTCGGCAGCACAACAAGAGAGTCAGATCGCAATAAGAATTCCCGTCTCACTAAGGAGACAAGAATCTAAAGCGGATATCTCAACCAAGTGAGATATCGGCTCTTCCTCTCATCAGTTCTAGGACTGACCTGTCGAGGGATCCTAAAAGCTATTACAAATCACACAAAAGCAGTACAATCAATTTTTACGTGGTTCGGCAAATTGCCTACGTCCACGGGGCAAGGAGGGGGGGAGATCTACTAATAGAGGGAGAGATTACAAATAGGGTTTACAATCACTCACAAACTAAACCCTCAAACAAACTCTCAAATCCCTCACAATATCTCTCTACAAAAGCACAAAAGCCTCTGATGTTTGCTTCTGTTCCGCAGCCGCACAAAACTCTTTGCTGTGCGTTTTCACCAAAGTCGAGAAGAAAAATCACAGCCGAAAAATCAAAGTTCCTTGCACCTCAATTGCGGCTGCCCAAAGTTCACAAATCTCCTCCTTTTTCCCACACTTCCCTAGGAAACGAATAACATATATAGGCTGATTGTCGGGTGGGCCTGGTAATTTGGGTTCAGTCTTCACGTGAAGTTTGCCTCACGTGGGTCACTCCCACTTCGTTCATAATTCTCCACCTCGGTGAAGTTTTTCAAAACTGAGCCGACACCATAGCATCCAAATGTCCCAACTTATTGTGTCCAGTACGAACTCAATCCACAACAAGTCGAGAACCCGAACGAGAGTCAAAACAATCTCACCCCCATCAACTAATCCAAACCGGCTGCATCTGAAAGACTGCCTACGTATCCTCTTGCCCAAGGAATCAAGCCGAACGTAGTTCATCCAAATGGCCGCCAACGGCCTCAACAATCACGAATGTGCAATAAGTTTCGACAATGATCAAACTTGTTGCTCGGAACCACCTTAGTGAGCATATCCGCCGGATTATCCTTCGTGTGGACTTTAACAATCTCCACACCGCCATCTTCAAGAACATCCCGAACGAAGGGATAACGAACGTCAATATGCTTCGTTTTCGCATGAAAAACCTGATTCTTCGCCAAATAGATAGCACTCATGCTATCATAATGAATAGTAACGGACCTCTGCGATATACCAAGTTCCTCCAAAAGTCCTCGAAGCTAAATAGCCTCCTTCACAGCCTCCGTAACCGCCATATACTCTGCCTCCGTCGTAGACAAAGCCACCGTCGACTGTAAGGTGCATCTCCAACACACCGGCGCACGGGTCAAAGTGAACACATACCCCGTCGTAGACCGGCGCTTATCCAAATCCCTGGCATAATCCGAATCAACATAACCAATGCATAGCTGCCCACCTTTAGTGTCCCGCTCATAAACTAAACCAACATTGAGCGTACCTCGAACGTACCTCAAAATCCATTTCACGGCGTCCCAATGACCCACTCCTGGATCATGCATGTATCTCGAAACCATGCTTACTGCCTGTGACAAATCTGGTCTCGTACATACCATCGCGTACATCAAGCTCCCAACTGCACTCGCATATGGAGTCTTCGACATCAACTCACGATCTTCAACTGACTTCGGTGAAAGACCAGCTGAAAGCTTCAAATGGGCTCCCAAAGGTACACCAACTGGCTTCGTATCCATGCTAACATGGAATCGCTGTAGAACCTTCTTCAAATAAGCCACCTGTGTCAAACAAATTCTGCCCTTCTTCTTGTCTCTGCCGATCTCCATCCCTAAAATGCGCTTCGCCTCCCCCAAGTCTTTCATCTCAAACTCATTTGATAGCTGAACTTTCAATTCATCTATAGCCGACCTGGAAATAGAGGCAACCAACATGTCATCGACATAGAGCAACAAATAAATGTACGCACCTCCTTTCAACTTACGAAAATATACGCAAGGATCAAACTGGCTCCGAGTGTACGAATGACCAAGCATAAAACCATCAAATCGCCTATACCACTGTCGAGGAGACTGCTTCAAACCGTATAGCGATTTCTTCAGTTTGCAAACCAACTTATCTTTCCCTGCAGCTCGGAATCCCAATGGCTGAGTCATATATATTTCTTCATCAAGATCACCATGAAGAAATGCTGTCTTCACATCCAACTGATCTAACTCCAATCCATACTAAAAATCACAATAGATAGCTGATCCAAATAAGCTCCGACAATGGAGGTCACAATCAGACGACTTCCCAATCACTGCATCCGCAACTCCACAATCGCCACAAACACGACCTCACTTCTGAGATGATTGATCTTGACGGCTGCGACAACAGCATGAATAGTATTATTAGCAACTATTGGAGATGCTGATGAGTAGTGTAATGATTTTAGAAAAAAAAAAGGTTGGACTTAGGTGGTGAGTTGCTTGGTAGAGAGCAGTGGGCAAATATTCGTCTTCAAGACACTATGGAAGTTGATTCCCGTCAAGCTCTCACAACGAAAGCTATAATCAAATAGCTTTCGCGCCGACAATCGAAACATACAATCAAATAGTTGCTTGGTAGAGAGCTGTGGGCAAATATTCATCTTCAAAACACTATGGATGTTGATTCCCGTCAAGCTCCCACAACGAAAGCTACAATCAAATAGCTTTCGGGTCGACAATCAAAAGCGGCAAATAGAGGACTTTTCACATAGATCGAGAAGAGTTACAATTCAACGACACTTCCGACAACTGATGAAAACTCTATTCAGCAGTCTTCATAATCTACAGTGAAGGTTACAATCTGACGACTTTCACAGTCCACTACAGCCGAAGCCAGGATTACTGAACAACGGTCCTTGCGATGCTTCACAGAAGAAGTTACAAGTCAAAAAGCTCCTTATGAAACGCGGATGTCATCCCCGCGTTACAAATATGGAAAGGCAGGCGACCCCCATGTCTCCAAGGCACAAGCCAAACGTGAGCGACCCTCGCGTTCATAGGGGTTCAACCAACACTGACCCCCGCGTTTCCAAGCAAGCAACAAGCTAAACGCGAGTGACCCTCGCGTTTAATGGTGTTCAGCTAACACCCAACCTCGCGTCTCAATCCTAAGACACGAAGTTGGGTTCTGAATGCCAGAATGGGTGTTTGACTCGTTCAAACATGAGTCGAACGGTTTCAAAACCGTTTATCCCACATTCTGAGGGATGTTCACCCACGTAGGAGCGGATATAGGGGTCAGTTACAACCTCCTATCCCTCTATAAAAACTCAACAAACTCAACTGAGTTAAAGGTTCGATTTTCTTGGCTCAGATCGACCACAGGAGGCTGGCGAGAGGTTGGATTTTTGGCATCTGAACCGCACAGGTTGGATTCTGAAGATCTAAACCGCTTAGGTTGGAAATTTTTCAGTTCTCAAACAGATAAGGGCCAGCTGGTCGGATTTTTCAGATCTGAACCGCACGGGTTTGGAAATTCGGAAGGATCTCAACCGCACGAAGGGTTAGCTACAGCAGCAAAATCCTTGGAGATAGGATTTTTGAATCAAGCTCAGAAGATCAAATCTGAGAGGATTCTCCAACAACAGAATAACAGCTTGATCATTAACCGAATTTTCGGTTCTAACAACTCTATTCACAGAGTTCTAACTCGTTCAGAGTTCTTAAACTCGTTGAAGAGTTACTTATAAAACTTTCCACAGAAGTTCATCGTTCCCACGAGATAGAAGACGGTCGGATCGTCAACGGAGAGCAATTTCGACGCGAGCAATCGAAGGAGGCATTCCATCGCTACCGAGAAGAACCCAGTTTTAAACAAAGGAGAGAATCAAATTCGTTCTCTCCTCTTTTGTAATCAAGTTGTAATCGAGATCAAAGGAATCCAAGTCAATTTTCTTTATTCTCTTCTTTGCAATTTTTCCAACAAACACAACCCTATTATACTATGTATGCAAATACAATAAGCTCAAAGTGGGTGTGTGTAACAATGAGTAAATCAAATCAAATAAACTAAACTCAAATATAAAATCTAGCTTAAGAACAATGATAATCAAACAAGTATATAAATGTAAAGCTTTGGAGGAAACGGGCCCTGTGAACGTCAGCGACGTTGCTGCTAAGGCTTTGAAACAAGCCAAAAAGAACGCCGCTCGCCGACGGAGAAGATCCATACGACGAGCACACTTACGTAAGAGCCGAATGCTGACCCAACGCGAGGACCGCGTTTCTGAAAATCCAACCGAGCCTAGCGTTCCCAAAGGAGAACGTTCACTTCGCGGCAACGAGCCCGACTATGAGCCTCGGCTTATACAGCTGAAACGCGACCCTGAATGGCGCGTTGTTACTTCAAAACGCAGCCCTCAGAGCGGAGCTGCCAAAACCAAACGCGACCCCCAGGGGCGCGTTCCGATAGAACATGACTCTCAGGAGTCTGTTTCATCACTCAAACGCGACCCTCAGGGGAGCGTTCAACTTAAACGCGACCCTCAGGGAAGCGTTCAACTTAAACGCGACCCCCAGGGGTGTGTTCAAACTAAACGCGACCCTCAGGGGCGCGTTCAACCTAAACGCGACCCTCAAGGGCGCGTTCAACCAAAACATGACCCTCAGGGGTCAGTTTCATCATTTAAACGTAAGCCTCGGCCTAACGTCTCCAAAGCTAAACGCGACCCTCGCGTTATCCTTCAAGAACGCGATCTTCAAGAGGTCCGTCAGGTTCAGAAGAGTCAGCGTGGCTTCAAAATCCACGTTCAACGAGAACCAATTTCACCTACCCAAGGGCAGGGGGTTTCATCTCCACCTCCAAGTCCGGGGAAAGTTTCCTCTCAAGTTCCTGATCTGCGGGAATTGTTGTCGAGAGAAAAATCAACAGCACAAGCAGCTCACTCATGTCAATGTGAGAGGCTTATCTCGGCAGTTCTGTCAGAATGCCCTTGTTGTGCATCCGCACCTCGGCAGTCCGTATTCGACAGATTGACGAACGTCGTTAGGCCTGCCAAACGACAACGCCGCTACAGGAAGAAGACAGCTGAAGCGGAATACCCTCGTCACTATCAACATGATCGGTCGAGGGAAGGCCTCGCATACTGATTCCGATGAGTCCCAGAAAAGTCACTCCCCAACTGTTAGGGAAATTTGTGACCAATTCGAAGGAGTATATCAGAATACTCGGACTCAGACAGGAGCTATCCCTCCGGTTAATTATCAAAGATTGGCCAAGGGTGTTGTTTCCGACGATGAACATTCGGCAGTTGCCGAATCCCAATCTTCAAGTTCCGTTGTCGCACGCAGGGTCTCCGTTTACATAACAGGGAACCATGAAGATATAGCCAAAAGAGTAGACGAACATCATGTCATGCTCCAGGCGCAGCAGGAGACACTTCTCCAATTAAAGGATATGATGGCCCAACTTATTGCTGAAAAAGGCCACAAACCTGAATCTTCCCGGAGAACAACTTCAAAGGGAAAGCAAAAAGCGACCGAACATTCAGATCGTGAGACTCATCAACTATGATCCTCCTCAGAAGGTGAGAGGGAGATGGAAAAAGAACTGCACCCTCAATCCACCAAGGTGGACGAACTGGAGGCTCGCCTCAACGCAATCGCCAACCGAAGCGAGCTCCGCGAAGAGGGAGTAGTGCGGCCTTACCCTGCTGAGTGGGATACAGCTCCCTACCCACCAAAATTTAAGGCCCCTACCTTACAACCGTTTGATGGCACAGGATCGCCGAATCAGTACATCTACTACTTCAAATCCCAAACTGGGGATGTGGTAGCAAACGACGCCATCCTGACGTGCTTGTTTATTGGCACTCTTAAAGGTGTAGCTTTCGAATGGTTCATGAAGCTGCCTGCTGGATCTATCCATTTCGAATGGTTCATGAAGCTGCCTGCTGGATCTATCCAGAAATGGGTAGACCTGGAAAGGCTATTCTTAGCCAGGTTCTTTGAGGACGTGGATCTATCCAGAAATGGGTAGACCTGGAAAGGCTATTCTTAGCCAGGTTCTTTGAGGACGATACGGAGGTCTCAGTCCTAACTCTTCTCGCCACCAAGCAGAGGAAGGGAGAGTCCATCAAGGCCTATGTGGAGAGATTCTGCAGCATGGCATTACGATGCCCCTTAGGTATGACCCAATCAACTCTGGTTGAAACTTGCAGGCACAACCTGCAGACCCAGCTCCTTGCTCAAATGGGGGTGGAAGAATGTCGCTCCTGGAGATAACTAGTTTCACAAGGAGAACAAGCTGAAGAGATAGTGGCGCGAGTCAAAGCTAAAGAAGTGCCACAACCCAAGCCGCAGCAGCAACGCAATCAGCAAAATGCCCAGCGGTCTAAGGGAAAGGAGACTTTGGCAGCCGATTACACGTGGGTACCACTGCCGAATAAGTAAGGCAAGGCACCAAATCAGCAAAGAACGCCCAAGCAGTATTCGTTCAAAGAGGAGCATGTGGATACCTTATTCCAATTGCTTCGAAAGAACAACAAGCTGCAATTGCCTGAGATCAGGAAGTCGGATGAAGCAGGGAAAGTGGATGACCCCAACTATTGTCATTATCACAGATTCCTTGGACATCCTACCAAAAAGTGTTATGTCTTCAAAGACATCTTGCAGAATTTGGTGAATGCTAATGTACTCACCTTGAAGCCGGAGCAGAAGACCGTATCAACTAATATGATAGCGGTCCAATTCGGTGACTTTCCCCCGGTGGTAACGGTGAACGGCGTCGTCCCCATTCGTAAGGGAGAAATGCGTCTGAAGAACGATGACCTGCATAGTCAGAAGGACAGGGGGTTGGTGCCCCTCACTACCCCAAAAGGGGAAATCATGTGGGTCCACCCTGACATGCTAGGAGATCAACAGTGGATGAGCACCTCGTCTGGAAAGAGAGGAGGCAAGGCTAAGTCTTCTAACACGATTAGCCCCTCCATTACTGAAAATGATGACCACCTCAAACCTCTTACCGATTCAGAAGAGGAGAGGATTGTCCTAGCAGCATACCCAGAAGGCAATCCTGGCACTCGGTCAGGAAAAGCTTACTTGAGGGATTATGGCCAGAACGCTCCAGAAGCTGAAGAACAGCCCCAAGACGCTGGGGGTTCTGCCCCGAAAAAGCCAGTTGACAAAGGAAAGCAGAAGGAGCTCCGATTCAACAAAAATCTCCACCAAGAATCCGGAGAGTCGAGCGCTCCCTTCCAATTCAACGTCATGACGCAGTTGGCCAACATACCGGTCAGAATTACTTTATACGAGCTCCTAAGGTTGTCCAGATCCACCAAGGAAGCTCTAATCGAAGCTTTGAAGAATACGGAGAGCTTCATTACTCAAGTAACTCCGACTCCCGAAGCTTCTGAAGATCAACTTTGTCTGCAATGCCTACAAGCAGCGCGAAGTCTACCATGCATATCATTCACTCAGGAAGATATGCAAGTCAAACACGAACACGACCGACCACTATACTACACAGGGTATATCGGGTCCTCTGAAATCAGTCGTGTTCAAGTTGACCCAGGCTCAGCGCTCAGCATCATGCCTTACAGGGTCATGCAGGTCTTAGGGATTCCTATGCATCGACTGCACACCACCCAGACTACTGTCTTCGGGTTCAATGCAAACAGCACCCGACCCCTGGGAAAGATCAAACTCAGATGTCAGATCGGAGATCTTAAGTCTGAAGTAGTATGCTACATCATAGATGCGGACACGTCCTACAACCTTTTGCTAGGACGACCATGGATACATGCAAACCGCATTGTCCCATCTACTTTGCATCAGGTTATGAAGTACGCCAATGACGAGGGCGAAGTCAGAACCTTGATTGCAGAAAAATACCCCTTCCGAGGGGTGGAAAACTTCCATACCGACTCCGTCTTCTATCTGGAATCCCAGGAGAAAGAAGATGTGGACAGCGGTAATGAAGCTGACATCGAACCAGATCCCGATGAAGATTGTCCTTGGGAGTTAAACTTTGATGTAATGGGTCAGGGTGAGAGTAATAATGATGTACCGAGCGAGGGCGAGTGGTTCATTAATGAAGATTCCATTTTAGCGTACTTGCGTGATGTCTCTCTTAAAAATAAACAAATAGAGAATGATTCTAGTGCAGGTACCAACCCATGGCACGTACTGTTCACAGAGGCGTCGTTCACCTTGCCAATCCAATCATTCTTTGCTTCAGATGAAGAAGCAGAAGATGCACAGAATGCTTTCTTCAAAGTCCCATCCAAAAGGAAAGGGCAGAAGCCGATCTGTTTTGGTAAAGTCAAACCCGAACAACTCAAACGAGGAAGTTCAGAGGAAGACGACGGAGTCCCCCAATTCCATTACCATGAACCCAATTCTATATACTTAATGAAACAAATGGGGTATAACTTTAATGAGAAACAGGGTCTGAACTTCAGGAAGGGAAGACGAACACCGATCCGGATGTCTCTCACTCCTGAAGGAAAACCGCCAGATTATTATCAAAAAACCGGAAGAGGCGTGGGTTACGTCACGCCTCCCCCCGCCTCGGAAAGCGTAATCAGTAATTACTTACGTCATGACCAATCATCCGGAATATCGTCATACGAGTCCGACATCAGCGTTGGACCCTTCTTTAAAAACTTGACTGTGAACATGGTTTCAACTAGTCATCCAGATAAAGACGTAGGGGGTGACGAGGAATTATTGGAATCGACCGATGATCCTTGGATCAAGCGTCTCAATATCCTGTGGGATATGCGTTTCGAACAACGCGAACCGCCCACTGAAGATAAAGTAATCCAGGTCAACATGGGAGATGAACATGATCCTAAGCCCATATTCATAGCTGAAGACTTGTCATCATCCGAAAAAGAAGACCTTATATCTCTCATCCGAGAATATATAGATGTTTTCGCTTGGAACTATGAAGATATGCCCGTCCTTGACCCGAAGGTTGCCATGCACCGTCTCAACATTGATCCGGACGCGAAACCCGTTAAACAACAACAACGCAAGTTTCGTCCAGAGATCATGGAATCAATTGAGTCAGAAGTTAAAAAGCTTATAGACTCAGGTTTTGTTAGGGAAGAACAACACCCTGACTGGGTTACCAACATTGTTCTAGTTCCCAAGAAGAACGGTAAAGTCCGGATATGCATCGATTTCCGCAATCTCAATGCCGCCTGTCCGAAAGACGAATTCCCACTCCCCATCACGGATGTTATGATTGACAACACCTGCAGGTATGAAAGGATGTCTTTCATGGACGGATTCTCTGGGTACAATCAAATCAAGATGCACCCGGACGATGAAAAACATACTGCTTTTAGAACACCACTGGGGGTGTATTGCTACACAGTGATGCCCTTCGGCCTGAAAAATGCAGGTGCGACTTATCAACGTGCAATGAACACAATCTTTCACGAACACCTACGAAAGAAGATCGAGTGCTACGTTGATGACATAGCAGTAAAGAGCCAATGTAAAGACGATCATCTTGCAGATCTGAAGACAATGTTCGAAATCATGCGAGCACATCAGCTGAAGATGAATCCGACAAAATCATTTCTCGGAGTTTCAAGCGGAAAATTCCTAGGATTTATCGTTACTTCCAAGGGAATCTCCCTTGATCCAGAAAAAGTGCGTGCCATCCAAGACATGCCACCTCCGAAGAATCTCAAAGAGCTCAGAGGTTTGCAAGGCAGACTAGCCTACATTCGAAGATTCATATCAAATCTTTCAGGGCGCTGCCAACCTTTCTCTAAGCTCATGACGAAAGGAGTATCCTTTGTTTGGGATGGATAATGTCAAAAAGCATTTGAGGAGATTAAGAGATATCTTACTCAACCGCCAGTTCTCGTGGCCCCTATATCAGGAAAGCCATTCCTGTTATATGTGAGAGCTATCTCATGGAGCAATTTTGATAATAATAAGAAGAAACATTCTGACATTCGGAGTTCGAACGTGGATTTCTTATTCATCAATACTACAATGGTTGGGTTATCCCTAAGAATACCCCATGTGGTATTCTTCTGGGAACTTCCCGATACATTGGTTATCCTGAAGATACTAAGGATAGTATTTTTTCAGGAACTTGCCGTTTATCGGCATCATAAGCCGGTCGCCGTCCTTGGTGACTAGGCGATATGCGCCACTCGAGTAGACTGTCTCTACTCCGAGTGTTAATCTCTCCGAACGGCCACGTAATCCCCAGGGGATTCTCTTTAATCGAACCTTGCACCAACAACGTAGCCGAGTATAATGCTCTGCTATTAGGAATGCAATGTGCTGAAGAACTTAATATTCAGCACCTCGAGGCTTACGGTGACTCTCAGCTCATCGTTAATCAAGTCCGAGGAGAATATGAAGTACGTCATGAGGATTTGATCCCGTATTACTTCGCAGTGCTAGAGCAGGCTCAAAAGTTCGAAGGCTTCTTTATCGAATACGTGCCAAGAGCTCGGAATGCATATGCCGATGCTTTAGCCTCTTTGGCAACTTCCCTAGCCTTGCCACCAGAGGTCGAAACAACGATTCCTGTCATGGGACGTAAGCTATACTTTTCCAAAATTCCTACAGAGGAAAACTCATACGAGACGACGTTAAGAGAAGTCTGTACGACATTTATGGAGTTCGAATCTAGGGATTGGCGGTTCCCGTATATCGACTATGCCCTATATAGAATTCTGCCTGATGATCCTAAGGAAGCGGCTGCAATTAAACGAAAAGCCCTCCATTTCTATTACGATGCAGTTTCTCAAGTCCTGTATCGTAAATCACATGATGGAGTCTTACTTCGATGCCTTTCCTGAAAGGAAGCGACAGAAGCCCTCAAGGAAGCTCACGGCGGAATGTGCGGAGATCATCAGCCCGGAGCCAAATTAGGAGATCGCCTCCGACGAATCGGCTATTATTGGCCGAAGATGTTTTCAGACGCAGTTGACTACGCTAAACGTTTTCACGCATGCCAAATTCATGGGGACTTCATCCATCAGGCACCAGGAAACTTACACCCCACGTCAGCGACTTGGCCATTCGAAATGTGGGGTATGGATATCGTGGGACCGATTTCCCCTCCGACGTCCAAAGGACACCGGTTCATTCTAGCTGTGACCGACTATTTCTCCAAATGGGCGGAGGCAGTCCCGTTGAAAGAAGTCAAGACTTCAAACGTGATCAAGTTCATCAAACATCACGTCATCTATCGCTTTGGAGTCCAAGGACGAATAGTTCACGACAACGGGACACAATTCGTCAGCCTTGGGTTTCAGAGATTCTGTGACAAATTTAGAATCCAAAGTGTTTATTATCCGCCAGCAAATGGTCTTGCAGAAGCTTTCAACAAAACCATAGTGAAGCTTCTCAAAAAGTTTATTTCCAAGAGCCGGCGCGGTTGGGATGAAAGACTTGGTGAATGTCTGTGGGCTTATCGCACCACAGTAAAGACCTCTACAAGAGCCACACATTTTTCTTTGGTATACGGTTGCGAGGCTGTATTGCCATTGGAAATCCAGATCCCTTCTCTGAGAGTTGCTATTACAACCGGGCTAACAGAAGAAGAAAAACATCAACGGCGTCTGCAAGAACTTGAAGCCCTAGACGGCAAGCGACTTCAAGCTCAACAACAGATCGAGTTGTATCAAGCCCGTATTTCCAAAGCCTACAACAAAAAGGTTAAGGAACGGATTTTCAAGAAAGGCGATCTAGTTTTGGCCAACAGACGACCCATGGTTCGAACGGAGCATACCGCCTCATCAATCAAGAAGGAGACAGGCTCATGATGCCAATTAATGGGAAGTTTCTTAAGAGATACTTCCCGTAAATCATGTAGGCCCCTTAAACCCCAACCAAATCAGGCTGGGGGTTGCCCATTCATAGTGTAATTCTATCTTGTATTTCGTCATGTTAACACTATACCTCTGACGATTGTAATTTGATGGAATTATTCTACATAAATAATAAAGGGGATTTCGATAGCACTTGCATTATTTTCTATTGTCTTGAACCAGATTGCAGCAAAAAAAAAGACGATAAAGAGCAAAAGTGATATCGTTTTCATTCAATGTTGTTAATCTAAACACAAAATGATGACAATACAAAATTCCTTAATCAAGAACAGGTCAAGAGCTAAACATCAGGCTTCATTAACTTGAGGGTTTTTAGCCTAGACTTGAAGGCAAAGAGTTTCTCCCGGTGAGCCGCTCGGACTTGTCCCTCGATCTCCTTTCTGAGTTCTGCTTCAATAGGAAGGGTAGTAACAATGTCCTTACGAGTCCGCTCAGCTGCGTGGAAACGGCAAAATTTCGTATAGATTTGGCCACTTTTATGCTCAAGCTCTTTCCTGACATCCTCATAGTGGGCCAATTGGGCTTTCTTCTGGTCCAACTCGGCTTCTAATCGAGCGATAGTCTCTTCAATACCGCGGATATCAGAAGCAACACGTTTGATTTTAGCATATGCTTTAGAGTGTCGCTTCCTTAAAGCTGATATGCGGGCCTTTTTATCAGACAGGTCCTTGCGAAGAGTCCTGCGCTCTCGAGATTATCGCCAAGGAAAGAGCCGGCTCCACTTCAGAATCTAAATTGGCGCGCTGTAACTCCCTGAAAGCTGTCAATTCTGCCATCAAAAGAGTGATCCCACCCTGGCAGTGCTCAGTCCAGGATGCATCCCCTTTGGCCTTGATGTCGTCCAAACATTGGCTCAAGATGGATTTACAGTCTTCAAGAGAAGCCCCCTCAACACTGACCATATTAATAATTGTTTGCATCCAACGTTCCAGTTCATCAATTGATTTCTTCAGAGCCCTTGAGCGTGGAGGAGGAAGAGTTGGATAGATTGGATCCGTATGATCATCCTGAACAGGTGTTGGAGCAACTTCAGAAGAAGGGCCCTCTCCAGCCCTATCGTCCTCAGGAACCGAGGGAATCGATTGGGGCATTTCGTCCTCTCCGTCAGTAAAATGCTCAACGAGCGCAGACTTCATCGCATCCCCCATTAATTTGGCCCTCTTGGAATTCTTGGCCATGACAGGTATCCGCTTACGAATTCTCCTATCATACTCACCTTGCTCGGCAGCAGAAAGAGCCTTCTTACCTGATCTTAAAGAACGAGGTTTAGGAGCAGGCTCTTCTACAGGAATCTCCTCAGTTGTCTTTTCTTCGGGAGAATCATCAATTGGCTTTCCCTCTTCAATTCCCGTAGGAACCTCTTCTTCAGAAGGTTCTACTCACAAGATAGGTACTCTTCCATCCCTGGCAGACGAGTACTCACAGAACCACTCCGTGAACGGTACAATCCCCGAATCTCGTTTATACATGAAGTATAAACGTCATATTCCAAAATCCGAGAAGCTTCAACAAACCACTGGCGGAAATCCATAACAGTAGAGCAGCCGGGTGGTGAATGGGG
>NC_033800.1:30760059-30779025 GCF_001876935.1 Asparagus officinalis
TAAGTCGACTTATGGTAAGTCGAACCTTTGTCTGCGTGCACGAGTCGACATTACGATGTGCAGCGAGATTGTGGTTTTTGCCTCTGTTAAGATTCGACATATATCAGGCATCAGTAAGTCGGACTTACGATCTGATCTCCACCACGTTGTGTTCGTTTTTTGCTTCGCTGCCGAAAGGTGGCTGATCGCTATAGCGCCGGCTGTCTGTTAAGTCCGAGCTTATATCGGGTGTTTTTTGGCATAGGCAGGTTTGCGCTATTTGCATGTCAAATTGGGGTCTCAGTTTGTTTCTGGTATACTGCAATAGGGAAATGATTTGTGAGGGTTTTACATCAGAGATTAAGGAATTTTTTGAGCATTGTGAGAGGGAGAAATATGTGTGGGCTAAGGTGAGTCTTTGGTTGAGGGTTAAGTTTGAGAGTTCTTGTGTGATTGTAACGCGCTTTGTAGCTCTGCGCTTGATGTGTGAAATCTCGGCGCCCATCCGTCTGCCCGGCGGGACGTAGGCAAATTGCCGAACGCGACGTATATCTGCTGTGTTTGATGATTTGCGTTTATTGGTTTGATTTGTGGCAAGAAGTTGTGGCTTTCTGTCTAGCTCGTGATCAGCAGGTTCATTGTGAGTTCGTCGCAAGCTTCCGCATAGGCCGCGCGATAAGTGTCTATCAGAGAACAAATCGAGATTCATGACTCTAGGGATTTGGATTAGGTGGAGCGAAGATTACAGTTTGAAGGCTTGGTTGCTTGGAGTGTTAAGCCTTTGGTTGGCAGTTAGGGGTTTGAAGGTTGGCCGGTTGAAGAATGCTCGCGCTTTCCTCGTGTGGTTAGGAGTTTCTATTTGGTAATCCAATTTTCTAGGGCTTCCAGTTGGGTAATTTCTTACCTCTATCAAAGTCGTTGGATGCTTTCTCTACAATTTTGGAGAAGTTGTGATTATGCGGTAAGTAATTGGTGAAACAAGCCTCAGAGTGACAGCACAGGTTCAAGTGGGTTTTCAGAACACAGATTAGTGTTGTGAAAATATATTGACGCGGCAAGGATCAATTTTGGTTGTGATGAGCGAGCGTACAGGATGCGCTCATGCTCAACAAGATCTGGTAAGGAGACCATCATGTTCGATGTGAGGCCATGCCTAAATATGAAGAGTCGCCGATAATGGAAAAGATGAATTCGAAATGCCTTGGCGGGGGTGCATCAGCGTCCTGTTGGTTAAGCAGGCAGCTGAATACGATATGTGAATTGGGGTGACGTGCTGCGATGCATGCATGTGGAAATTCTCAACAAATAAGTACCTTACGAAGAGTGTTGAGAACCGAGTTGCACTTGCCTGCGAAGGTTATTCAGATTCCAGATGATCAGAGGTAGCCTCGCCTTGCGCTCATGTGAACAACTACACTAAGTTGTTGTCGGACTTGGCGAACGTGGATGAGAAGATTCACAGATGAGATACAAGGCTATTCATTCTTTTGGCTCCTTACGGTGAGGAGGTATTGAATACCTTTCGTGCTTATCGTTGCTGACGCGAGATCTCTATGCACGTTATAGTGAAGTAGACTAAACGCATTGACGAAAGCTATGATTTTGAGCGAGTTGAAGGATAAAGAGAGAACTTCGCCGCGCTAGTACGCTTCAGGAGAGCTTGTGGGCGAGAGGGTAGAAGCTCATATCAGAAAGGTGGTAATAGAGCGGAGGTCAAAGGTCAATGAGGTTGGCGTCACCAGCTTGGAACAGAACCAATGTGCCATTCCTCAAGGAAGCCAGGGACATTGGCAAGAGAGACTGTCCGAAAGTCAAAGAAAAGGAGAATAGCAAGAATAAGGGCCCGAGGCCAATGAGGTGAATGTTGGCAAAGGCGATGATTCGATGATTTCCAGCCTTTCTCGCTTTTGATACTATCCGGAGGTGAACCTATTGGCCTTCATCGGGAGTGATCTTGATTTTCTGGCGCTACTATATTCTGGTGACTCCTTAGGCGAGATGCTTTCTCATCATTTGAGAGCTCGATGGGGGTGTTGTGGTCATAGGAAATGGTTCAATCCTGTGCGTTCGTGGAATAGGTACTGTGAGGATTCGGATTTGCAAAGATGCGAGTAGTCCGATGAGCTGAAGGAGGTGAGATTCGCTCTACAACTTAAAAGTATCTTATCTCAGTGGGGCTGAGGCAGGATTCAGGATTTAGGACTGACATGAAGGTACTAAGGGGCTTTGTGGATGAAGAGCTCCCAACATAATATACTTCGAAGACGCCTGAATGGCCAGTTTGGCTTCAGCAGTATTTGACGACATGAGCAACTTGCATTATGGCAGGAAGTGTGAGTCCACGTGCAGGCGTTGTGGCAAGGCAAGGGGCTTTGAAGACCAAGTAGTGCGTAAAGTGGAATTCTAGTGAGCAGCTTGTGTACTTGGCAGAAGACAAGGTGAAGTTCGGAACGGCCATTCATAGGACGAGGGGCATCTTGGACTAACGTGCATACATATGTTAGGTCCCACCGAAGACGGCGATCACTTAGGTGGTCGACATTGGTTCGTCACATTTGTTGATCGAACTAATTCTAGGCGATGTTGGGTCTACACCATGAGCATGAAGTAGTGAAGTCCTAAGATTGTTTGTGGAGTGGAAGGAGAGGCTGGCAAGCTCAGACTGGAGAAAGATCAAAGTACGTTGCGATCGACAACGGCGGCCGAGTAATACCCTGCAGGACCCACTTTCAGCAGCTATGTCCGAGACGAGGGCATAGAGAGGCACTTCACAGATTAGTCATACACCGCAGCAGAATGGGTGGCGGAGAGACTTGAATCGGTCCTTTGCTGGAAGAAGATTCGATGGTTTATTGGCGCATAGTGGTTGTGCGAGCAAGATCTTTTTGGGCTGAGGCACTTTCTTATGCGCAGGCCACCTCATCTAATAGGCTGCCTTCATCTGCGATTAAGGGGAAGACCGTCCTATATGGAGTGTGGTCGGGAGAGACAGCCAACATGACTATGACGTCAGCTTAAGGTATTTGGTGCCCTGCATATTATGCATGTTGAACTGATTAGTTGAACCTCGAGGCTAGCGAAGAGCCATTATTTGTAGGATTCAAGTCGTTGGTGAAGGATTACAACTTTGGATGCGAGTTGATAAGAAGATTGGTGCCTGAGTAGGGACGTCAGCATTCGATGAGGCTTCTATCTTGAAGCTTCCAGCTCTCATATCAGGCTGGAGAGCAACCGACAGAGGAGATTTCGCAGGTGTGGGATTGGATGCAGTCTCCACAGAGTGCCAGATAGTGCAGTATCGATGAGCAGTGCCGACTGATGGTTGACGCCAGGCTGAGCACGACGGTGATTGCGTGAGGATACGGGTACTTCATAGAGGCTGGATCAGGGACCGGACGGCTCAGCGTTCAGATTCTATTTGCGGCCCACCGGAGACAGAGGAGTGACATTACGTCGGTGCCCGCCAAAGTATGACAGACACACGTTGCATATGCAGCTTCCGGTGGAGAATGTATCGATGAGATAGTGGCTACTACATTCAGAGAGTCGCGAGCAGAGTTCGGAGGTTGATTCGTGGCAGTGGCTATGCTAAAGGGGGAGGAGAGGAAGTCTCTTCACAAGAACGATACATAGGGAGCTTTGTTGAGCTTCCAAGGGGCGGAAGGGCGAACTTTGGGTGGCAAGTTGGGTGGAACGAAGAAGGAGTGCATATGAGGGCACTTCTCCAGTGAGGTTCAAGCTAGGTTGGTTGCGAAGGGCTATGCCACAGGAGGAAGGGTATTGACTACAATGAAGTTTTCTCTCCCGGTGCGTGAAGCATTCGTCGATTCGGATTTTCTAGGCTTTCGGTTGGCCACAGTATGGTTTGGAGTTAGATCAGTTGGATGTGAAGACAGGTCATTTCCTCATGGTGATCTTGATGACAGAAATATAATTGACTCAAGCGCATTGGGATTCAGAGCTGCAGGGAAATGATAAGTTGTTTGGCAGGCGCTAAATGAAATCGCGTATACAACGGTTTGAAGCAGTCTCCTCGACAGTGTGTATAAGCGCGGATTTGATGGTTTATGCTGGCTCATTCGTACACTGCGGAGCCTGTTTGATCCTTGCGCGTGTAATTTTCGCAAGTGTGAGAGGAGGTGCATAACATTTATTGTTGCTTTATGTCGTATGACATGTCTGGGTTGCTTCTAGTTCAGGTCAGCTATAGATGAGTTGAAAGTTCAGCTTTGAAATGAGTTCTGAGATAAGACTGGGCGAGGGCAAGCCCATCTTTAGGGATGGGAGATGCGGCAGCAGACAGAAAGAAGAGGGCAGGATTTTGTTTGACTTACAGTGTGGCTTATTGAAGAATGGTTCACAGCGATTGCCATGTTTAGTCATGGATACGAAGCCAGTTGGTGTACGCGTTGGGGGAAGCCCATTTGAAGCTTTCAGCTGACCTTTCACCGAAGTCAGTTGAGACCGTGAGTGAGTGTCGAAGACTCCATTGCGAGCGCAGTTGGGAGTAGCCCTTGATGTACGCGATTGTATGTACGAGGCCGGATTTTCTCAGGCAAGTGAAGCAATGGGTGTCTGAAGATACAATGCACGATCCAGGAGTGGGTCATATGGATGCCGTGAGATGGATTTTGAGGTTACATTCTACGGTTACGCTCAAATGTTGTTTGCGTTATGAGCGGGACACTACAGGTGGGTTTACCAGCTAAATGCATTGGCTATGTTGATGTCGGATTATGGCGGGATTTGATAGCTGCCGGTCTACGCCAGCGCGGTATCGTGTTCAGCTTTGACCCATGCGCCGCGGTCTGTGTTGGAGATTGCACCTTATCGTCGACGGTGGCTTTGTTCTCGACGGATGGCCGCAGATATAGTGGCTAGTATCAGAGGCCTGATGAAGGATGGCTATTTGGCTTCGGACTTTTGGAAGAAGCGTTGGGTATATCGCGAGCGTATCCGTCACTATTCATTGTGATGCCATGAGTCGCTATATATTTGGCGACCAGAATCAGGATTTTTCATGGCGAGGATCGAAGCACATGACGTTCGTTATACACTTCGATTCGGGGATGGTTCTTGAAGTGGCGATGTTGGAGATTGTGAAGGTCCAACACGAAGGATAATTCGGCCGGATTATGTCTCACAAAGGTGGTTGCAAGCAACAAGATTGTTATCATTCTATCATGCAGGAAACTGTGTTGAATATTTTGTGATTGTTCAGGCGCCATTGATGGCCATTTGGATGAACATACGGGCGGCTTGATCCTTGGGAGAGGGGGTACGGCTAGGCACCATGGTGGTGCATGTCGTCATTTGGAGAGACGACACAGTTGTGCCTGGTTTGGTGTCCGGCTCATTTTTGGAAAAAATTCGTACAGACGCGAGGTGGAGAAGTTGTGGAGAAATCAGGAAAAAGAATCAGAAAAACCAGAAAAAACTGGCACTAAGTCGATTCATGCACAAGGCTATCGACTTATGGTAAGCGAACTTGTCTGCGTGCGACGGGAGTCGACTTACGATCTGCCGAGCAGAATTGTGTTTTTTTTAGCGCCTCTGTTCAAGTCGAGCTTATCAGGATCATAAAAAGTCCGACTTACCAGATCTCATCTCCAATTGTTGTTTTTTCGCATACTGCAAGTCGATCTATACCGCTCTGTTAAGTCGACTATATATCGGTTTTTTTGGCATGACGGCAGGTTTCCTATTTGCAGTCAAATTGGGGTTTTGTTTGGTATAAATAGGGAAACACGATTGTGAGGGTTTTACATCAGAGATTTAGGCGGAATCTTTGAGGCATTGTGAGAGGGAGATATTGTGGGCAAGGTGAGATCTTTGGCTGCCTTGTGCATGAGTCGACTTATGCCAGTTTTTCTGGTTTTTCTGATTCTTTTCCTGATTTCTCCACATTTTCTCCTCTCCAACTCCGGTCTCTCTCGTTCAGCCACCTTCCCACTTTTCCCAACTCCATTTTGTGGCCGAAATTCGTCAAGAAAGTTTGCTTAATATCTCTAGGGTAATTTTTCTTCTTTCTCTCCTCTTTTAACATGTAAAAATCTATAGTTTTACATGATGATAACTAATTATTCTGAAAGCTTCAATGGGATACTTAAGGGGGCTCAAGCAATGCCCTTGCTGGCATTGGTTGCGAGGACATTTTATAGACTCAATCACTATTTTGTCAAGCGGTGAGAGGATGGAGCAAAGTGGGTGACATTATTGATATCAAAAAATGAAGAGATTGTAGGGTCTCGTGTCATGCAGGTGAGATCAACGAAGATTATTAGATTTGTTATATATGAATTGTAGGTTACAGACAAACTGGACATTGAGATCAACCGAGCTCATGTTGAAGGTGAATGGGGAAGGGGGAGAGGAAGAAGAGGTAGAGGGGGAGGGAGAGGAAAGGGAGTTCTAAATATATTTGTTAAATTTCGATATACTTCATATGATGTTTATGTTTGAAATGCTACTATGACTTAATTATTGTTGAATTTTTATTAAGTGAATTAAATGTTACGTTGTTGTTAAAGATTTGTTATAGATGTAATAATTATATAAAGATATGTGGTTATTTGTGTTTAAAATTGATTATGGATTGATAAATGTGTAGCAAGAGAGTTGGTGTTAAACTTGTGGATTGATATGTCTTAGCAGGAGATGAGATTTTCCAGCAAAGTGTGGGCTGGAGGGTCTCTGCCAAATGGTCAGAGTTGAGAACCCCGACCATTTCGTGTAGCGTGCATGAAATGGTTGGGGTTCCTAACCCCGAACATTTTTATGAAGGTTGGCACAAGCTCTGCCAAACAGTCGGGGTTAGAACCCCAACAAAATTAGTCGGGATTTGAAACCCCAACTTGTTTAGCCGCCTAACCACGAGAGGGCTGCGGGCGAGGTTCTAATTAGTCTGGGTTGGCAACCCCGACTAATTAGGACCGCGATTTTAAAACGATCCACTTTCTAACCACGAAGCTGACGTGGCAAGAAACTGGGTCGATTTTGGTAAAAAAAACGTTTGGAAAGGATCGATTTTTAGGATTAAAATTTTGAATGGGTTTATTTTGAAAAAAATTCTATTTGGATCTCTATAAATTTCATTGTAAAATTAATAGACAGGAGATGCCAATCTTTATAGTAGTTTGATCCCAATATAGTTCAAAGCAGCCAAGTTAAAGGTCAAAGCATGTTATTGAGTTAGAAAGTCTGTTTCACTTTGACATTCAAGTGGTAAAGCAGGACAATGGCTAAGAGCCTAAAACTCAAGACCAGACTACAATTTTGTTCCATAGGTAAGTTTCACTAAATTACCATGAACATTCAAGAGTTTTGTACAAAAATGTTGAAAAGTTATAAAGCTACATAACGTCTTGAACTATTGGAAATTCTTGCTAATGACATTTAGGGCTTGGATAAAAGTTCCAAACTCTTTTTGAAAATAGAAAGGACAATGTAGAATATATATAAAGTACGTAAAGATGATATAGAAGATACATCTAGATATGCAGAAAACATTTATTCTAAATCATTTCAGGTATGATAGTTTAGTGAAAATAATTTGTCGTAGGTTTTCCTAATAAATGGAAGTTCATGAGAGTTTTGTGCAAAATTCTCCAATACAAGGTTAGACGTTTGTACTAATAAAAGGAAAATGAGAGGAATAATGTTTCCAAGCAAATGCAACTAGAAGAGCAGACAAAGAATCAAATACATAGGAAAGTACCAACATTTTATGTGCTCTAACAAAAGAATCATGTGGCACTCCAATCACAAAAACAAGTGGGTTATCTTATCACATGCGTGATTGTTGATCTCACCATCGTCCATATGCATGGGGACATGACACGACACTCAATCAAAATTAATTATTCAGTTGTTAAAGTCAGCCCATCACTCACCAACCTTGGTCTACACTGTACTAAGCTATGGTACTAAAGTTGAATATATAATCACTTCTCCTTGCAATTAATTAATATAAGTAATATCTATAATTAGTTTACTATAAAGTCATCTAGTAATGGTAATCTGATAATTGCAGTGGCGTGTCTTGTTGATCTTTAAGACTAACTACTTGATACTGACAATTTGACCCTTGTTAAATTGGTAGGTAAACAGAAGTTTGTCAAAGGGATGTCTGTGATTTCACGTAGCTATGATTAATTAGGTAGTTGTTGATAAGCATAAATTGCAAACGACCCCTTTTATCTATAATTTCAGTAATACCTGTATCTCTAGATTTATTGGTACTTGTTACCCCTCAAGTTGGTAGATGAGATGGATAAATTATATATAACCCCCTCTCACCACAAGTTGAGGGTAATCGTGGTAATAAACAAGTTAGAGGGGTGATATATAAGTGTTAATGGAAACACCAATGAGGAGGATTAATTATCTGCAATTTGTTGATATCTACATCACTGGTTTGGAGTTGAGTCCCTGGATTGAGTTCAGACTACAGAGAAAAAAATGTTTATGATAAGTATTGGATACCACTTCAACTTGTTCCGAAACTTTATCCGTGAAACTTGTGTTGCTTGTAAACACAAAACTGCCAGCTTGAGCAAAAACGTATCTGAGCACTTCTAGATACCATTTAGCTAAGGATGAAGTTATTCAGGGATATTTCTATTGCAAAATGGTTCAGTCATAGTAGTGATTGATTTAGGCAAAGATTTAAATTCATTTATATATTTAACATGTCTTTGGATAGAATAAGAATATTTAAAATTAAGAATATTTACATTGGTTGTTTTTTTAAAACTTTTAATGAGCTGAACCTGGCAATTGCCAACTGCCAGATCTTGACTCTTGTTGATATGCAGGATCTGTACAATGCATATATAGAACCTAGGAAGACAGATTTAAAAACAGCAAATTGTTATTATAGGACCCATATTTATTCATTCCAATAAATATACTATGCATATAAAAGAATCTATATTAGTTAAATTGATTAATAAAATGTATGAAAATTTTGTCAGCAGCTAGGTTGTCAGTGAATACATACA
This sequence comes from Asparagus officinalis, assembly GCF_001876935.1. Classification (NCBI taxonomy): domain Eukaryota; kingdom Viridiplantae; phylum Streptophyta; class Magnoliopsida; order Asparagales; family Asparagaceae; genus Asparagus; species Asparagus officinalis. The sequence goes on from NC_033800.1 coordinate 30,769,041, forward strand.
ATCTTGGACTTGTCTACTGCCATGTCCAGCTCAACTGGTTATAAACTTTAGCAGCTTTGTCAGATGGCATCAATATGTACACAATGGAGTATGAAATTAAGAACTAGAAGTAAAATTTACATATAGACAATATATAAGTAATCTTCGAAAGAGGCCAAGTATAAAAAATTGAAATTTAGTTTATAAATCCCAAATTTTGTACTATAACATGAGAGAGAATCATGAAAAAAAAATCAATGGTAAGGTAAACTTGTAAATAATCCTATAGGTATTTTGATCGAACAAGAAATGAATGGATAAGGTTTCAGCATGAGAGAAAGTAAAAACCAAGACTGTAGCTATCAGCAAGAGAATTTTGTTTCCATAAGCAATCTAGCTCAAAAGCAAAGTAATGATTGTCGGCAGAGAATTGAGAAAACAAATCACTAACTAATCATTGAAAATCATTATTAGTGCAGATAAACTTGATGTCTTAGTGAATAACTGATCATGACTTATTTTGAATTTAGTTTTGTTATAGATTGAGGCATCACTATTTTCTTGTGATAGCAATTGAATTGCCATTTGCCTAACTGTTGACAACCACAAGTCATGTGCTGTGCCGGTGTACGTAGTGAGCTCACATGCATCACCAATTAATGGATGATTGAAGGTTTGAAGTGAAAAGGAAACGTGCATTTTCCATAGTTGGTTCATGGTTCAATTCATATTTTGGTTGTTTCTATTCGGAATGAAGAAATTGCACATACCTCTTCCACAAGAAGAAAATTAGACTATGGAGAATTTAGAGAATCAGACTTCTTCTATGTTATGGGAAAAGACTATTTATGCATTTTCCACACTGTTAGCTCTCTGTTCGGGCTTTTTTTTTTTTGTCAGGTTAGCTAAGCATAGTAATCCCACCACTAATAACTAGCACCTTTCAGATGTGGCAACAAATTTGCCTCACGTGTTCAAACTAACCAAACACACTAGCTCACACATTAATAAAAATCTTTTTATTCCCAACTAGTGCGTCGGTGCACGAGATGTGTGCATGGCATATGAAGAGGGCAGTGCTGAAGTAATTGAGCGAGAAATCTTTTTTTATTATTCTAAATTTGTTCCTCCCATGGGTATTGAAGTATTTCAAGTTATTGTGGGCAGTTCCTGAGGTTTAAAAATGTGACTCGTGTGATTAAAAGCTTAGCTTCTTTGAAATATTAGTTATAAATAAATGTCATAATTCGTGGTCTTCTGTCATCATATAACAGCTTGTGATAGGGTTTTTCAAGCCCTTGTTGCGATTTGGAAATAGAGATGAGAGAGGGAAGAGAAGAAAAAAACAAATCACAGAACACACAGAATTTATGTGGTTCACTTCTCGATGAGAGAAGCTACATCCACGGCAGCCGCAGGAGAAAATTCCAATATCTTTCGTCAGTTTACAAGTTGTCCTAATCACTCTTTTAATAACAGAACGTTTAATACAAATAGGAAACTCAAACAGTTCAGCAAAACGAGCCCATACCCAAAACACGACCCGCGGTCGACAGCACTTGACGCCGCGGTCAATCGGACAGAACGACAGAAACCACGTAAATCGATTACAGGGTCCGCGATCAACCGGACATGTTGCCGCGGTCGACAGTCAAAAATCCAGAGATCACCCTGTCTTGTGCAAGTTCGCGGTCGACCGCAGCTTGTCTCGCGGTCGACCATAAAGCCTCCAAAGTGTTTCCTTCATCCAAAACCTGTTCTTCATCATTTTTTCTCTGCAATGTTGTTGTTCATCTTCAATTTCCTGTTTCCTCTTCAATTAAACAAATAGGGCAAATCGGATAGTTAGACTCCACATAACCTAACAATCTCCCACTTGGAGACTAACGTTCAATCTTTACCACCTTTCCCTGCGGCGACGGCCTCCCATGTCATCAAGTAATGAGGCCAACTGAAGTTGAACACAACTTTAGTTTCTCCGTAGTGACAGTCTTCGTAAGCATATCAACCGGGTTCTTGCTTCCTTGAATCTTCATAGGTTCCAATATGTCATCATCCAATGTTGACCTTATGAAGTGATAACGAACTTGTATATGTTTGGTCCTGCATGAAAGGTTGGGTTCTTTGCCAAATGGATGGCGCTCTGGCTGTCACAGTGTAAGACACTCTTCTCACTTTTCAGTCCTAACTCCTCCAAGAATCCTTGCAACCATATCATCTCTTTGCTAGCCCCTGTCACAGCAACATATTCTGTCTTTGTAGTCGACAGAGCAACGATCTTTTGCAACTGAGAGACCCAACTGATGACAGTAGTACCCAATGTGAACACATACCCTGTAGTGCTCCTCCTCTGATCTATGTCACCAGCATAGTCTGCATCAACAAATCCCTACAGAACCAACTTGCCTCTCTTGAAGCATAAACAATTTTTTATTGTACCTCACAAATACCTTAGAATCTACTTTACTGCTTCCCATTGTTGCTCTCCTAGATCTGACATGAATCTACTCAGCTCCCGCTACATGAGCAATGTCAGGTCTCGTGCACACCATGACGTACATAAGGCTTCTAATGGCTGAAGCATAAGGAACCTCCATCATGTAATTTTTCTCTTCATCAGTCACTGAACACTGCTCTTTAGTCAATCTGAAATGACTAGCTAAAGGTGTGCTAACGACCTTAGCACCACTCATTCCAAACCTCTTAAGCACTCGTCTAATGTAATCGGCCTGAGATAACCGTAATGTGCCAAAAACTTATCTCTGCTAATATTCATCCCCAATATCTGCTTCGTTGCGCCTAAGTTCTTCATGTCAAACTCACTCGACAACTGCTTCTTCAGCTTCTTGATCTCACCCATGTTCGAATCGGCTATTAGCATGTCATCGACGTATAGTAGCAAAATAATGTAACTAGTGTCAAACTTCTTGAATAAACAGCAATTATCAGCATTGCACCTAGAGTATACGTTCATGTGCATGAATCCATCGAATTTTTTGTACCATTGCCTTGGAGCTTGTTTCAGACCATACAAGCTCTTTTTTAATCTACATATCATCTTTTCTTTGCCTTTCTGAGCGAACCCTTCTGGATGCTGCATGTATATTTCTTCCTCTAGGTCACCGTGGAGGAAAGTTGTCTTCATATCTAATTGCTCGAGATATACATCTTCAGCTACAACAATACTCAAAGCCAATCTGATAGTAGTCAATTTGACTACAGGAGAGAAGATTTCTGTATAGTCAACCCCTTCTTTCTGCTGAAATTCTTTGACCACCAATTTTACCTTGTATCTCTTGGAACCATTATGTTCCTCCTTGATTCTGTACACCTATTTGTTACTCAAGGCTTTCTTTCTCACTGGCAACTTCGCAAGTTCCCAAGTCTTGTTAGAGTTCAAGGATTTTATTTTATCTTTCATAGCAAGCTCTCACTTGCTTGTATCATCTACTCGACGTGCCTTATCATAGCTTTCTGGCTCTCCACCATCACTCAATAATAAGTAGTTCAAATGAGCCCTGGTCTGTAGTGATGGATATTTTGGATTTGGCTTTGGAACTCTTGTTGATCGCCTCAACTCTCTAACAGATGAATTAGGATCTACATCTTCATTTGTCCTCTCTGAATTAATCTCCTCTATCATCTCTTCTTTAGCCTCTTCTACTGCTTCCTCATCAGAACTGGCTTTACGATTGCTTCCATCTGGAACATCATCTGGCTCGAAGTATGTAGACCCAGGCTGCACCGAATTAGTGGACTGAACAACATCACAATCTTTATAGAGGACTGCTTCATTGAAGACAACATTCCTACTTCTGATGAGTTTCTTATTCTGCTCATCCCAGAACTTATAGTCAAACTCATCACCATCATACCCAATGAAATAACACTTCAAAGACTTAGAGTCAAGTTTGTTTCTAACATGATCACTCAAATGAACATATGAACCGCAGCCAAAAACTCTTATGTGAGAAATGTTTACCTTCTTTCCACTCCATACTTCTTCAAGTAGTTTGTGCTCCAAAGGCACTGATGGTCCCCGGTTGATCAGGTAGGCAACTGTGTTGATTGCTTCTGGCGAGAATTGCTTTGGGAGTCATGCTTGTATTCGCATGTTTCTAGCTCTTTTAGTCAATGTTATGTTCATCCGTTTTGCTATGCCTTTCTGCTGAGGTGTACATGACACTGTTCTCTCCAATATGATGTCACTATCATAGTAAAACTTCTTGAACTTTGAATGTTCATATTCACCATCATTATCTGATCGAAGCTTCTTGATCTTCAAACATGTTTCATTTTCTACCACAACCTTCCACCTTTTAAAGACTTCGAACACTTTTGATTTGTGTTTCATGAAATAGACTCAAGTCTTCCTCGAGTGATCATCTATGAAGGTCACAAAATATAACGTGTTTCATGAAATAGACTCAAGTCTTCCTCGAGTGATCATCTATGAAGGTCACAAAATATAACCTTCCACCAGTAGACTGGACTGATGCTGGTCTTCCTCGAGTGATCATCTATGAAGGTCACAAAATATAACCTTCCACCAGTAGACTGGACTGATGCTGGACCCCACACATTTGTGTGAACTAGCTCAAGTTTCTCTTCCTTCGGAGTTCTGCCAACTCTTTTGAAGCTTATTCTCTTCTGTTTCCTAAAGATGTAACTTTCACATAAATCAAAATCAGTTGACCTCAAACCTGGTAACTTTCCATTCAATTGCATAATCTTTAGGCCTTTGCTACTCATGTGACCAAGTCTTTGGTGCCACAAATTTGGATCTTCCTTGCTCTCAACCACTGCAATGGATCCATGTGCATCTGTCGTCATGTAGAGAGATCCACTCTTCGTACCACGGGATACAATCATAGACCCATTGGTAACCTTCCACGTATCACATGCGAAGGTTGATATATATCCCTCTTTTGCCAACTGTCCTATGGATCAGATTCTTCCTCAAGCTAGGAACATGTCTTACATCATTCAACTTCCATATAGACCCATTGAGTTTAATCTGTATTGTTCCTTTTCCAACTACATCACACGGTTGATCATCACCAAGGTAGACTTTTCCTAAGTTTCCTGAAACATAGTTCTCAAATAAATCTCTATTTTATGTAGCATGAAACGAAGTTCCTGAATCTAGCATCCATGATTCTGTTTTGCTCTCCAACGAGCAAATAAGGGTATCATCTGATTCTCCTGAGGTGATGTTTGCTTCAGTCTTGCTCTCCTTATCTTTCTTGGGTTCTCTATACTGATTCTTATAATGCCCAAACTTGCCACAGTTCCAGCAATCAATCTCTTTCTTACTTTTTGCGATTTCTAGATTTTGACCTGCCATTCCTTGAATTAGGTCTTCCATGGCTATTCCCTCTATTTCTGTTTCTGTTTATGCCTCTGCTCTCAACATTCAATGCCGATCCTGAATTAGAAACTCCTTCTTCTTGCCTTCTGATCTCCTCAGTCATAACTATGTCTATAACTTTTGAAAACTTTAGTTTTGATTTTCCACATGACTTGCTAATTGAAATAACAGTGCCTTTTCAACTATCAGGCAACTGATCAAGTATTAACATGGCTTGAATTTCATCATCAAATTTAATATTGACGGAGTTTAGTTGATCCGAACTGATCAAGTATTAACATGGCTTGAATTTCATCATCAAATTTAATATTGACGGAGTTTAGTTGATCCGTGATCTCATTAAACTCATTCAGGTTGAATTTCATCATCAAATTTAATATTGACGGAGTTTAGTTGATCCGTGATCTCATTAAACTCATTCAGATGTTCCTTGAATTTTTGGTTCTCAGACATCCTCAAATTAAACAGCTTCTTTATGAGATGTACCTTATTCGCTGCAGAGGGTTGTTCATACATACTAGATAACGCAGCCATGAGATCCGCCGTCGAATTCTAATTCTTGATGTTGAAAGCTACAGATTTGGACAGGTCAACCTGATTGCTCCAAGGGCCTTCCGATCTAATAGCTTCCACTCTGCATTCTTCATATCCGTCGGCTTCTCTCCCAATGGCAAATATAGATCCTTTTGATAGAGGTAGTCTTCCATCTGCATCTTTCAAAATCCGAAGTTTGTCCCATCAAACTTCTTGATCTTGGACGTCTCCTTCTCAGATCTCATGTCTCTAACCTCAAATTGCATGTGTCGAACATGGTCGCTTTGATACCACCTGATAGGGTTTTTCAAGCTCTTGTTGCGATTTGGAAATAAGATGAGAGAGGGAAGAGAAGAAAAAAGAACAAAGCACAGAATACACAGAATTTACGTGGTTTACTTCTTGATGAGAGAAGCTACGTCCACGACCGTCGCAAGAGAAAATTCTACTATTTTCCTCAGTTCACAAGTTGCCCTAATCACCCTTTTAATAACATAAGGGTTAATACAAACAGGAATCTCAAACAGTTCAGAAAACGAGCCCAATCCTAAAACCCGACTCGCGGTTGACCGCACTTGACGTCGCGGTCGACCGGACAGAACGACAGAAACCACGTAAATCGATTACAGGGTCTGCGGTCGACTGGACATGTTGTCGCGGTCGACCGGACATGTTGTCGCGGTCGACCGGACATGTTGTCGCGGTCGACCGTCAAAAATCCAGAGACCACCTTGTCTTGTGCACTTTCGCGGTCGACGGTAAAGCCTCCAAAGTGTTTCTTTCGTCCAAAACCTGTTCTTCATCATTTTTTTTGCAATGTTGTTGTTCCTCTTTAATTTCCTATTTCCTCTTCAATTAAGCAAATAGGGCACGTCGAATAGTTAGGCACTTAGACTCCACGTAACCTAACAGTTTGATCTAGTCTTTTCTTTGTGGTTCAGACGGTATATTTTATGTCATGTCGTAGAATTTTACTAGACTTTTGGTCGTCAAATAGGCCATTCACTTGCACTATCATCTAATTAACTCGTGTACCTTTTCATTTTATAGAATTTCTCGAGTACATGATAACCAAAAACTCTCCTCAGAGTATATTTCAAAAAAATGAGAAGCACAAACAGTGACTCACAGAATAGATATCATATGAAATTAAATGGAGTAGTAATAATTATACTAGTCTCAAACCAGTTTCACACCGTAAGAGAGAGAGAGAGAAATTTCGGCGACCATCTTCTTCAATTTTTTCCAGAATTGATGAGTTATCAAATGACCACACACTTTTCTATCTTTATTGTAAGATTAGTTTGGAAAAGAGTAGTGTAAGATAAGTTTGGAATCACTTGTTTAATTTGATGTATTTGTATATTTTCACTTCATTTTTTATAGACTATTGGATAAGAAAGAACTTTTAAGAAGGAAGCAAAAGTCTTATCAAAAGTGTCTATAATATTTACAAACTTTAGACAAAAATGTCTTTTTCTTAATTAGAATAGGGAAAAATGCTTCCAGCCCCCAATAGCTAAGGAAACATGCTTCCCACCCTCAAGACTTTGTCAACGGGTGTTTTACCCCCAAAAATAAAGATTATGTTCTCTGAGCCCCCAAAACACAAAACCCAAGACATTAAAATATGTAAAGACCATAATACTCTTCTCTCTCTCTTTCTTTTTTTATTTAAATATGATGAGGATTATTTTATTAATTTCGTTTTCTCTCTCTCTTTATCATGAAGTATTGAGATGATAGTTAAAATGATTGATGAGTATTATTTTATTATTTTCGTTTTTTATTATTTTGATTGTTTGTATTGGGAGATTGTTAAAGTTATGGGTTAATTGTTAAGGTTACGAATTAATTGTTAATGTTACGGGTCAATTATTAAGGTTATGAATCCTCTCTCTCTCTCCTTCTTTTTTTTATTAAAATATGATGAGGATTATTTTATTATTTTCGTTTTCTCTCTCTCTTTATCATGATGTACTAAGATGATAGTTGAAATGATTGATGAGGATTATTTTATTATTTTCGTTTTTTATTATTTTGGTTGTTTGTATTGGGAGATTGTTAAAGTTACGGGTTAATTGTTAAGGTTACGAATTAATTGTTAATGTTACGGGTCAATTGTTAAGGTTATGAATCCTCTCTCTCTCTCTTTCTTTTTTTATTAAAATATGATGGAGGATTATTTTATTATTTTTGTTTTTTCTCTCTCTTTATCATGATGTACCAAGAGGATAGTTGAAATGATTGATGATTATTTTATTATTTTTATTTTTTATTTTTTTGTATTTTTAGAATATTCGTTGTTAAGGATAATGGTTGGTTGTAAAGGTTATGCATTGATTGTTAAGGTTACGGGTTGGTTGTTAAGGTTAAGGGTTTGTTGTTAAGATTATGAGTTTGTTGTGTAGGTTACGGATTTGTTGTTAAGGTTACAGGTTTAATTGTTAAGGTTACGTGTTTAATTGTTAAGGTTACGGTTTATTAATTGTTAATGTTATGATTTAATTGTTAAGGTTACGGGTTTAATTAAGGTCATGAGTTTAATTGTTACGGTTACGGGTTTAATTGTTAAGATTACGAGTTTAATTGTTAAGGTTACTGGTCAATTGTTAAGGTTATGGATCCCTTCTCTCTCCCTCGTAACCTTAATAATTAAACCGTAACATTAACAATTAAACCCGTAACCTTAACAATTAAACCCGTAACCTTAACAATTAAACACGTAACCTTAACAATTAAACACGTAACCTTAACAATTAAGCCCGTAACCTTAACAACAAATCCGTAACCTACACGTAACCTTAACAATTAAGCCCGTAACCTTAACAACAAATCCGTAACCTACACAACAAACCCATAATCTTAACAACAAACCCTTAACCTTAACAACAAACCCGTAACCTTAACAATCAATGCATAACCTTTACAACCAACCATTATCCTTAACAACGAATATTCTAAAAATACAAAAAGAATAAAAAATAAAAATAAAAAAATAATAATCCTCTTTAATCATTTCAATATCATCAAAGAAACATCATGATAGAGAGAGAGAGAGAGAGAGAGAAAGAGAGAGAGGATTCATAACCTTAACAATTGACCCGTAACATTAACACTTAATTCGTAACCTTAACAATTAACCCGTAACTTTAACAATCTCCCAATACAAACAACCAAAATAATAAAAAATAAAAATAATAAAATAATCCTCATCAATCATTTCAACTATCATCTCAATACTTCATGATAAAGAGAGAGAGAAAACAAAAATAATAAAATAATCTTCATCATATTTTAATAAAAAAAGAATGAGAGAGAGAGAGGATTCATAATCTTAACAATTGACCCATAGCATTAACAATTAATTCGTAACCTTAACAATTAACCCATAACTTTAACAATCTCCCAATACAAACAACCAAAATAATAAAAAACGAAAATAATAAAATAATCCTCATCAATCATTTCAACTATCATCTCAATACTTCATGATAAAGAGAGAGAGAGAAAACGAAAATAATAAAATAATCCTCATCATATTTTAATAAAAAAAGAAAGAGAGAGAGAGAAGGGTATTATGATCTTTACATATTTTAATGTCTTTGGTTTTGTGTTTTGGGGGCTCAGAGAACAAAATCTTTATTTTTGAGGGTAAAACACCCGTTGACAAAGTCTTAGGGTGGGAAGCATGTTTTCTTAGCTTTTGGGGGTTGAAAGCATTTTTCCCATTAGAATATTAACATGTTGTGGATCAACCTTCAAAGTAAAGGAAGGTAGCGATGCCTAAGTTAAGTCGCTCTCTTCCTTTTCTTTCCTTACACTTATTCCTCAACAACAATATCCTTCAAAAAGAATTATTCTCATGGTGGCAAACTTTAGTATAGAACGTAAAAAGTAATGAACATAATTTACTAAAATTTGGCGGGGGACATCTATGAATGGCCTGAAGTCTTAAATGTGTACACAAATGCTACCAAAAATGGAAAATGCTAACCATACAAGAATTCCTAATACTAATTTTGTACTATCACTAAAAAATATGTAGGGTTTTTTTTGCTTGAAAACTGTAACGAGAAAATGATGAGTCACTGTGGTATC